>NW_023270433.1:18844169-18920589 GCF_011800145.1 Mirounga leonina | reverse complement strand
CCTATAGCAAAGGTGTCCAGGAGTGGTGGACACACTGTCCCTTTAAGTACAGAAAAATACCCCCTCCTGCTCTCAGGTCTAACCTTTGAGGCTTACTCACCTGAAGCCGGCAGAGCAGAGAGGAGGCTGTGATGTCACAGAGCCAGGGAACCAGGGAATGTTGGGGGCGGAGGGGTTTGACTGGACCACAACGTCAGGGAGGAGGGGAGATAACTGTGGATCCTCTCTCCAGTGGCCCTTCCCTCTGTCCACGAGGCCATGCTTTCTGCCGTGGTGTCCCATCTGGGCACCGGAACAGAAGTCCTGGTGCCCCCTATGGAAGCATCTCGAGGACTGCTGGGCCAGAAGGGGGCAGAACAGCGCTGGACATAAAAGATCTGGGTCTACCTTCTGTCTCTGTGCACTTGCTGGGTACTAACTTTGGGCAAATGGACTTCACCTCTCGGTTTTCAACTCTGCAAAATGGAAATAATGCTGATTACATGTCCTAGATACACTTTTTTTTTTAAGATTTTATTTATTTATTTATTTGAGAGAGAGAGAAACAGCATGAGAGGGGAGATGGTCAGAGGGAGAAGCAGGCTGCCCGCTGAGCTGGGAGCCTGATGTGGGACTCGATCCCAGGACTCTGGGATCATGACCTGAGCCGAAGGCAGTCGCTTAACCAACTGAGCCACCCAGGCGCCCCTTAGATACACTTTTAGGATTAAGTGAGATCAGGTAGATATAAGACATTTAGCATGGTGCCTACATATAGTAAACATTTGAGGAAGGAGTTGTTAATAATATGTGCAAAAATAAAGTGACATCTTCCCCATCTATCTTTCAGATAAAAGGAGAATTGCTTTGTATTTGATTTCTCACAAAATCTCTCACCTTAAAGGGACACTCTTTCAATTCCTTTATTTAGGACAACCAGGCACTATTTGGGGAAGCCAAATTAGGTTAAAGCGTTCTCCATCAGTGCTATCTTTGGATGCTTATAGAGGTCACCTGATACACAGGAAACAGAAGAAAGCAAAGCCATTCCACACAGTTTTGTAGTCATGGGGTCAGTGGGGCAGGGGCTTAGGTGGGAGGGAGATGTGACTTTACCGTTATAAGTATTGGATGGTGGGTAAAACAGTCTTTTGAACCTCACTTATAAAGCAATACTCTGAAGTGGCAGTGTTGAAGGTTCTCAACTCTGGCTGCAGATGAGATCCCTCTGAGGTGTTTTTGAAATGTAAGAATGCCCCGGGGCCTAACTAAATTAGAGTTTTCTGGGGGAGTGGGGAGTGGCGTCTGGGCTTCAGGATTTTTACAAAACTTTCCAGGTGACACTTGTGTATAAAGAATACTGAGAACCACAGAATTACCTTGTGGAGATTTCTGTGCCTGTAAACAAGTGGTTCTCAGTCCAGGCTGCACTTGGAATCACGGGAGGAACTTGAAATAATGCCACACCCCGTGTCCACTCCAGGCCAGTAAACTCACTATGTGAGCCTTGGTAGTTTTTAAAGCTCTCCAGGTAATTCCCCCAATTAAAAAAGTTGAGATATAGTTGGCGTATAACATTGTGTAAGCTTGATGTCTATAACATGTTGGTTTGATACATGAATATATTACAATATTATTACTACAGGAGCATTAGTAAACACCTTTATCACACCACGTAACTATCATTTCCTTTTTGTGTTGAGAACGATAAAATCTAGTCTTTTAGCAGCTTTGAAGTTTATAATACAGTATGATTTTTTTGACCTTTCCTTGTCTTTTTAAAATACAGTATGATTTTTAATTCTCCTTCAGCGTTGAGAACCACTGACCTCCAGAACAAATGTAAAAAACCTAAATTTTCTTGATGTTGTATGAATGAGTCCTTTTAGCTCTTCAAGGACAGCATCATACGTGGGTTCAAAAGCACTATTTTTCAAGTAAGAAATTGAGATAATATACTTTGGAAAGCTGAGATCAAGGTTGATGTTAAAGATGTCTGTGAAGCATTTAAATGGAATTGTTTCAGAAAGTGGGTGAGGATAGCAGTACGTCCAAATTCATGTGTTTTATGTAATATGCCATTGTAAATACATATTGTATTGGATCCCTATAAATAGAGCTTGGTTATTTCACCCATAGCACTGAACATTTAACTATGCAAGTTGGCAAAAATACTTTAAGACCTCTTTGCATGAGAAACTGGAGGATTGTCTTCTGTTTGGGGTGGTTTACCATCCAAGGATATATGGTATGATTGCTTCCTTCCTCTTGAGTCTGGGGTAGGAGACCAGTCAGCAGGCTCCTGTACTGATTCTTGGTCTAGGCAGAGGATCATGAAATCTTGAACTAAGACACTGGTCGGCATTGAGGGGGTGGACGTTGAATTCGGTGATTCCACAGCTCATGGGCAAGAGTCAGACCTCCAGGGTGAGAGGCCTGTCTTCTTAGCTTCCTGTATTACCTTGGCCATCGTTATTAGCCCCTGGACCCTTCGTTTCCTTATCTTTAAAATGGGATGATTTTAAAGGTAATAGAGTTGATGCGAGGAATAAATTCAGCCTGCATGCTGTAAGTAGAAGGGTAGAGAAGAAGCACTCAATAAACGTTGTTTTATTATTTTCATTGTCACTATCGTCATTATTATTATTTGATGTTGAGAGGGAAGGATGAGGAGTATGGGTGGATGCCTTTGAGTCTAGCTTTTGCTTCTGTGAATGTGAAATGGGAGAATTCAGGAAGAGGAGCACATTTTGGATGAGGACAAATTCAGCCTTTTAAAAACTTTCATTTGGAAAATAATTACAAATTTGTAGGAAGTTGTCAAAAAATATGCAGAGAGGTCCTGTGAACCCTTCACCCGGACTTCCCCAATGTTAACATCTTGCATACAAACAGTATCAAAACCAGGATATGAACATTGTTACAATCCATAGAGCTTATGCAAAGTACACCAGTTATACATGTATTGGTGTGTGCATACGCCCATCGCTGTGTGTAATTTCATTACATGTGTGGTTCACGTGACTACACCACAATCAAGACATCTAAGTACCATCACCACAAGGCTCCTGTGTATTACCCCTTTCTTGTCACACCTACCCTCTCTCCCCACCATCTCTAACCCCTGGAAATCACCAATCCTTCTCCATTTCTATAATTATGTCATTTCATGAATGTTACATAAATGGAAACATGCAGTACTTATGTATCTTTCTGAGGTTGGTGGGTTTTTTTCTCACTTGGCATAATTTGAGGTTCATCCAAGTTACTGTGTGTATTAGTGGTTCATTCCTTAGAATTGCTGAGTCATAAACCATGGTATGGATGGATCACAGTGTATTTAACCATTCACATGCTGAGAGATGTTTAAATGGTTTCTGGTCTTTGTCACAAACAAAGCTACTATGAACACTCAAGGACTAGTTTCCATGTGAAAATAAGTTTTCATTTCTGTGGGATAGATGCCCCAGAGTGCTATCACTGGATTGTATGGTAAATCCATTTTTAGTTTTGAAAGGAAGTGCCAAATTATTTTCCAGAGTGACTGTCCTATTTTTCATTCCTACTGGCAAGGTATGAGTGATCCTATTTTTCTGCATCTCATCCAGTGGGGTTTTTTCCCCCCACTATTTCTTATTTTTGCCACTTAACCAGGTGTGTGTTGTTGTCTCATTGTGAATTGAATGTGCATTTTTCTAATGGCTAATGGTGTGTGAGATCTTTTACTGTGCTTGCTAGTTACCCACACACCTTCTTTGGTAATATGTCTCTTGGTGCCTTTTGCCCATTTTCTAATTGGATTGTTTTTTAAATTCATGTTTAAAATGACAGCTTTACTGAGATATAAATCATATACCACAGAATTCACACTTCTAGAAAATTCAGTTTTTATTACACTCCTAGAGTCATGCCACAATCACCACTAATTCCTGAATATTTCAATCACCCCAAAAGGAACTCCATACCCATTAGTAGTCACTCTCTGTTCTCCTTCCTTCCTGTCCCTGACAACTACGTATCTACTTTCTATCTCTATGGATCTGCCTATTCTTGACATTTCATAGAAATGGAATCCTACAACATGTAGTCTTTTGTGTCTGGTTTCTTTCACTTATCGTAACCCTTTAAAGGTTCATCCATATCGTAACAGGTTATCAGTCCTTTATTTGTCAAATAATGTTCCCTTATATGAATATATAATATTTTATCTATTCATCTGTTGATGGACATTTGCATTGTTTCTACTTTTTGGCTCTGTGAATAATGCCACTATGAATACTTGTATGCAAGTCTTTTAACTGGCATGTTATCATTTTTCTTGGAGATATATATATATATATATTTATATACAATTCTTGGATATATATATATATATATATATATATATACACACACACATATATACATCTGTATGCAGATATATATCTATATATACCTGGTAGTGAAATTGCTGAGTCATACAGTAACTCTATGTTTGGCATTTTGAGAAATTGCCCACCTGTTTCCAGAGTAGCTGTACCATTTTTCAGTGCTTCCAGCAATGTATGAGGGTTGCATTCACTTTACATCCTTGGCAACACTTGCTGTTGTCTGTGTTTTATTTTAGCCATCCTAGTGGGTATGAAGTAGTATCTCATTATAGTTTAACTTGTGTTTTCCTACTGACTAATGATGTTGCGCATCTTTTCATGTATATATTGGCCATTTGTTCATCTTGTTTGGAGGAATATCTATTAAAATCCTTTGCCCATTTAAAAGTTGGATTGAGTTTTAAAAGAGTTCTCTACATATTCTGGATACTAGACCATTATCAGTATGATTTATAAATATTGCTCACATTCGGTTGATTATATTTTCACTGTCTTGGTAGTGTCCTTTTGAAGCACAAAAGGGTTTAATTTTTATGAAGTTCAGTTTAATATTTTTTTTCTTTTGTTGCTTGTGTTTTTTATGTCATGTCTAACCAACCACCTAACCCAAGGTCATGAGGATTTACTTCTGTATTTTCTCCTAAGAGTTGTATAGTTTTAACTCTTACGTGTAGGTCTTTAATCCATTTTGAGTTAATTTTTGTATTTGGTGTGAGGTAGGGGTCCAACTTCGTTGTTTTACATGGGGATATCCAGGGATCCCAGCACCTTTTGTTGAAAAGACTGTTCTTTCTCCCATTGAATGGTCTTGGCACTCTTGCGGAGGATCAGTTGACCATAAATGTAGGAACTTAAATTTACTTCTGAGCGTGTTGCAGTTGATATTGTAAGGGACAGTCAGATGAAGATTTCCAGAAAGGTTAAATGAGATATGGAGTGTGGTAGATGGCATCGTTGCTTCTCCTGCTTATGGTCATACCTTTGACACAGCACCAACATGGAACATGGGCAGAGTGTATTTCCTCGCTTTTGATTTTGGACTTGACTAAGTGACTTGCTTTGGTCAATGGTTTGTGGGCAAAAGGGACAGTATTAGAATTTCAAGCCACTTCTGCTCTTCCTCTTCTGCAAGTGACACAAAAGAATATGGCCCAATTAGCCCATTAGTCCAGGAGGAGGATAAGAGACATGGATCATGGTCACTTCAGATGTGCACCCCAGCTAAGCCCAGCTGAGATCAGTCAACCCCCATGCAACTCACACACGAGGAAATGATGATAAGTGACTGTCACCACTGAGTTCTGGGGTGGTTTGCACACAGTTGTGGTTAAGTGAGAAACAGGGCATGAGGTCTCATTACATATACAAAGTACTGTCCACATGAGAGGAAGGACTGAGATTGCTCATTCCACTTTCTTTTAAGTTTACTTCTGTTTGAATAAGAGCTCTGATCATTTAGAGTCCTCAAGATGTTTGCTACAGATGAGGGCATTACCGTGATATTTTCCCAAAGTGTGGGGCACAGTCCCCTGGTGGGAAATAGGATGATGTAATGTTGAGCATGGACATGATATTACATAGCACTAAATCCCAGCTTGGGAGAGAGAATCCCTTTTTGGTCCTTTTGCTTTTATTTTTATTTATTTTTATGGAGGTATCAATGACAAGTAGCACTTTATTAGTTTCAGGTGTACAACATAAAGATTTGATAGCTGTATACACTGGAAAAATGATCACCACAATAAGTCTAGTTACCATCTGTCACCATAAGTAGTTACAAAAATGTGTTTTTTGGTGATGAGAGCTTTTTTTTTTTTTTAGGTTTTACAAGGTTTTTAGTTAAATTAGGAGGAAAAAAATATAACCAAATGTACAATCTTAGAGCCATGACAATAAAAATTCTTATCCATAAGCAGATCAATACGGTGGGTTTGGTCTTTTACTCCAGCACTCATTAGCCCTGTGATTTGCAGATGCTTATATGATCTTTCTGTGGCTCACTACTTCTCTCTAAAATGGGTAAAGGCATAAACTCCACATCACAGAGTTGCAAGGATTCTAGGAGGCCGCCCATGTAGAGTGATTAACGGACAGCCAACCACGATACTGCTCCTACGTAATCACTGTGATCTAAACAGGCTTATTGCTAAGAATGATGTGAAATGATATATAAGATACTGCTTTGTAAAGTTTAAGGGGAATATACTTGTGTTACTGTGGGTCATTATGAAATAAAAATTTAAAAATGAAAAAAAAATCCTAAATTTTTGGTCCTAAAACTCAGAAGATAAATCTGTCTCAGCCTTTTCCAGGGTGAAATGTTTCCTCAGGGGTCAGAAGCAGCCCCAGCCCATTGACTTTGGTGGCATCATGGGTGAACAAGAAAGCACTGAAGTATGTAGCACAAAGGTCAAGACATTTCCAACCTGGCTTCTCAGTCCTCCTCATTAGGAATTTTCTTGAAGGAGAAGCCCCATGTGGCCTCTAGGTTTTTAGAATGTACATTACTATTTACTAATAATCATAGTAATTACTATTATTTATAAAGTTAATCCTGGACAAATACTTTGCCAGTTCTACTCTTTAATATATTAATGATCAGGGGAGGGGGGTGGAAGGATGGGCCAGCCCGGCGATGGGCACTAAAGAGGGCACGCTCTGCACGGAGCACCGGGCGCCACACGCAAACAATGAATCATGGAACACCACACCAAAAACCAACGATGCAATGTATGGTGATGAACACAACATAACAACAAAAAAATAAACGAAGAATATATTAATGATAATTTTATTCATTATCCTGTATTTCAGTATAATTATAATTCATAATACTCTGTGACTTAGTATGTTTGTCAAAGTTTATCCAATGAAAAGACCAATTTTAAAGCTACATATTGATATAATTGAAAACCACTTGGCTATAAGTGCTTGGAATGAAAGGCTTTCATCCGCTACAACTGAATTACACTACAATTACATCAAAGGAGATCCTGATAAGACTGTATAGAGGATAGTGAACAATGATTTGCCATGAAAAGAAGAGCATTCCTAGGAGTAAACCATGCCATCTGCACAGAATACCAGTTTCTTCTTCTAGGTGGCAGACCTGGGACTGGGGAGTCCCTCACTGGGCCAGCTGCCTTTTCCCACCTCCCTCGAAAGCTCTGTTCTTCCATCACAACCTGTGTGTATGTACATTTCATGTCATGTTTCAGACACAGCTCTGAGTTCCACTGTCCAAAGTTGCTGTAAAAATTAAACTTTGGTTTGGAAAAGATTGCTGTAATATAGAATCTCTAAATGGGATTTGTTAGTGATTTCTATGATTCTCGTCACAAAAGTGCTCAATGTGATCAGATCTAGGAGGCAAGAGAAGGGATTTAAATGAGATTATGCCACAAGAGATAACAGGTGTAATTGACAAACACTTTCAGAGCATAGACTGGATAATACAAATAAATGTCTTTGCTCTCAAGATTATCATGCTATGGAGGAAAGGTCTCATAAGGAAGCAACTCTAAAACTATAATGCAATGTGCTGAAGGTTGTAAAAGGGATATGAATAATGGACCTTGTGTTCTTATTTATTAACCTCTGTAAATTGACTATCCCATGGAACAACTTACACATTTCGGATCTAGGAGTTCATTCCGTAGTCTGCCTTTAGTGTATGAATACAGGTTTGAGTGACTGGTGCTTGCTGATAAATTTCTAGAGTCTTTGCAGGACTAAAAGTGTCTTCTACTGCATTATATTTGAGGACAACATGTCAAGATGTAAAATCTTGGCTTACATTTGAATTTTCTGATGGCTTTATAAATGTTTATTTATTGCTTTCTGGTTTTGACTGTTGCAGAGGAGAAATTCAAATCTAGTCTTGTTTCTCTTCATTGAAAATGAACAATTCTTATAGTTAGCAGCATTAAGCTACTTATTTTTGCTTTGAGGTTTAAAAACTTATCAGGGAATGCCTGTATATTAGTTTCTTTTTTTTTTAAATTTTTTTATTGTTATGTTAATCCCCATACACCACATCACCAGCTTCAGATGCAGCGCTCCATGACCCACCGCCCGCGCACAACACCCAGTGCTCCAAGCAGAACGCGCCCTCCCCAACACCCACCACCAGGCCAACCCATCATCCCGCCCCCTGCCCCTAGAACCCTCAGTTTGTTTGTCAGAGTCCATCGTCTCTCATGGTTCGTCTACCCCTCCGATTTCCCCCCCTTCATTCTTCCCCTCCTGCTATCTTCTTCTTCTTTTTTTTTTTCTTAACATATATTGCATTATTTGTTTCAGAGGTACAGATCTGAGATTCAACAGTCTTGCACAATTCACAGCGCTTACCAGAGCACATACCCTCCCCAATGTCTATCACCCAGCCACTCCATCCCTCCCCCCCCCCCCCACTCCAGCAACCCTCAGTTTGTTTCCTGAGATTAAGAATGCCTCATATCAGTGAGGTCATACGATACATGTCTTTCTCTGTTTGACTTATTTCACTCGGCATAATACCCTCCAGTTCCATCCACATCGTCGCAAATGGCAAGATCTCATTCCTTTTGATGGCTGCATAATATTCCATTGTGTGTGTGTGTGTGTGTGTGTGTGTATATATATATATATATATATATATATATATATACACCACATCTTCTTTATCCATTCATCTGTCGATGGACATCTTGGCTCTTTCCATAGTTTGGCTATTGTGGACATTGCTGCTATAAACATCAGGGTGCACGTACCCTTTCGGATCCCTACTTTTGTATCTTTGGGGTAAATACCCAGTAGTGCAATTGCTGGATCGTATGGTAGCTCTATTTTCAACTTTTTGAGGAATCTCCATACTGTTTTCCAGAGTGGCTGCACCAGCTTGCATTCCCACCAACAGTGTAGGAGGGTTCCCCTTTCTCCGCATCCCCGCCAACATCTGTCATTTCCAGACTTGTTAATTTTAGCCATTCTGACTGGTGTGAGGTGGTATCTCACTGAGGTTTTGATTTGGATTTCCCTGATGCCAAGCGATACTGAGCACTTTTTCATGTGTCTGTTGGCCATTTGGATGTCTTCTTTGAAAAAATGTCTGTTCATGTCTTCTGCCCATTTCTTGATTGGATTCTTTGTTCTTTGGGTGTTGAGTTTGATAAGTTCTTTATAGATTTTGGATACTAGCCCTTTATCTCATATGTCATTTGCAAATATCTTCTCCCATTCTGTCGGTTGTCTTTTGGTTTTGTTGACTGTTTCCTTTGCTGTGCAAAAGCTTTTTATCTTGATGAAGTCCCAATAGTTCATTTTTGCCCTTGCTTCCCTTGCCTTTGGTGATGTTTCTAGGAAGAAGTTGCTGCGGCTGAGGTCAAAGAGGTTGCTGCCTGTGTTCTCCTTTAGGATTTTGATGGATTCCTGTCTCACATTGAGGTCTTTCAACCATTTTGAGTCTATTTTTGTGTGTGGTGTAAGGAAATGGTCCAGTTTCATTCTTCTGCATGTGGCTATCCAATTTTTCCAACACCATTTGTTGAAGAGACTGTCTTTTTGCCATTGGACATTCTTTCCTGCTTTGTCAAAGATGAGTTGACCATCGAGTTGAGGGTCCATTTCTGGCTCTCTATTCTGTTCCATTGATCGATATGTCTGTTTTTGTGCCAGTACCATACTGTCTTGATGATAACAGCTTTGTAATAGAGCTGGAAGTCCGGAATTGTGATGCCGCCAGTTTTGCTTTTCTTTTTCAACATTCCTCTGGCTATTCGGGGTCTTTTCTGGTTCCATACAAATTTTAGGATTATTTGTTCCATTACTTTCAAAAAAGTGGATAGTATTTTGATGGGGATTGCACTGAATGTGTAGATTGCTCTAGGTAGCATTGACATCTTCACAATATTTGTTCTTCCAATCCATGAGCATGGAACGTTTTTCCATTTCTTTGTGTCTTCCTCAATTTCTTTCATGAGTATTTTATAGTTTTCTGAATACAGATCCTTTGCCTCTTTGGTTAGATTTATTCCTAGGTATCTTATGGTTTTGGGTGCAATTGTAAATGGGATCGACTCCTTAATTTCTCTTTCTTCTGTCTTGTTGGTGTATAGGAATGCCACTGACTTCTGTGCATTGATTTTATATCCTGCCACTTTACTGAATTCCTGTATGAGTTCTAGCAGTTTTGGGGTGGAGTCTTTGGGTTTTCCACATAAAGTATCATATCATCTGCAAAGAGTGAGAGTTTGACTTCTTCTTTGCCGATTTGGATGCCTTTTATTTCTTTTTGTTGTCTGATTGCTGTGGCTAGGACTTCTAATAGTATGTTGAATAGCAGTGGTGATAGTGGACATCCCTGCTGCGTTCCTGACCTTAGTGGGAAAGCTCTCAGTTTTTCCCCATTGAGAATGATATTCGCTGTAGGTTTTTCATAGATGGCTTTTATGATATTGAGGTATGTACCCTCTATCCCTATACTCTGAAGAGTTTTGATCAAGAAAGGATGCTGTACTTTGTCAAATGCTTTTTCTGCATCTATTGAGAGGATCATATGATTCTTGTTCTTTCTTTTGTTAATGTATTGTATCATGTTGATTGATTTGCAGATGTTGAACCAACCTTGCAGCCCAGGGATAAATCCCACTTGGTCGTGGTGAATAATCCTTTTAATGTACTGTTGGATCCTATTGGCTAGTATTTTGGTGAGAATTTTTGCATCCATGTTCATCGGGGATATTGGTCTGTAATTCTCCTTTTTGATGGGGTCTTTGTCTGGTTTGGGGATCAAGGTAATGGTGGCCTCATAAAATGAGTTTGGAAGTTTTCCTTCCATTTCTATTTTTTGGAACAGTTTCAGAAGAATAGGTATTAATTCTTCTTGAAATGTTTGGTAGAATTCCTCTGGGAAGCCATCTGGCCCTGGGCTTTTGTTTTTTGGGAGATTTTTGATGACTGCTTCCATTTCCTTAGTGGTTATAGGTCTGTTCAGGTTTTCTATTTCTTCCTGGTTCAGTTTTGGTAGTTGATACATCTCTAGGAATGCATCCATTTCTTCCAGGTTATCTAATTTGCTGGCATATCATTGCTCATAATACGTTCTTAAAATTGTTTGTATTTCTTCAGTGTTGGTTGTGATCTCTCCTCTTTCATTCATGATTTTGTTTATTTGGATCATTTCTCTTTTCTTTTTGAGAAGTCTGGCCAGGGGTTTATCAATCTTGTTAAATCTTTCAAAGAACCAGCTCCTAGTTTCGTTGATCTGTTCTACTGTTCTTTTAGTTTCTATTTCATTGATTTCTGCTCTGAGCTTTATGATTTCTCTTCTCCTGCTGGGCTTAGGCTTTATTTGCTGTTCTTTCTCCAGCTCCTTTAGGTGTAGGGTTAGGTTGTGTACTTAAGACCTTTCTTGTTTCTTGAGAAAGGCTTGTATTGCTATATACTTTCCTCTTAGGACTGCCTTTGCTGCATCCCAAAGATTTTGAATAGTTGTGTTTTCATTTTCATTGGTTTCCATGAATTTTTTTAATTCTTCTTTAATTTCCTGGTTGACCCATTCATTCTTTAGTAGGATGCTCTTTAGCCTCCATGTATTTGAGTTCTTTCCGACTTCCTCATGTGATTGAGTTCTAGTTTCAAAGCATTGTGGTCTGAAAATAGGCAGGGAATGATCCCAATCTTTTGGTACTGGTTGAGACATGATTTATGACCTAGGATGTGATCTATTCTGGAGAATGTTCCATGGGCACTAGAGAAGAATGTGTATTCCATTGCTTTGGGATGGAATGTTCTGAATATGTCTGTGAAGTCCATTTGGTCCAGTGTGTCATTTAAAGTCTTTATTTCCTTGTTGATCCTTTGCTTAGACGATCTGTCCATTTCAGTGAGGGGGGTGTTAAAGTCCCCCACTATTATTGTATTGTTGTCAATGTGTTTCTTTGCTTTTGTTATTAATTGCCTTATATAATTGGCTGCTCCCATGTTAGGGGCATAGATATTTACAATTTTAGATCTTCTTGTTGGATAGACCCTTTAAGTAGGATATAGTGTCCTTCCTCATCTCTTATTACAGTCTTTGGTTTAAAATCTAATTTGTCTGCTATAAGGATTGCCACCCCAGCTTTCTTTTGGTGTCCATTAGCATGGTAAATGGTTTTCCACCCCCTTACTTTAAATCTGGGGGTGTCTTTGGGTCTAAAATGAATCTCTTGCAGACAGCATATTGATGGGTCTTGTTTTTTAATCCAATCTGATAGCCTGTGTCTTTTGATTGGGGCATTGAGCCCATTTACATTCAGGGTAACTCTTGAAAGATAGGAATTTAGTGCCATTGTATTGCCTGTAAGGTGACTGTTACTGTATATTGTCTGTGTTCCTTTCTGGTCTATGTTGCTTTTAGGCTCTCTCTTTGCTTAGAGGACCCCTTTCAAGATTTCTTGTAGGGCTGGTTTCGTGTTTGTAAATTCCTTTAGTTTTTGTTTGTCCTGGAAGCTTTTTATCTCTCCTTCTATTTTCAATGACAGCCTAGCTGGATAGAGTATTCTTGGCTGCATATTTTTCTCATTTAGTGCTCTGAATATATCCTGCCAGTCCTTTCTGGCCTGCCAGGTCTCTGTGGATAGGTCTGTTGCCAATCTAATGTTTCTACCATTGTAGGTTACAGATCTCTTCTCCCGAGCTGCTTTCAGGATTTTCTCTTTGTCTCTGAGACTCGTAAGTTTTACTATTAGATGTCGGGGTGTTGACCTATTTTTATTGATTTTGAGAGGGGTTCTCTGTGCTTCCTGGATTTTGATGCCTGTTTCCTTCCCCAAATTAGGGAAGTTCTCTGCTATAATTTGCTCCAGTATACCTTCTGCCCCTCTCTCTCTTTCTTCTTCTTCTGGGATCCCAATTATTCTAATGTTGTTTCATCTTATGGTATCGTTATCTCTCAAATTCTGCCCTCGTGACCCAGTAGTTGTTTATCTCTCTTTTTCTCAGCTTCTTTGTTTTCCATCATTTGGTCTTCTATATCACTGATTCTCTCTTCTGCCTCATTTATCCTAGCAGTTAGTGCCCCCATTTTTGATTGCACCTCATTAATAGCCTTTTTGATTTCTACTTGGTTAGATTTTAGTTCTTTTACTTCTCCAGAAAGGGTTTCTCTAATAACTTCCATGCTTTTTTCAAGCCCAGCTAGTATCTTTAAAGTGATGATTCTGAACTCTAGATCTGACATCGTACTAATGTCCGTATTGAGTAGGTCCCTGGCAGTCAGTACTACCTCTTGTTCTTTTTGTTGAGGTGATTTTTTCCGTCTTGTCATTTTGCCCAGAGGAGAATAGATTAATGAGAGAACAAAATGCTAACAGGGTAACAACGTTCCCAGAAAATATACTCTAAACAAATCAGAAAAGACCTGAAGCAGTGGGAAAAGAAAGGGAAAGAGAGAAAAAAGAAAAAGAAAAAGAAAAAAAAAGATAAAGATAAAAATAAACAAAAACAGAACAAAACAAAAAAAACCAGAATGTGATCAAATATGATCAGGCTGGTATATAGATCAGTGCCACACACTAGATTTTGGGTGTATTTTGGTCTGTTAGAAGAAAGTGCCTCCCAAAATTTTAAAGAAAGAAAAACTTATATATGTACAAAAATAAGGGTTGATATGATGAAGGGATGGAATATGACTGTAAAGATGGAAATTATAAAAAATTTTATAAAAGGAATTGATAAGAAGTTGTTTGAAAAAAGAAAGAAGAGGATTTAAAAAAAAAAAAAGAAAAAAAAAGGGGAGAGAATGTGATCAGGCAGTGGAGTAGAAAGAAACCATACACTAGAGATTTAGTGTATATTTTGATCTGTTAGAAGAAACTATCTCAAAATTTTAAAGAGAGAACAACTTATATGTATATGCCAAAAATACAGGTAACTACTATGAAGGGATAGAATATGACTCTAAAAATGAAAAATAAAAATGAAAAATAAAAATATTTTTTTAAAAAAGGGATTGATAAGATGTTGGTTGAAAAAGGGAAAAAAATTTTTTAACTGCCTTTTTTTTTTTTAACTTTGAAAGACTAAAGAATCATGGTAAAAAAGCCATGGATTCTACGTGCAGTATTCCCCTAGCGCTGGAGTTCTGCCGTTCTCATTGATCGGTAAACTTGGTCTTGGCTGGCTGTTCTCATTGATCTTCTGGGGAGGGACCTGTTGCCATGGTTCCCAAATGTCTCTGCTGGAGGCAGAATTGCCCCGCCCTTGCCCCCTCCCGGCTAAGTCATCTGCTCGCGTTTGCTCTCCGGGGCTTTTGTTCCCTGCGAGCTTTCCGTACAGCTTTGGAGGCGGAGAGTGAAAATGGCGGCCTCCCAATCTCTGCCCCGGAGGAGCCGAGAACTCGGGGCCCCGCTTCTCAGTGAGCCCCCAGAGAAAAGCCGTCAGTCACTCCCGTCTCCCCGGTCTCCGGCCGCACTCCGTGCTCACCTGGCCTGTGACTGCATGTTTCTATCTCTGGCACCCGACCCCGGGTGGAGTCTCCAAACCCAGCAGATCCCTGCGGTGCACTCCCGCGCAGCTCCCCCCGGGGGAGGAAGGTGAGTCTCCCCGGATCTGCCGCTTGTTGGGTCCCTGCTGGAGGAGCAGGGGCCCGACTGTGCCGCGGATCACGGTTTATGGCCACCCCGAGCTGAGAGCCCGCGCCTGGGCTCCGCCTCTGCAGCCGGCTTCCCTGCTTTGTTACCTGGGAGCTCTGCCACACTCAGGCACCCCCGGTCTTTCTGTGACCCCGAGGGTCCTGAGACCACACTGTCCCGGAGGGTTCCACCCCCCGCTTAGCCACCAGAACGACGTCCCTCAGCGGAGCAGACTTTTAAAAGTTCCGATTTTGTGCTCCGTGGTTCTATCACTTGCCAGAAGCGGCCGACGGAGGCCCCTCCCCCGCCGTCTATCCTCCCAAATATCGCCGCGGATTCACTTCTCCGCACGTCCTACCTTCCAGAAAGTGGTCGCTTTTCTGTTCAGAGAGTTGTTGCTATTCCTTTCTTCGATCTCCTGTTGGGTTTGTAGGTGTTCAGAATGGTTTGATCCCTATCCAGCTGAATTCCTGAGACGAGACGAAATCCAGGTCTCCTACTCCTCCGCCATCTTGCTCCGCCCCCGTGATGAGAGCTTTTAAGATTTACTCTCTTAGCAACTTTCAAATATGCAATACGGTGTTATTAACTACAATAACCCCGCCGTACATGGCATTGCATGACTTATGTATTTTATCACGGGAAGGCTATACCTTTGGACACCCCCTCACCCATTTCGCAAACCCCTCACGCCCCTCATCTCTCTGGCAACTACCAATCTGTTCTTTATACCTATGAGCTAATTTAGTTAGTTTGTTTTGTTTTTTAGTTTCCACATATAAGAGAAATCTTACCTTTGTAGTCCTTCCAATTACATGAAGGGAGAGATCTCAGTTAGATGCTACCTGCTCTGTAAGTCCTATAAACAGTTGCTGATCTCCCTTTTCAACAAAAAGAAAACAGCCTACAGGCTCAGAGTCTTTGGCAGATGCCAGCATCAGACCAGAATTTAAGCACCTTATTTTGTTTCTATTATCTTTATTTTTGTGTGGAACTTTTCCACGGATGTAATAGGATTATACATTTGTTTTAGTGTAAAAGAGTAAGATGGTTTAAAGCAAAAGATTAAGGAAATGATGGTAGAGATAAGAAGTGGAGTCAGGATGCTGTGTGACTACGTGGAGTTTAGGAGATACTGATTCGTTGTGTGACAGCAGATCTGTGACCTATATAATAAACATTATGGGACAAATTTATGGGTCCCTTCTACAGGGCATCGTTTTGAATGTGAACTCATCTCTTGTCCATACTTTTTTGAGTTGGAAATTTGGTTTATTCTTTCAAAGGATTTAGGCTTCTCAATTTCCAGGAATCCTAACCCCGGGGACCCCTCCAAAGCCCCAAGGTGATTGTCACAAATAAAACCCTTTTGTAGCTCTTACACAATCGATACTTAAGAACCCTTTGGAAAAATCCTCTGTAAATTCACATTCTAAAAATAGGCTTGACTTTTGGATTGCTTCTAAATAAAGACATATTTTTCGATTACACTGGAGACAAAGAAAAAAATTTCCAGTATCATTTTGAGACTTGTGGGAAAATGAAGAGAAGAAAAGTTTCACTGTTCTCGGTGAAGGTTTTGGTATTGAAATTTTGTCATGCTGGCTGGCTTCTGAGTGTGGTGGGGGTGGGGAGGAAGGAAGGGTAAGGACTGTCACCAGTCATTTAATATATCACTTATTACTCAGATCTGACACCAAGTACAAAGGCTGGAGGAGGAAGACAAAGCTCGCATCACTTTACCTGCTGTGGGTCCAGGAGAACATTTCTGAAATTCTATGGTTTCTCTGAGTCATTCCTGAATCATCTCTTTATTACGGTGAAGCTTCACAGTGGCAGGATTTACTGTGGTGCAGAGACAGAGGGCTTCATTCTGGGCCTTCTGGGGCCGCCACTGAGAGGCCTGAGCTTCCGAAGAGGGGATGCATGCCCCTGGCAAGTCTCTCTCACCTGAGGTGCTGCGCTGACAGAGAATTTCTCAGGAATGCCTGGTGGATAATCCCTCTTGGTGCTGAGCTATATTCGTCCTCCCTCCTCTTCTAGGAGAGTGGGTAGAGGTGGAGAGTGTAAGGCCGTGTAGGGCTGCCTATAATGCAGAGACAAAATGTGGGCTTCCCCCATTCCTTCCAAGGATGTTTTCCTCTTAACACCAAGTCATCTGGGAGGTCCAAGGCCCCAAAGATTACTCACCCTTCGGTGGAGTCACACTTCTGCTCTTCCCGCTCAGGGCAAATCACTTCCCTTCTCTGTGTCTCATGTGCTCATGTCTAAGTTGGCAGCCCCAATTCCCGCCTCGCCCAGGGTGGGAAGACCCGCGTGTATGAAGCTGCTTGTTGCATGGCACTGTGTGCTGGGTTTTGGTAGGACATCTGTGCCCTCCCTGGTGTCACACAGGGCTGCCTCTGTGTGGACACCCACATCCCTGTGCTCACAAGCTCCATCATTTTACCTGACCCAGAGGGGATGGCGTAACTAGACTGAAGGATAAGTGGACAAGCTTTTGGCCTCTGAACAACAATACCATTGATTATATCTCCTTATATTACACACAGATCCCAGCACAGTGCCATATAGACATGGAAGGTGTTGCATAAATATAACTGGATTTGAGTAAGAATCTCTTTCTTGTTGCCTTGCTGCTTGAAAGAAGTAAACAGAGGGGAGGTGAGAAAACATATAGGGGGATAGGAGAGCCCTGTGCGATAAGGCAAACACCAAGTTCTTGCAGAAAACACATTTTTGAAAACAGTCAAGGAGATTCAAGGTTTCCAAGTTAGTGGATTTATCTACTGGTGTCTCCACATCCATTCTTCTAGGATTTTCTCAGTCCTTTACTGGGCATGCAACATGCAGCACCTCTTCCATTTCGAACATCTGACCACCTAAAATGTGCTTCATCGGTGGTCTCAGTGGATACGTTAGAAGCTGCTCTTTGTGAAGGAAGGTTTGAGACCACTGAGAGGTTCCACCCTTTTCATGATGATTCTTCACTTAACCTTATAACTGATTTCCAAGATGGTTTGTTAGCTCCCTGGGGATATGGAAGAGATGATTTCTTAAGACTGTTCTGAAGAAACCCTAAAAAGTGAAATGCAACATTCTGAGAAACCAACAACATAAGACCAATCCTCTGGTTTTGGTAGGTTGGTGGGGGGCTGGTATCCCACAGGAGAATGACTTCATGGAAGTCAGCATGACATGGGGTTAGAGCCCACCTTGGGACAACCTTGCCAAGAATCATTTCATGGGGAGTTGGCATAATAGTAACATTTATGAGTCTTAACCATGTGCCAGGATTGTACTCAGTGCTTTGTTCTGGAGCAACTATGGAGGATGAAATCTCAACTCAGCTATGTGTTGGTTGCGTGACCTTGGACGTGTTATGTAGCTTCTCTGAGCCCCAATGTCCATGCCTATAAATGATATCATAATACCTTGTTGAGTTTTTTAAGGATTCTTTGAGACGTTGAACTCAAAGTTCTGGGTCAACATTCCATACCTAATGTTGCCATTTTGTTTTTGTTATTCGGACGTTTCATACAAAATTCAGGGCAGCCATGAATTTCATGGCAGACAGAATGTTCTGCTGGCCCTGGGTTTCAGTGTCATTCTGAATTTTTTTTTTCCTCCCAAGGGAACAGAGAAATAAATCCTTAAATCTGAAAGTAAGCGGATGTTGGAGTTGGAAATTAAATGAGTCTGATTTATAAAAGTGCAGTAACTTTGGCCACAAATCCAGTAACGATGATTCCCAGGTAGATAAAGACAAAGCCCATAGACCTAGGCATTTTTGGAAAGAAGCTGTTTTTATGTATATTAGATGGAAGACACTTTTACTCTATAAAATTTGAAAGCCCTGAGATATTGTCCCAGCCCACAAGGGAGTAGGTAGTTTAATCACAGAGTTGTAAGGCTTTATAACACTTGTAGAAGGTCTTAATTAGACTCTGAGCAAAGGTTTCTTCCCTCTATAAAGTACACATATAGGCTATGTGTGGTGGTAAATTAAAATGTATTTTTCTCTCTTCTCTCTCCAAACAGGGCCACATAAACATTGCCTGGCTGGATTTTGAATATCTGACTGCCCCTTCTCAAATCTTTTTGAGTCACACAGCTTCCTTGTACTGGGTCTGGGGTAGGAGTTGAACAGCGTAATCAAATCTTTGTTCTCTGACCATTACTAGGTGCCTGAGGGTAATGGCTCAGGCCAGCCAAGAGGTTTCTAGACCCCCAAGACTGCCACTTCTATATAACTTGAAAAGCGGCCATGAAAGAGCTCATGTAGCTCTCTCCATATGTCTGATGCAAGTTTGTGCTTGATGCTTGCCTTTTTGTTCCATAAATGCATTCACACTGAAGGGGGAAATGTCACCTGAGTGTATAAACAGGTGTATCTCTGCCAGCATCTGATGGAAGGCCAATCCCTTCAGAATCTTTGCTCTATGATCCTGGAAAGGAAAGAGCCAGAAGGGACTTAAGAGGCCATGCAGACCTGCTCTCTCCCTTGCCCCAAGATATAGGTTAGGATGCTGAGGCCCAAAGAAGGAAAGCATTTTCCCAAAGTTAGAGGTTGAGCCCCTGGTTGAGCTGTCTTATGGACCTAGGTCTTTTTGAACTAAAACCTGTTTGTACTTATAGCAGAAACTACTAATTGTTTCCCAATTTCCATCCTCCACTTCCCTCTTAATAATAGAAACACCAATTTGTGATTAGGCATAGAGCTGTCTGGAAAAAAAGACTTCATTTCCAGTCTTCTTTGCAGTAGAGGTGGCCATGAGACAAAGTTCTGGCCAATGGCATATAAGTGGTAGTGTCCTGTGTGACTTCTGGAAACATTCTTTTGTCCTTCCTCCATCCTGCTGGCTGGAATGTGGAGGTAATAGCTGGAGCTTGAGCAGCTGTCATGGATTATGAGGTGGAAGCCCTGTTGAGGATGGTGGAGCATCCAGATAAGGATCTTGGGTGGCTTTGCAGAACATTATACACTCTCTGGAATGCCCACCTCTGGGCTTTTTATGTGGGAGAATAAAACCATGTGTGATTAACAGCTGTTTTTTCCTAAAAATGATTTGTCAATTGCACCTGGACCTTGTCTTTAATGAGATTCCACTACCTCATTCTGCCTTCAGATCACTGTTCTTGTTGGTAAGAGGACAGAAGCTAGGTCTTGGGAGTTCTGCTAGGGGATGGTGGGACAAGATCCTCCTAGATAGAAGGGTGCTCTGTGTGTCTTTTCTAGTAGCCTGGAATCCCAAGAGGAAGGGCCATGACTGACTTTCTTCTACTGTTCAGAAGCCAGCCTATGACGTAGAAGACACTGGTCAAATGTGGCTGGGTCTTGCATCAGTTATTTATTGCCACAGTAGTGCTGAGTAATAAAGAACCGCAAAACCTCAGTAGGTGACAATGACAATGCCTGTTTATTACTCATGTCTGGGGTGGTCAGCTAGTCAGCTCTATTGAAACTGGCTGAGCTGGTCACACGTCTGGAGAGTTGGCTAGCTACTGGATGATCAAGGGTGGCCATGACTTTGTAGCTGGGGTGACTTGACTCTGCTTCATGTGTCTCTCATATCCCAGCAGGCTAGCCCACACTTGTGGAAGAGACCACAAATAATGAGTGGAAACATGCAGGTAATTTTCCTTGCTTCAGCTTGGGACATGTCTGCTAACATCCCACTGGCCAAAGCAAGTCTCAGGGTAGGAGCCAAAGACAGAGTGGGACAGTGCTTCACTGTTACATGGCAAAGATATGGGCATAGGATGGGATGAGAATTGAGGCCTTAATGGATCCGATCTACAACAGACAGACAACTGAAGGGAAAGAGGGATGGATGGAAAGAGAGAGAGAAAAGAGGTAGACAGTAGGAGGAAGTTCTCTTCACTGTAAGGGCAAAGGAGTCACCAGAGGGCATTTTCCTAAGTCTCTAGTGCTCTCTGGGGTTAGCCATGCTGGGGCCATCTTGGTTTGGGGACTGCCCATGGCACACCGGGACCAGAGCTTTGTCACAGCCCCAGGCTGTGGGGTGTTTATATTATGACTTGCTTCTGGTGCTGGGGAATCTTTGCTTCTGCATGAGTCATTATGAAAGCCTTCACAAGCTTTACCTAGTGGTTGGGAAGAGTCCTATTTTGGAGACAAGAAGCCTTTTCAGAGAGAGCTAATTCATAACATGAAGACAGTTGTGCTGTGGCCTGAGAACTGAACTAGGAAGCAAGGGACCTGGGTTTCAGTGCTGTCTCTGCCAAGTCAGAAAAAATAATGCCACAAATAAGAGCTTCTCTTGGGCAATTTCTAAGTATTATAGTACTTTTCAGCAAGAGAGAAGGCTACAAAAAATAACATTTTCTCTCAGTCTTCATGTTTGAGCTCCTGATAATATTCTTTTGAAAAAAAAAAAAAAGGATTTTATTTATTTATTTGGGGGGTGTGGAGGGAAGAACAGAGGGAGATGGACAAGCAGACTCTGCACCGAGCACAGAGCCTGACGTGGGGCTCGATCTCACAACCCCAAGATCATGACCTGAGCTGAAATAGAGTTGGACACTCAACTGACTGAGCCACCCAGGTGCCCCCTGATAATATATTCTTCAGGAAGATGAAAATTCCTCCAATGGTAATAAACTTGGTAATTTAGTTTTCTATTATATGTATTGAAGATCTTTTGTCATCAGTTGCTTTAAATACTTTCACAATAATGCTTAAATATTTGTGTAAGTCATAAAATGATGGTTAGTGTGGAAATTAAAGCAAAACATCGTTAATGTGAAAATTAATGATTTTAAATTTCATAATAGTCAATGCTAGAGATTTAGCACTTAAGCGTGACCATGTTTTCCTCAAAGTCGGGGAAAATTTTAATTTGTTTTGATGGTGTTAAGATGAACACACTTGGTCATTTTCCTTCTGTCACAGAAGTGATTCTGGCGGTTTTCCTGAATCTTCAACACAAAGTAAATGCTTTGTTTGCTTAGTTGGTTTAAATGCAAACAAAATTAGATCCAATTCCTTGGCATCTGCAGATCCTGCTGGTTTTTCAGGGTCAAGGTCAAGGGCACCAAAGCAGGACAATTTCTGAGGAGCTGAATTCTGAATGCCTGAGCTGGGCTTTTCTGATCCTTCCCCAACCCTCAAATTCTGGGGAATACTGAGGACCAGGAGAGGAAAGAGACTTGCCCAATCTCAGGGGACCACCTGGTACACTGGATTCTCCTCTGCACATTGCATCAGATCAGGTCCTTCCATCCTACACAGGTCATGTCCCTTTAAATGGTGACTTCCCGGTTCCTAGAAGCACTAATTCAAAACATATTTCTCTATCTGCTTTCCGAAGAGAGAAAACAATGTCATATAATGTTGTCCCAGGGGAAAGTGGAACAAAAGCTATTTCATTTGCTCATTACCTGAGCACACTCAGCCTCGCCCCTGTAAGTTTGTTAAATAGATCCAGGGCCTGTCTCATTCTGTCTCAATCTTTTTAGCCCTTCTCTCCGGGGCTTGCACTGGAATATCAAAGAGAGGACTTTGTTGTCTTGGTGCATGGTTTGTGATTTCATGTTATTAAGAATTCAAGATGGGAATGAGATTGAAGGTGTCAGCACCCAGCACTGACAGCTGTGAGATGGAAGGGCTCCCGGGAGTACCTCAAATCTCCTTTGATCAGAGGGCAAATAGATCTTAGGAGGAGTGTGGCCCAGGGACTCTGGTCCTGTCACTTTGATTCAAATGGGACAATGATGCCTGTGGGCAGAATGAGACCTTCTAATACAGGAGATGCACCTGCTGATTCCTTGAGTCGAATCCTTGCATCTGGAGTCTTACTTCTTCAGAGAGAAGCAATAGTCCTGGTCTCACTTGCTGACACCGGCCAGGATTGGGCTTGCCTCTGGGATCACGATTTGCAATGATTTCTTTACCTATAGTTTGTGTTCTTCTAAATAGTATGAAAATTGCAGACCCTAGAGTATTGGTCTGGGAGACATCCGGGGTGCTAGAGTTGGGAGAGAGTCTTTAGAGACCCTAACCTTGCATCACTTTCTCATTCTCTGCAGAGGATCACTTTTCCTTCTTTGCCCTCAGTCTCCCCACTGCTAGGATGGCTATCCATGTAGCCATCACCCCAGGGAACCAGATACAGGCTGAACAGGAAGGGCCCTGGCTCTTGTACAGGCTTTAAGCAGAGCAGCAAGCTGGGGGCAGCTCAAATTCTAATCAACTTCTTAAATGTTGATGGGCTTGGATGCGTACTTTACCTTTTCTACTCAGAGGTAGTGTCAAGTCACAGGGCAAAAAGAATATGTAGTCCTAATAAAAATTACAAGGCGGGAAGAATTGGGAGTAGCCATCCACTGCAGAGAAATATGTTAAATTCACATAGTGGGAGGCACTTCCCCTCCCAGGGTAGCTATGGATTCAAGCTATGAACTTTGATTTTTCCAAGAGCGATTGGAATTCTTCTAAAGATGGCTGCCCTCAGGAGTTGAAAGTCAACATTTATCTTATTGTCAATCTCAGGGAGTAGACTGAGCTCCAGATTGGACTATTTTCTGCCATTTTCCTGGTCTGCCTACAGTAATGCCACTCAGCACAGGAGAAAAGGAGTGAAAATAGAATCTGGACAGGGACAGGAAATCGAGAGTGACAAGTCTACTTCTAATACTGATGGCAGACATGGCCCAGCGAGTGTCCCCTCCTCTGCTGAGCTCATGTCCACCCGTGGTCTTCTCAACAGGGAGCTCCAGGCAGCCATTGCCAACCCATCCACCTCAGAGGAAATCTATTTGCCATCCTTGTGCTAAGAAGCAATGTCTTTGGTGCCAACAATAGAGTTTCTGTGGTTGGAGATCTCCAAGGAGAGAGGCAAGGTGGTAGAATGCAAGAGCTTTGAGCTGGGATGGACACAGGTTCCAATCCCAGACCCGCTGGTTACCTGCTGGGTATCCTCAGGCAGGTTGTTTTCCCTTCTCTGGCCTCAGTTCCCCATCACTACAGCTGACATCTACGATGGAAGACATGGGTTCTAATCCTGCCTTAGCTGCATGTCCCCAGTTCCTCATCTGGCATAAGAGGGTCAGATTTTCTCAAACGGGACAAGAAACTGGTCTGTAAACTCCGAAGTGTCAGAAGAGATGTGAAGGGCCTTCCTCCGAGGTCTGATTTTGATCAGTCCTGGAAGAACCAGGATTCTGCCCTTACTGGGGTTTCTGGTTGACCTAGCAGAAGTCAGCGGGCTGAAGCCCGGAGCTTTAGGGGTCCCTTTCTGTCTGACTTTGATGCTTTTTGCCCACTTTTCCTCCCAGAGAAGGGGAAAGGCTCCATTGCCCATTGATGTGAAAAAAACAAAACAAAACCCCACCACTTTCTAGCCTGGGGCCTCTTCAGAGGGAAATCAGGGATGCCCCGAAATTGAGACTGTGGCAGAGAACTGAGCCTGAGTTGCTCACAACATGGTTCTGTGACGGATGCTCAGTCATATCAGGACCCAGAAGACGCACAGAGCCCTGCCCTGCGGGCTGTTTGAAGGTCATGCCGACTTTAGCCTGCTGGGAAACAAACTCAGTATCTCTGCTTGCGGGTTCCCTGTGCTGGGGGGAATATTCCCCGGGGGCTCTGGGTCCCTGTTCCCACTGCTGCCTAGCCATCTCTACCACCCACTGTCTGACCCCCGCCCCTGAGCCCCTCCTGGTGGGAGCCACTGTTAGACTTACTCTTTTGTGTGCTTTCTTCTTTTTGTGTGTTTTCCTCAAAATTGATTTTAATGGGCCAGCTTGGCACAGGAAATGCGGTGGTAGCTCGAGGCCGTTCCGGTCTAATTGAATCTGGGCCAGAAAGGAGCGTGTGACTCATCCTGGGCAAGAGGCTGCGGTCTTTCTGTTTTGTTGCAACCCCTCGGGGGAGTGAAAGCAGAATGACCCCTGTCACTGCCCTGGGGTCACAGGGCCACTCAGGAGGGGGAAGGGAAATGACTCCAGTGAGGCACCTGCTAGGAGGCATTTTATGTAAATCATGCCTTTTGAACCTCACATCGTCCAGCACAGGGAGGGAGGTATTATTACCATCCCTGTTTTGCAAACATGATTCAGGGATGGAAAGAACACAGGGAAGAGGTGGGGGCGGGCTCCTGTGGTCACCCTCCTGAGGTCAGGAGGCATGAGTAGCCTCTTGGAATCTCCTTTTGCAGTGTTACTTGGTAGAGGGTACGGTGTCATTCCTGCTCTGCTCTGTCTTTGGGAAAAACCCTTTCTTCTCTGGGCCTCAGTTTCTGCTTCTATAAGATAAAGTCCTTAGTATTTGGTCTCTTTGAGCTGGAGAATCCTATATTGCACACCCTTAGTGCTTACATCCCATCTCCCGGCTCCAGAACCCAGCCTGATCTTCCTGGAATGTTGGCATCCATTGTGAGGGCCGATCCCCCCGACATCTCTGAGAGGTATGGCCTAGATGCTGAAGGACAGATGGTGCCTGACTCTGACCTGGCCCGAAAACCTGACTGAGTGTCTTCAGTGGAAAACGAGGTGTCTTTGAGGCCTCTGTGCCTTTCGCTGCCTTTGAACTATTTCACAACTGTCTAGGTTGTAGGTAACAGGAGCAATGCAAAAGGCTCTTGTCCAGGGATAGACAAATGAATTTTCCCCCCGTGGAAGTACAACTGGTTTACCACACCCCTGTGGAATAAGCCAGTTGTGTATCTTTTTGTGATTTCACTGCAGCATTTCTTCTTGTGTATATGTGGTTCTGTAAACCAGTCCTGGCATCCCGCTGGTTCCCTCACTAATTAACGAGCTAAACAAAGTCTTTGATACATGTTGATTTTATATTTCTATGAGAGTCATGATTATGTCTCTTTAAAAGGGAAATGGTCCTTAAACAATAGGGAGCTAACTACAACATGGATCTCTTTGGCATTGTTGGTAGGTAATGGCCGAAGGTGGGGATGTATAAGCCTTTCTCTGTACTTCTCGCTGAGAGGCTGTTTTCCTGGTCCAAATTGTTTTCCACAAATGCTCTGCCCCCTTGGATTTCTCTCTTTGTGTTCCCTGGGAGGGGATCCATTCTTCCTAGCTCCCCATTTCGAAGCTACCCTGGAAACCTTGCTAATCTTCTACCTACTCTGTTTTTGGATCTGCCCCCTTGTGATTGGGGGGCTGTAAATCCCTCCCGTGGGGCAGTGATAAGAACTCAGTTAGGTTGCACCTGTCTTCGGGTACTGATCTGCGGTCATTCCAGGGACCTCCTGACATGGTCACTCAAGGGGTTGGTGCCTTGTGCCTTCGCCGTACTTGTTTATGAGAATTGGACTCCTTCAGCTCCAGGCCACCCCATGTTCCCTCTCTGGCCCTTAGCAAGGCTGGTGGAACTCTCTCCAACTTAAAGATGGAATCTGAAGAACCAACCAGACCAGGATGTTAGGTGCTCCTGTGTCTCAGACCAGGTGCTGGGACATTATGAAGCCTCCAGTCCTTCCAGGAGCATCCTTCTGTGGGATTTCCTCACTAGCCCTTTCCTGTGTATGAAATGTATTTCTAACCCTTCTTAGTTGGGCCCTATGCCTTATTGCCTTGAGGTAGCCAGGAAGAGCTTGATTGTCCTCCACTTTCCACACGAGGGATATGAGCTTCAGAGAGAGGAAGGGACTTGCCCCAGGTGAGTGTAGCAGGGAAATGATCCAAGCCAGCACACAGTGGCCTCCATGTACCTCTACCTCTATATTCGTTTCGATCCCAGGTTGCTAGCTTCCCCCAACCTTGGCTGTTTAGGCCTTCATGTCTTTGGTCAAAGAGAGAATCTGAGTGAGGGAGGGGGCGGCTCCATTCCACCCTTCCCTTCTCTTTGGGATATTCTCCTACCCTGATGTTAGCTGATGTCCTATGAGATGCAACTAAAATTGGGTTGATGGCTTGGATATGATCCTCTGGGCCGTGGGAGCTCTGGGGATCTCCCAGTCTCTCTCCCCAGTACGGTCAGTTAGAATGCATTTGGCTGCAGGTACCAGAAAACAGTGACCTAAAAATTAGGGATTTATTTTTCTTACACAGCGAGTTTGGGGGTAAGTGGCATCTAATGAGGGTCAGAGATCCTACAATTCTAGCCTAGCTGTCCAATAAGGTAGCCCCTACCCGCCAAGTAGCTGTTGAAATTTAGATTAATCAAAATTCAATAAAAATAAAAATCACAAAGAATTCAGTTGCTTGGTCATGCTAGCAGCATTTCAAGTGGGTAGTGACCACTGCATGAAGTTGGTGCAAATAGAAAACATTTCCATCACTGCGGAGAGTTCTACTGGACAACCGCAAGATGGCTCCTGCACCCTAGCTATTGTGTGTGTGTGTGCATGCATGTGTGTGTGTGCACGCGTGTGCACAGAGAAGGAAGAAAGACAGAACGTGTGGTGCTAGCCATGTTTGTTCCTTCTAGGAAATTGAGGATCTTGAACAGGGTCGGGCACTCTGTGGCCCCCAACAGGACTGGGGTTCTGACGGCAAGAAGAAAGGGAAATACTGAGATACTGAGCTCGCGATTCTGCGGTGAGGAGAGGCTCATATTTTCCTGGCCACCTCTCCTGACATTGACCCTGATGGATGTGTTCCTTCAGTTCTCGGATTGCCTGTGTGTGTGCTGCCCTTGTCCACCCACTCTCCTTCAATCTGCTCAACAACAACAAAGATGCTCCTGCAAGGGAGGCTTTTGTGTGCCGCACACTCTAGGAGAGGTTTGAGGGATGTGAAGGGGGTGGTTAGCTCCTATTAATGCAAATCCCTTAATGCTAACATCAGACATCCCTGATCTTACCATCCTGTCTGCACCACATCCTCACGTCCCTCTGCTGTCCTGTTTTTCCTCTTAACTCCCTCTTTGTACCCATTCTTAGGACCTCCACCCCTGAGCCCCCAGTTCTCCTTCTTTTATTAAGTAGAGCAATTTAGGCCTGGGGGTCTCCCTTTGCACAAAGACAGCAGAGCAATGACAGTCTTCTTCAACACCCCCCACACCTGCCTTTTCACTGGTGAGAACCAAGACAGGCTTGGAAATGTCAGCCTATCCTTTCTCTATCAGTTCTGCCAGAGAAGAGGGCACTGCACAGCTGTATCTTTCCTCTGATAGGAATGGGTTTTTTTTTTTAAGATTTTATTTATTTATTTGAGAGAGAGATGTGAGAGAGAGAGCGAGCAAGTGAGCAAGCATGAGCAAGGGGAGGGGCAGAGGAGGAAGCAGACTCCCTGCTGAGCAGGGAGCCTGATGCGACCCAGGACTCGATCCCAGGACCCCAGGATCATGACCTGAACTGAAGGCAGATGCTTAATGGACTGAGCCACCCAGGTGTCCTGATAGGAATGTTTTTACTTGTCTTTGGGAAGCAGAAGCAATCATAGCTAGTTTTGATTTTAAATAACATTTTTTTTTCTTCTATTGCATTCCTGCATAGCATTTGTACTATTAAATACC
Organism: Mirounga leonina; assembly: GCF_011800145.1. Lineage (NCBI taxonomy): Eukaryota > Metazoa > Chordata > Mammalia > Carnivora > Phocidae > Mirounga > Mirounga leonina. Next base: position 18,892,201 of record NW_023270433.1, on the reverse strand, counting down.
AAAAATGCAATTAAGTATTTTGGTTAAAAACTAGGGGTTAACAGATTTTTGAAGATATAGAATAAAATAAAGTACTTTTAATTCTAGAGGCAGAGTGGCCCGGGAGTCAGATCAGAGTATGAGTGACAGTCATTATCGCTGAGTGACCTTGGACAAATGTACTATAAACTCTTCAGACCTCAGTTTTTCTATCTGTGCAATGGGAGGGTTGGATGAATCAGAGATCACAGACCATGGCCTTGGGGCCTAAGTCTGCCATAGCCTGCTTGCGTGTAGCCCTGAGTGAGAATGATTTTTACAATCTTAAAGGGTGTTTTAAAAATAGAACAAGAATATGCTATGGCGAATGGATGTGATCCACCAAAACTGACATACTTATTCTTTGGCCTTTTACGGAAAAAGTTTGCCCATCCCTGGGTTAGATAGTCTGGACTTCCCCCTCCCCTTCCCCACTCTTAGAAGTCCGGGGCTGCTGGTAGCCTAGATGTACAGGGCCTTGTGAGGCTCAAAAAATGGTGGTGGTTTCCTCCATTTCTGGGATCTCTGTATTCCCATATCAAAGGGAAATGGGAGGGGACATGACTAATCAGAGCCTGGGGCTGGGAGCTACAGAAGATGACTTTACTGTAAACGGGCTGACAGGTCTGGGGAGAGAGATTTCCCTCAGCAGGTGAGCAGCGGGCAGACACGTCAGATCCTGGAAACTGTGGGGCAGAACCTTCTGGCTTTCCAGTCACAGCCAGGCCTGCCCACCTGCAGCAGTTGTCAGAAGCCCCCGCTGCGGTCAGCTGGGCTGCTCTGTGTGTTGGGGGAGGTTGGAGGTGGGGGAGTCGGGCCCGGGGGGACTGAGTCACATTGACTCTCCAGTAGGAGACTGAGGTCTTGAATTCCTCCCTGAGTAGGGGATTTTGTGTGGGGACTGGCACCCTTGGTCTCCCGCTTGGAGGCCCATGGAACCAGCCCTGTAGGGACACAAGTATTCATTCCTGTTCATCCCCAGTGTGACCTTGGGCAAGTCACTTCACTCCTCTGAGACTCCTTGTGGTCAACACGAAGGCGGTGCTCATGAATCCCAATCTACTGACCTACTTGGGTTGTTGAGAGGCCAAAAGGCATGCAGAGTGTCCTGTTCCTAGCCACTTTTCAGACCCAGAAAAGACAGTACACTTCTGGAACTGATGCTTTTAAGGGGCTCTGGACTGCCTCATCCCATTCTTGGGAACGGCCAGTGTTGCTTTAGAGTGGCCTCGTGTATGTTGTCTCGTGCAATTTTATTTTGGCTTCTGACAAATCCTATGGATGATTGTTCTTACTAAAGCTCTTAAGTGGAATGTTGATAGGGTTTAGTAACTTGAGAGAAAAGAGAAAAGACAAATATTCTTGGAAAATAAAAAAAAAATCTCAGCTGAAAGAGGAGGATAGCAACCCAAAACCAGTTCAGATGACGTTCTGATGTTCTACTTCAAGTGAATTTTTATGCCATTAGAAGGTTTTAAAATCCTTTGATTTCCTCTTAGCTTTCTCATTCTAATTTTCATCTCTTTTTCTGCCCACATGCTGCGTAATTGTGGGATGAAAGCATTTCTGCATTACAGATGTCCAGTCACATCTGAATAATACTCATCCTTGGGTGGAGTCAGGCCACAAAGTCTTCTAACTGCTTTTATTTCCATTGTCTTAGCTGGATTTTGCAGAAGCCCTCTGAGATCTGGGCAGCATTATGTCTATTGTCCATAGGAGGGAAATGGAGGCTCAGGGAGGTTTAGCGACTTGCTCAGGATCACACCATACTACACAGCACGGGCAGAATTTCTAAGACTCACCAGACCTGGCCACCTGTCCCGGGGAAGGCAGCCTGCCCTGAATTCATGGCGTCCGGTATTCCCAGCAGCAACCACCACAAATGCTGGCCGACCTGGCTTTGATGACTTCTCTTTTAAACTTCACGGCAACTCTGCAAAATAGGCCTTTGTTGTTATTGCAGTTTTACAGAAAAGGAAACGAAGACTTAGAGATGTGGGCACTTGGCCAAGTTTACCCAGCCCAGTTGAAGGCGGGGGCAGGATTTGAACCCAGCGCTGCCTGACTCCAGAACCCACGCTCTTGCCTGCTGTCTTCTATGCCGTCATGGGCACAGCCAGGGACGGTGGAAATGAGGGGGAAGGGAGAGTCTGGGGTGTCTTGGTTCCACAACCCACTGAGATTTCATCTGGTCCATTGGAGAGCCAGATTTGGTCAAGACTGAAGGTGTGTCCAGAACATCTATCATCAGAAGACCCATATGTATGAAGGCAGCTAAAGGGATGGTCTAAAAACAGCCCTAAGTCTTGTCAGATGATCTTTGTGTGCGTGCATGCAAGGGGGGGCGTCTTTGTTTAGCTCAGGATTCAGGAGCTAATAACATTTATTAAGCCCTTCTTCTATACCGTTAGCTCACTACAAGATGCATATTTATGGTCTCCATTTTAGGAGGAACTGGAAGGTTCGGGGCGTGCAGGCCCAAGGCCATGCCCCTGGAAGGGGCAGAGCTGAGATTTACATCAGGACTCTCTGGTGCTGAGCCACTCCCCCTGCCGCCTTTCTCTGCCTTTTCATTCAGCCCAGGACCCCTTCTTTTTCAAGTGGTGTGCCCCCATATTTCTAATCTGATTCGTCCCCAGGCCCAGCTTCTGGGGAAGGCCCTGGTGTGCCCAGATGTGAGAGAGCTCGTTCGCAGAGACCCGGATGCTGCTCCCGTGCACGTGCTCTGTCGGGTGGGCCCGCTCCTGTCTTCTAGTTCTCTTCCCTCCTCGGCATCTTGTGTGACCTACAGGACTGGGGACGGCAGTAGCCGTAACACCTAGATACACAGCTCTTCACCCTCACATTCATTCTCCCTCTGAACCGAAGGCTCAAACACTTCCAGGCTGTTCCCCCTGGCTTCTGTTCTGACTCCACCAATAACCTTTGGACGACCTTGGCTCCACGCCTTCGGTCTTCAGGACCTCAGCTTTTCCAGCTGCATTAAATGAAGGAGATTCTGGCTTCCTCTGTCCTTTCAATTTTGATCTATGTCAACAAACAACAACAACTCTCTCAAACCCCGTTTTGCTGGTTGTTGGGGGGAGGGCATTTTTTTCTTCTTACAGTGTGACCTGCGCCCAAACATAGTTGACCCTTCTCCTCTACTCCACCTCCCAAAATGGGGGAGTGAAATTTTGCTTTGAAGCCTCTGATCCTAACCAGCAGAGTCTCCCTGCCCCAGGCACAAGCTGAGCTCCTAACAGCACACAGGAAAGAAGACACACACATTTCCCACCCAGGGGACTGAACCTATTTCTTTCACCAGCCTTGTCCTCTCTTTTTACAAGTGCTCAATTTGTGAACAATTTCTAGAGCTTATTTTAGGGAAAAGCCCATTTTCCACCTGGCAGCAGAGCTTTGTTTTTGAATCAGCTTTGGAAACTACAGCCCAGGGGGAAAAGACTGCTCCCTTTGCCAAATGCTTTGTCTTTTCCCTAAAGGGTGTGGCTTCGAAAGTGTCCCTTTGGCCACCACGACCCCACCCCTCACCTCTGTGCTAACTGGAAGCATGGGTTAAGATGGTAAATGGGACATCAAACTTGGAGTAGTGTCTTACCAGGCTGCAAAGTTAGGGGTGTGTGGTTCCGTTCTTGGCCACTTGGTCCTTTATGGCTGCAGGGGATCTCCCGGCCGGGATGGGGACGGTCTCCTCACTTCCTTGGAAGCAGCATAGATCAGCTGCTCTTTCCCTATGACCAACTGGGTTCTGGAGGTTTGCAGAGCAGCCTGAGGTTGATGTTTTGTCCTCAGGGAGTGTCCCTTTGAGACAAGTAGATTGATCTAAAAAAGTACAGAGTTCACCAAGCATGGTGGCCTCCCTGAAATTACTAATTTGCGCCTGCCCCGCCCACGAAGACTGGGGCTGCAGGCTCTTCTGGGTTGTGCTAAACACCTAAGGCTTTGCAGATCACAAGTAAATATAGCTCTTTGCTCTTCAGGGGCCACAGGGTAGCCTGGTAAAAATCCCACTTTCATGGTGTCCCTGCTTTGCTCAGGAATACTCAGTGCTTCCTTGTCATTGTTTTCTGTTTCTCTGTAACAAAATTACTCCCAAACCCAGTGGGCTGGGGACCTGGGGGCACCTCTAGCCGGGTGGTTCTGGCCTCAAGGGCGTGTGTCTGCACGCCTCAGCGGGGGAGACAGATTTGTTCATAAATACGATAACTGTGATTTGTGTTTGCAGCTTTGGGCCTAAACATGGCCACAGGAAGTTATGAGGAACTATATCTTAAAGGCAGAAGGGCCTAAAGAATCGTGGGAAGTGGGCATCCCCAACCTCTCCTAAGAAACAAAACATTCCCAATCATGTGGAAACCCCTGGGTATGTCTTCCTTATTATGTCTTCCCCACCACCTTTTCACCTCAATAAGAAACCAGTCCCTAGAATAAGGTCTTTATCAGCCCCCGCCATTTCTCCTCTACTCTTATTGCCTCAGCATGCATGCATCTGTATCGCATTGCTTTGTGGGCTTTTAAACTCTATTAAATTATGTCACACTGCGTGTGTTTTTCTGCAATTTTTGTTTTCACCTAACATCATATTTTACAAAGGAATTCCTTTGTTCACCCATTTTTCGCTGCTGTATAGTATTTCACCAGGTGGACATACCATAATTTATTTATTTGTTCTTTTGTGGATGGACACTCGGGTTGTTTATAATTTCTTTTGAATGAATTGTATGAGCTCTCCTTTGCCTCGATTAGCAGGAAGTTCCCTATCTCCCCCTGGAGGCTCTATGCTACCCCCCAAAATGGTTAGGAATCTTAGGGAGTCTCTTAGGTGTAAGGTGTAAGGGGTGAGTTCTGCTCAAGAGCCAGGAGAGTCCATGGCAGTCCTTGCTTCTGTGATGGTTACATGATGTCACTGCCCAAAACTTGTTCTGTGTGATTCTTTGTGTCCTCATTCCTTGATACGGTGATGCCCCAGAAGGCCCGCTGAGCTGGTGAGCAGGAACTGAAGAGCCATAACCTGAAGCGTGAGCCTGGGCCTCTGCTGATCCCATGCAGGGGCCCAGGCATTAGCAAAGCTGTCCCCACAGCTGGGAATAGGGACAAAATGCTATGATCATCTCCAAAGAAAGCCAGCTGAACCAGCAGACCCTCTTTTAAAACTAATACGACGAGTTAGCAAGATCACCAGATGCAAGATCAACTACTCAAAATCCATAGCATGTCTCCATACCAGCAAATACCAACCATAAAATATAATGGAAAGGATGATGTCATTCATAGGAGCCATCAAAATACCCAGGGATTCATTTATCAGGGAATAAACAAGTCCTCTATGGAAGAAAACTTTGAATTTAATTAAAGGACAGAAAAGGAAGTTTTGAATAAATGGAGAGCTATCCCATATTCAGGATAGAATAATGTAATATTGTACAGATGTCAATCCTCTTTGAATTGATTTATAAGTTTGATGCAATTGCAGTCAGAATTCCAAACATATGTTGAGAAACTTGAGAAACTTATCCTGAAATTAAAAAGTATAAAGGTTTGCAGTTAACTGAGTCAACTTTTAAAAAGAAGAGGGACCCATCTCCTAGATATTAAAATATATTAAAAAGTCATAGTAATAGAAGAATTATATGATTCCAATGGAAGGACAGGGAAACAGACCAATGGAAGAGGGTAGAGAGTTCAGAGACAGACCATGCCTAGAAGGGAGCTTGACATGTAACAAACACAGCACCACAGATCAGCAGGAAAGCTTCCAATGACTTCTAGATGGCTTTGGAAAACTGGCTGACTACATATATCAGAATAAAACTGGATCATTACTTTACCTGGAAAACAAAAGTGGACTCCAAATAAATTAACGACTTAAATGTCAAAAGTTAAACAATAAAGCTGATTGGATAAATGTAGGGGAAGATTTTGATAAACTGAGAGTGATGAAGTCTTCAAACAAAACCCACAAAAACAAAGTATAACATGAAAAATGAATGAATTTTATTTTTTTAACCAAAATTATGGGTTTCTAATCAATGGGATCAGCATTGAATGGAGAGACAACCTACAGACCAGTGGTTCTCAACAACGGGATGATTTTGTTCCCTACCCCAGGACATTTGGCAATGTCTAGGGAGATTTTTTTAGTTGTCACAGCTGGGTGGGAGTTGCTACTGGCATCTAGTGGGTGGAGGCCCCGGGTGTTGGTAAACATCCTTCAATGCAGAGGACAAATCTCTGATGAAGAAGTATCTGGCCAAAATGTCAATAGTGCTGAGATTGCGAAATCCTGCTGTAGACAAATGTCACAAACAGACGTCACATCTAAAACCTACGTGTGACTAAAACCCAGAATATTCAGGAAGTCCTATAAATTGTTAAGGAAAAGACAGGAACCCAACAGAACATTGACAAATAAGCAATTCACAGAGAAGGAAAACTTACTGGCTCATAAATATAAATGAAGAATCCCTCAAAGTCCCTAAGGAATAAATACAAATTAACACAACAGTGAACTGTTACAAATTAACACAACAGTGAACTGTTACACTCCCTGGACTGGCAAACATAGATAGTTGGATAAGGTCAAGAGTTCCCAGGGATGTGGGGAACCTGGGACTCTTGCATACTGTTGGTGGCTTGTAGGCTGATGCCGGGACTGGGGAGAGCCAGCAGGCAGAATGTAGACCAGGTAATGTATCCGTACGCACTGGTGAGCACTCAGGTCCTCTGCACAGTTCCTTAAGGGGACACGTTCAAACCTGTTCTCTGCAGCATTGCCTTTGGTAGCGGGATGACTGAGGCTCTTTGGGGCACCCCACTGGGGGGAACAGAAAAGTCAAATATGGCGCAGGCACGTGAGAAAACAGTACGCGGCGGCCAGAATCCGCAAACCAGTTCTACATACACCAGCGTGGGTAGATTTTAAACAATTGTTAAGATTTACTCGAAAAAAATTAGAAATAAATGAGAGCACAGTTAGCTTTGAATGCTATCTTTGCAAAGGCCGTGTAGGCGAATGGAAAACATATGTGTGTGCACATTTTTACCAGAACACGCACACCTGTGCTTTACGTGCCCCTAAATCCATTCTATGTCTGGCTTTGTTCGCTCAGCACTAGGTTAAGGCTTATTCCGAGCTGATGGTGTGCCAGGCACTGTTCTTTTCATTACCCTCCTCCTCATGCCACTGTAGGTCATTATTTTATAAAGAGTTGGATATATATCAAGAGGGGGCAATAATAAAAAGTAATAAAAAATAAAAACAGGAGGGAGGCGTTGTATTTATTAGTCTTCTTAGGCTGTCATAACAAAATACCACAGACTGGGTGGATTCAACAATAGAAATTTATTTACTCATACTTCTGGAGGCTGGAAGTTCAAGATTAAGGTGTTGGCAGGTTTGATTTCTCCTGAGAACGCCGCGGTTTGCAGATGGCCTCCTTCCTGCTCTGTCCTCACATGGCCTTTTCTCTGATCCATGCCTCCCTAGTGTCCCTTCTTCTTCTTCTTATAAGGACACCAGTCCTATTGGGTTGGAGCCTTACTTTATGACCTCACTGAACATTAATTACCTTCTTAAAGGCCCTATTTCCAAATGCAGTAATACTGGTGGTTAGGGCTTCAGCATATGCATTTGCAGGGGAAACAATTCAGAAGCTAACAGGCCCATTGATTTTGAAGGGGGCATGAGGAGGCCGCTGGGGTACTTGCTCCTTCTGTTTCCTGACCCACAGAGGTGTGTGTAGTGGATGAAAATTCATTGACTGTACACTTAGGATTTGCATACTTTTCTGTAGATACATTACCCTTCAAAGAAAGTTTTATTTTTTAACGATTTTATTTATTTATTTGACAGAGAGAAACACAGCGAGAAAAGGAACACAAGCAGGGGGAGTGGGAGAGGGAGAAGCAGGCTTCCCACGGAGCAGGGAGCCTGATGTGGGGCTCCATCCCAGGACCCTGGGATCATGACCTGAGCCGAAGGCAGACGCTTAACGACTGAGCCACCCAGTCGCTCCTCAAAGAAAGTTTTAAAAGAGGGGTTGAATTTTACTAACTTTCACTGTATTTGCTGATATGTTTCTATAGATTTTCTACTTTGCTCTTTCACTGTGGGTCTGTGTTAGTTTGCTAAGGTGTGGCCATGACAAAGCACCTCAGGCTGGGTGACTTGAACCACAGAAATTTATTTTCTCATAATTTTAGAGGTCAGAAATCCAAGATTAGGACCTACCCTGATGACCTTATTTTAGCTTAATTATCTCTTTAAAGACCCTATCTCTAGATACAGTCACATTCTGAGGTCCTGGGGGTTAGGGCTTCAACATGTGAATTTGGGGGAGACCCAGTTCAGCTCATAACAGCTAAATTCCATGAATGGATTATCTGGAGGAATATGTTTGTGGTAATACTTGATCATAAGATATTTTACAAATTGCCAAATTCAAGTTGCTAATATTTCATTGAAGATTTTAGAAAGTCTAGGACCATATTTACATGTGTCTTACATTTTATTTTATGTTGCCATCCCTATCAGGTTTAAGCGTCAGGTTATAATAGCTTTATGAAATGGGCTAGGTAACTTTTGCTCTTCATTACATTCCACAAAACAACTGTTGTAATTTTATTTCATGTGTGCCTCGAAGGCTTGGTGAAACCAAACAGTAAAAATCTATTGCCTCACCAGAAAGTAAATCAATGGGGGACACAGCAGCGGGGCCTTTGTAAAGGTGGATGAGGAACAGCACCGTGAGTGTGGTGCCTGCATCCAAGGTCCAATTCCCACTTCCTCCAAACGTACAAAGGAAAGAACAAACCAAGTCGGATCAAGCTGCGCTCCCGCTCAAACTCTTCAGTGGCTCCCCATTCCCCTGTTGCCATTTGCAACAATGTGGATGGAACTGGAGGGTAATTATGCTAAGTGAAATAAGTCAGTCAGAGAAACAATTATCATGTGATCTCACTCATGTGGAATTTAAGAAACAAAACAGATGAACATAGGGGAAGGAAAGGGGAAAGAGTCCACTCTTCACCACAGAACTTCCAGGTTCTTGGGGTGCTGGCCCTACTAACCTGTCCCCTCTTCCTCTCTGAACCAGGGACAGGCTCAAATGCATGAGCTTTTCTCTCACTCCTAGGCTTTTGCTCAGATATCACCTCTTCTAGGAAGCCTTCTAGATCTGCCTCCCTCCCCCCGAACTACCGGCTCAATTAAATGCCCTTCTTCTGTGCTCCTCCTGACCTCCCTGCTTCCCCCAACCTCAGCCCTCCCCACCCCATCTCTCCCAGTGCTGGGAGCCCTTTCAGGACCTGGGCCTCTCGTCATGGGCTCCAGACAGACTCTGAGGGATGTATGACAGTCTGAGACCCACAGAGTCACATCAGGGAAACAGCCTTCCCCTAATTAAACATGCAAAGAAATGGGCCTCAGTGTTTGCTCTGAAGCCAAACCTTTTTTTGAGAAGATGAGGGCTCTCAAAATTAATCTAGAGTTAATCACCACCAGTTTTGCCGGGAGGAGTTGGGTGGGTGGGGAAATGCAGCATTCCACTCTCCCTCTCTCAAAGCCCAGAGCCTTCCCGAGGCAACTCCTTCCAGTGGACTTCAGGGGCCAGCTGAGACAGACTCCCTCGCTCTCAAGGAGGCTCTCAAGCCTCTAACCTTTGTACTACCTCTCTTTCCTTCTTTTTGCCTTGAATGGGCCTGTTTGAAAACTATCTGACTCTTCTTTGAGCCCCAGAGTCACTCATCGCTTACGTGACAGCCTGATAAGGTCCCGGGGATCTTGGAGAAAAGGGTCCCCTCCTGCAATGTAGCTACCCAGAAACAGACCAGGGAGGAGAAGGGGCTTGTCCACAAGGTCCACCCTCTAGAGGCACAGAGGGAGGTCTGGACACAGGACTCTTGCTACCAGGTGGAGACTCTTGGCAGTGTGTGTTCTAGACCCCGTGAGATACCAGGACCTCCACCTCGGCTGCAAGCTTCCCTCTTTTATGTCACCTCTGCCCTCCTGCTATGACTGAATTGTGTGTCCCCCCCCCATCCCCACCACCACACTGATATATTGAAGCCCTAACCCCCAATGTGACTGTATTTGGAGCTGGGGCCATTAGGGGAGTGATTAGGTTATCTGCTTGGTAAGGGTGGAGACTTGATCCAATCGCCTTAGTTTCTTCATGAGAAGAGAAGCTCCAAACTCCACCACGTGAGCATGCAGCGAGAAGGTGGCCTGTCTGCCAGCCAGGAGGGGAGCCCCCCCAGAACCCCGCCATGCTGGCACCCTGACCTCAGACGACCGGCTTCCAGAGCTGTGAGAAAACAAACTTCTGTTCTTCCAGCTGCCCCGCCTGTGGTCTTCATTCCAGTGATAGAGCCGAGACCCCTTCCAGCCCCTCGTGGCTCTGCTTCACCCATCAGCACGTTGGCTCCCTTTCTTCCTAAGATCCAGAATGTCGGTGTTTTCTGAGGTTTCTCCCTTTGCTCCCTTGTCCTTCCCCTCCTCTTCTCCTGTACCCTCTCTTTCTTCTCGTTTCTGTGCTCTGACTCTCATTTCTGCAATTCTAGCCTCACCACAGGTGATATCCCCGTTTATCATCCCCCCTCCACCCATCCCTACCCAGCATCTCCCACCACCTCCTGCACTTTTCTACTTGGATCTCCTGCTGTCAGAGATGAGCACCCACTCCCAGACCAGAAGATTCCTGCCCCCCGTCCCGGCTTCCCTGCCATTGGCACCACTCCCCTGTGACGGTCGCATGGCCTTGGGATAAATTTCCCTGTCACCTTGGCCCTCCACTCTCTCCCTCGGGACCAGAGAAGAGTGGGCGTGAGGTGCAGCCTTAGGGAGTGGTTAGCAAACTTGGTCGAATAGTCAAAATGCACAGCTGCTCTAGCCACAGGATTTGAATAGCTGGCAGGAGTAGCCTCTGTGAGTCATGAGGGACGAAACCACGCGGCCCCCACCTCTTGTGCGTTTTCTTGGAATCGGAGGCGTGGGTGTGAGCAGCCTCTCACGAAGACCTCTGAGGCGATGCGTCCTGAAAGGAGGCTCGCAGCTGACCCGTACAGAGCACTCTGCAGTTGACAAAGTGCTTTCACACATCTTGACTCATTTCCACCTTACGACAACCCCGTGGGGCTGGGATTATTATTCCCAGTCAAGAGCTGCAGAGACCGAGCCCCTGAGAGGGGCTTGCCCACGGTCGTGGCTGGTAGATGGCCAGACTGGTCTTCCTGCTTGTAGATGGAGGAAAGCGTGAGTGCAGGGCCCCTCTCCCTGCCAGGCTCTGTCAGGTGTCACCTTGACACATGAGGGAAGTCGAGGCTTAGCTACATGGGATGGTTTGCTCAGGGTCTTCACCTGCTGAGTGCTGTCATGAGGGTCCAAACCCTATGTGGCTCTGACCCCAAAGTCAATGGATGCACACATTCATTAGATGCATGGCCCCCCAACTCCCAGGACTCCTTTTGACCCAGAAGAACTTCCCAATGGCTCCTGAGCTGTGGCTTGTCACCCTGTCATAGTGGTTCCCAGTCTGGAGGGAGTCATTGTCCTCTATCATCACCCTCACCTTTAGTACCACTTCTTGAGTGCTCACAAATGCCAAGCACTGCACCAGATGCATTATATAACTGATGTTCTGGGCTGAGTTGTGTCTCCACCCCCCGCCAAAATTCATGTGTCAAAGTCCTCACCCCTAATACCTCAGATTATGGCTATATGTAAAGATAGGGTTTAAAAAGAGAGAATTAATTTAAAATGAGGTCATTGGTGTCGGCCCTAATTCAGTATGACTGGTGTCCTTATAGGAAGAGGAAGTTAGGACATAGACACTCAGAGGGAGGACCATGTGAGGACACAGGGAGGAGATGACCATTTGCAAGGTGAGGAAAGGGTTTCTTCCTCAGAAAAACCAACCCTGCTGACACCTTGATCTTGGACTTCTGGTCTCCAGAACTGTAGGGAGTAAATGTCTGTTGTTGATGCCCCTCTGTGGTACTTTGTTATGGTAGTCCCAGCAAACTCAGATACCTGGTCTCCTTTGGCTGTCACAGGCATTTTGGGGAACAAGGGTCCTTTTTTTTTTAGTTCCAGTGGTAGAATTTAGTGATTCATCCTTTGCATATAACACCCAGTGCTCATTCCATCAATTGCCCTCCTTAATGCCCATCATCCAGTTACCTCATCCCCCACCCAATTCCCCTTCTGCAGCCCTCACTTTGTTTCCTTGAGTTCAGCAACTCTTACGGTTTGCCTCCCTCTCTGTTTTCATCTTATTATATTTTTCCTTTCCTTCCCTATGTTCATCTGTTTTGTTTCTTAAATTCCACGAGTGAGATCATATGATAATTGTTTCTCTGACTGACTTATTTCACTTAGCATAATTACCCTCCAGTTCCATCCACATTGTTGCAAATGGCAAGATTTCATTCTTTTTGATGGCTGAGTAGTAGTCCATTGTATATATATACCACATCTTCTTTATCCATTCATCTGTCGATGGACATCTGGGCTCTTTCCATAGTTTGGCTATTGTGGACATTGCTGTTATAAACATTGGGGTGCATGTGCCCCTTTGAATCACTCTGTTTGTATCCTATGGATAAATACCTAGTAGTACTTGCTGGTTCTATTTTTAACTTTTTGAGGAACCTCCATACTGTTTTCCAGAGTGGCTGCACCAGCTTGCATTCCCACGAACAGTGTGAAAGTGTTCTGCTTTCTCCACATCCTCGACAGCATCTGTTGTTTCCTGGGTTGGGAACGGGGTTTCTGATCCCGGGGGGTGTGCAGAGAAGGCAGGAGTGTGAGAGAAATGGGCCTCATGAGGTTGCCCGGGAGACCTGCTGACAACCAGACCAGGGCCCAGAAAGCGGCAGGTATCCTGGTGAGATCTCCATCTTGGGGCCTGGTGGCCCCCAGCTCTGTGAACTCAGAAACCCCAGGGTCAGCCCATCAGGAATGGAAATCCCCAGCCGCCCTTGACTGGGCTCTGCCCCTGTGCCAGGCACCTCCTTGGTGTTGTACCCAGCAGCCCCAGGGGGCAAGTACCACCCTCTCTTCACTTTGCAAATGGGCACATGGAGGCTCCCGGGGTTTCCCTGGCTTGCCCTACATCACAGCTTGTAGGGCCTAGAGGTAGGGTGTGAACCAGGTTTTGCTTGGCTCCAGAACCGAGTGACACCAACCAACTCAGAAAGAATGGTACACACACACACACACACACACACAGCCCTGATGTCAAGGGGAGTTTCTCATGAGAACGCGCCCCTCCGTGGTCTGGATTACCTGGGGCCTGCAGGGGCACTTCGTTCCCCGTAGTCGTGCTTGTCAGAAATTGGTTGGTAATGCGGGATTGGGGTGAGGAGAGTGAGAAAAGATGTGTTTCTTCATCTCTAGAGCCGATCGATCAGGCGAAGCGGTTAGGAGAACCCACCCTTGAAGCCAGTCTGCTGGGACTTAAGTCTTGGCTTCATCACTGCCAGTTCTGTGACCTAGGACAAGTGTGTGACCCCTGGGTGCTCAGTGTCCTCATCCACACAGGAGCTTGTACTCACAGAGCCCCCTCCTGGGACTGTTGGGAGGGCAGGTGGGTCCATGCTCCTAAAGCTCCCCATGAGACCCTGTTCCAGGTGGGGTAGGGAGGGGAGTGCCCTTCCATCGAGGGGCCCCCTGTGCTGAGAGATCTGGAGATCTTGATACCTTCGGGGCGGTCTGGGGTGGGTTCTCCTCGTCTTTGCTTTCCTGGACATCAGGTCTGGCCGACCCTGCTTTGTTTACCATCTTCGTCCTCACAGAACCCAGTCTGATGCCTGCAGGTCATCCTCCCTGGAGTTTTGGAAACCTCCCACTCACACGATCTCCCGGTCCTTAGGAGGTCTCACCTCTTTGATTTTGGTGACTTGAATATTCTACCCCTCTCTCTTGCTTCAAGGCCTCTCTCTCTCTTTTTTTTTTTTTTTTTTTTAAGATTTTATTTGTTTATTTGAGAGAGAAAGAATGAGAGAGAGAGAGAGCACATGGGAGGGGGGAGGGTCAGAGGCAGAAGCAGGCTCCCTGCCGAGCAGGGAGCCTGATGCGGGACTCGATCCCGGGACTCCAGGATCATGACCTGAGCCGAAGGCAGTCGCTCAACCAACTGAGCCACCCAGGCACCCAAGGCCTCTCTCTTTGCCTGACCAATTCCTACTCATCCCTCAGGTGTCAGCCTAAGTGCTGTCTTCTCTGAGAACCCTGACTTTGTCCTAGTTTCTGGGCCCCACAGATCCTACCATAGAAATGGCCATGGCATAGTAAGGGTCTTTCTGCCCCCCAAAAGCCATTAGTCATGAGTTTCACTGAGGGCTGTGAGGAACAAGGCTGTAGGGTGAAGAAGCAAGGCCAAGTTCTGTTCCCACTTACCCCCAAGGTCTCAACATACATTTGCTTTACCCTCTAGATCCTGTCAGTGACCTCTGATGGAGAAACAGGCTCAGGGAGGTAAGGAGCTTGCTGAAGGAGATCACAGGAGTGGATGAGCTGGACTTTCGGTTCGGACCTGACTTCTAGCATTACTTTGTGCTTTCCTAAAGCATTTTGTCACTGTGTCCAAGTTTCATTGTCTGCAAAATGGGAACATGGGTGCCTGGAGTCAGCCATTGGTTAAGGATGTGGAAGGAAAAAAAGAAAAAAAAAGGATGTGGAAGGAAAGTGCAAAGAGCCTCAAATAGAAGATGCTTAGTAGTCGAAGTGCACATCCTGTTGTGCATGAAGTGCACGTCGGGATGTGGCTTCACAGATTTGACACTTCTAGTAATTTGGGGATTGCCGTCACCAAGGGGTACTGTCCCGGACTGGGAGCCTGTCAATGTTGCTGCAGAATTTCTGCTGGAGAGGGAGGGTGGGGGCAGGGAGAAGATGCTGGGCAGCCTTCTTGCTCATTAATACATTTTGGAGGAAGACTTGGTCTGCATCTGATTTCCGTGCATTTATTCAGGACTGGAAGGAAAGTCAACAACCCAAGTGCTGGGATGTGCCAAGGGCAGGGGCTTTGTTGTTTTACCACGGTCTGGGGTCTACACAGACTCTGCACTCGAAATATACCTGGTGACCGAACGAGTAAGTCTGCTTCCAGTGGGCAAGTGAGTAAATACTTATGCATTGTGGCCACCGCAAAGAGGGAGGTTTGCAGCACTCGGGGGGGGGGGCGCAATCTGCGGGGCCGACCTCTGTCCCTTCTCCACTGAGGCACCCAGGACACTGCACGGTGATAACGGGATTCCTCTGAGAAGCGTCCTTGACCCCCCATACCGAGGCGGGCCTCCCTGTCTGGTGGCTGATGGCTCCCCGAACGCTTTCCCTATAGGACTCAATGCAATCATACACGTTTGTACAGTTGGCTTTATTTTCATTGGGATAAAATACACATAATATAAAATTTACCCCTAGTGACATTTAGTACATTCACAGTATTGCTTGACCGCCACCACCATCTGGTTCCAGACATTTTCCACCATCTCCACACACACCTTCAGCAGCTGCTCCCTGTTCTCCCGACTCCCAGCCCCCACCCCCCAACTCCCCAACCCTCGATCTGCTTTCTGTCTCTGTGGATTTGCCTGTTCTGGGTATTTCATGTTCATGGAATGACGTTAGCATTAAACAATTTTTCTTCTATGTGATCTCCCCCGGGGTAAGAACTGCGCCCGTCCGCCTGCTTTCCTGTGCCAAGTCCCCAGCACAGACAGACAGCTGGTGAGACGGGAGGACGTTTTCTCCACGAGGCGCCTGGGAGCTCGTGGGAAGCAAGCTCTCTGTCTTAGAGGTTGGACCAGCGGGAGTGCTGGGGTGCAGTCCTTCCGGTGGCCTCTTGCTACATCAAATGTCACCTGAGGACACTCACTTAATACTTTGAGGCATCAATTTCCTCTTCAATAAAATGAGGATGACGACAATGTTTGCCTCATTCGGGTGACATGAAGACAGATGACACACTGTCTGCACGAGGGTGCCTAGCCCAGGGCGGATTCTTGTGAACGTTAGCCGTGAGGATCGTCGTCCTGTGTTTGGCAATCCCAAGCTCTGGGCTGGGCCAGAGGAAGGGTCCAAACTTGGTAAATGCATTTTAATTGGAATGATGCCTACAAGGGTTTAAACATTAGACACGTGGACCTCCAGATCAAAATTGCCGGGAATTCTATGGGATGGGGGTAAAGAAGAGATTCTTTGCATTAGCTCTTGCTCAGTTTTTCTGCGGGATGAGCACCACCACCATGTCAAAGGCTTGCACCAATGGAAGATTGTCTTGCTCACTCTGTAGGTCCCTGTGGGCCTGTTGTGGTTCTCCTCTACATGCTTTGACTTCATTCGGGGGTCCAGGCCGAGGAAGCAGCCCTCCTCTGGGATGTACCATTCCTCCAGCCGAGGGAAGAGCAGCAGACGGCTCCCCAAACTCCTGCTCCTGTCTTCCTTACACCATCATTGCTCACAGACCGAGGCTACACCAATCACATGGCCACACCTGATGTCTGCGGTGGGGTGGGGGCAGGGACAGGACCACCCTCTTCTGAGGATGCACTGCAGGTCACAGAGCAGTGAGGGGGGCTGGATAATCCTCTTCCAAGGAGGACAGCCAAGAATTGGAAATAATAACACACAGATTGCCCTCTGTTCTGAGAACCTCAGGTATTTGGGGGGCATGGTCTGGTATGTTCCTTTAGCTTGCTCACTTTGAGTCTCCACCCAGAACCCAGAACCATGACCCGAAGAGACTTGGGGGTGAGGTGGCTGTCAAATAAGACTAGGACAGTGAGTGGTCTGTGAGGGTCTCTAGCTTTACAGATCTGGCCCACAGACCAAAGACTTTGAAACTCCCTTCATGGCAGTGTGATTTCTGACAGTGGAAAACTGGGAGCAACCTAAATATCCAGCAACAGGAGAATGGCAAATGGACAGTGGTTTTGTTCATGCAATGGCATCTGTCTGAACTACAGCTAACCACAAAATTGGAAAACTCTCCAAAACATCATGGTGAGTTGAGAAGGCAGATGCAGGAGGATACCGATTACAAAACATGCCAAGTCTTGGAAACAGGTAGGCAATTCCTCAAAACGTTAAACGTGGAGTTACCACATGACCAGGCAACCTACTCCTAGATGTATACCCAAGAGACTCAGAACCATTTGTCCACACAAAAACTTGCATATGAATAGTGATAGCAGCATTATTCACACTAGTCAAAAAGTGAAAGCAACCAAAGTGCCCACCAACAGATGAGTGGGTACAGGAAATGTGGTATGTCCACAAAAGGGAATATTATTCAGCCATGAAAAAGAAGAGAGGGCTCACATGTGCCACCATATGGATGAGCCATGCTACGTGGAGGAAGCCAGACTCAAAAGACCATAGGTCATATGATTCAGTTTACAGGAAAATGCCCAGAATATGCCAATCTAGAAGTATCAAGAAGACCTGTGGTTGCTAGGGGCTGGGGAGACCAGGGAGTGACTGTTGGAAGGGGACAAGGTTTCCCTATGTGAGGATGAAATGTTCTGGGCTTGAATGGTGGTCATGGTTACCCAACATTGTGAATGCACACTGGGTTTTATGCTCTACAGTGATTGAAGTGGTAAGTTTTTATTATGCCTTCCTTGGCACAGTGAGAAAAAACAAAGCAGGATACACGTATGAGTGTGCATGAAAAGCAGCTTGGAGCTGCAGAGCCCCTTATCAGGATAGTGGCGATTTCAGGGAAGTAGTGATATGAATGGGAAGCGGGCTGGGCCGTGAAGTTTCAATGGTATCTTTAACATTTTATTGCCTGAAAACGCCCTGCAGTTTATACGGCAAAATGTCAGCACTTATTAAATATGGGTTAGCGTGTATTTATTGGTACGATTCTCTCCCTTTTTCTAAGTATTTGAAATCTATCATAATTAAAAGAGAAGAAAGCCCAGTGGCTTTGAAACCCATTTCTGAGCAGCTCTGAGTGTGAGCGAGCTTCCCACCCACCTGTGCCCTGAGAGCAGGTGACTTAGGGAACAGGGAACATTAGATTTCATTGTATTTTGGCTTGGCTCTATCCTATTATTTTAGATTCTATTGAAATTAATGATGCAGGGACCTTATTTTTTTTCCACCTAGACCAGGAACTTTGACTCTGATCAATGAATTCCATCTTCCGGATGCATAGTGATGGGTTGGGGGTTTTCATCTCAGATAATTGCTTTTTCCCCTTTATTTGGTGGTAGACAGACTTTTCCTTTCAGGCCCGAAGATAAGGCAGGAGACTTGTATTCTCAGTTTGCAATTTTTAAAATGAGTAATTCCATTGTCATTATAAGCAATTCTCTAATCTATAGAACCTCTCAGAGATGATGAAGTGGGAGAGGGGAGAAGCTCAGGTGCTAATTTTAGATGTTAGAGATTATGTCACCGAACAAACAAATATGGGGAGTATCACTGGGGATGGGGCGGGAGATGGTTGGGGGTTGTTTTTCCTTAGTAAGATTTAACACCTTTTTGCCCGTTAAATAAAGTGATTGTCCTGGTTATTTTGGAATCACCTACACAATAAAGTCAACCATAATTTAAACAAGATTTAGCTAAACTTACATCCAGCATCAAGCATGAGGCCACTGGGGTTGCCATTGTTCAAACCCTTCCCAAAGGTGCTTTCAAGGTCACGTTGTCCAACAGGCTCATTTTACAGATGAGGAAACGGAGGCTCAGTATGGCAACACGTCTTGCCCCAGATCCCAAAGTTTGTTCTCCTCTTTCAAGGTCAAATTCCTATGGGGTCTACTCGCAAATCTACTTCCCTTGCTGATCTTGGCTTCGAATGCCTGTTGTGCATTTCTAAAAAACAAACTTTTCCTTCCAAGGACACAGATTCCCCACTACAAAGATCTTTCTATGGGATGATCATACTATGAAAAGAACCCTGCCAACTGGAGGCAGAAAACCTGGTTCAAATCCTCGCCTTGCCTGAGAACCTGCATGAGTTCATGAATCGGCTTCCTTCCCTACAAATGGAGCTAAGGATCTTCAAGTCCAAGGGCTGTTGTGACATGGCAAATGTTCCCTATGCTTGAGAAACGAAGTCAAAGACCGGGGGCCCCACTGGCAGGAGCTGGGCCTATGCATGAGTCCAGATGGCAACACAGAGTCGGGCTTCCCATGGAGGCCCGGGGCCAAGGAGAGCTAGCTTCTCTCATGTCCTTGCTATGTGCTAAGCACTGTGACTGTCACAGTTTGTGGACTTTCTTTTGTAAGCCTTGAACAACCCTATCATGTAGATGCTGGCATTATCCCTTCTACTGATGGGAAAGTAAGGCACAGGTAGGCTAAGCAGCTTGCTACAAGGATGCTGAGAGGAGCCAGAATTTGCACTCAGGCCCGCGGGGTCCAGCACTCCTGCCTGTGGCCACAGGGCTGGCGTTCCTCTCTGCTTTTGTGGCCTAGGACACATTTACAGATCACTTAGCGTCTTCCGCACGTGAGCCCCAGCACCTTCTTGCCTCGATCCTAGGAATCTTCGGAGCATCCTCACGGCTCAAAATATCCCTTCAAAACACATGCTGTCCTCCCCAGCCTCTCCCTATCCCAGGAGAGTGAAAGCGGGCTGATGGTCTAATTGCTACCGTTTCTTGACTGCCTACTGCGTGCCTGCCGGCCACTGCCCGCCACTCACAGGTAGGTCTGAATTAATCGTCACAATGACCGTATCATGTTGATGTTATTGTCCACATTTTCTAAGACGCAGAGAAGGAGGTCCGGAGTGAATAAATATCCAAGGACAAAGAGGTAGCTGAGACAGCAGAGTTGGGTTTCCAATCCAGGTCTGTCTTACCCCAAAGCCTTCATTCTTTCTAGAAACATCATATTGCCTTCCAAAGGAGGAAACACCAAATGTGCCCCCAAGGTGGTGTCACTTCCTCTCTTGACTTTGATTGTGCATATACACCTGTGTTGCTAGAAGGAGGCAGAGTGAGGGCAAACATGCTTAGAATGAGCATGAAACCCATCGTAAAAAAAAAAAAAAAAAAAAAAAAAGCATGAAAAGCCCATCTAGAGATGCCCTGGGGAGGCAAACAGAATCTTTTGTGATTTTGACCTTCAACCCCTGACTGACGTCCTACTGGGATGTCCCAGTACTCCCTACTGGGATAAGGGATGGTGAAGAAGTTGGTCTACATCTGCACAGATAATTTTCAGCATGGAACTGAGCAATGACTTGGAAGTCGGGTGGGCTTGTCTTCAAATTCTGACTCTTCCACTTACGAGCTGTTTGATCTCGGGTGAGTGACTTCCCCTCTCTGAGGCTCAGCGTTTCCATCTGTAAAATGGGGGATAATTTTGCCTTCTTTACTGAGTTCTGGTGGGGATTGAGTTAAGCCATGCAAACCTCTTGGAATAGTGATACTGTAAACACTCAATTGTTTTTGTCGAGTAATAATGATGAAGAAACAGAGGAGTGAATCAAGCCAAGCGTCAGGGTCCTGTCGAGGAATGAGAGAAATATCATGCTGTTCCTTCTTGGGTGACTAATAGGCTGCACATTTGTGGTGTTTCTGATCCTGGGGTAAGCCCACTCAATCCTCTCAGTGACCCTATAATGCCGGCAGGACCTGCTGGGAGCTGGTGTGTGTGGGGGACATGATTCACTCCAGATTCCACCTGTTGTCTCTGGGGACAGAGCCAAGTGGCTTATTTGAGGCTTCCATTGGATGAAGTCATCCCCCATGGCCTTTTGAGGTTCTAAAAAGTTTTAGGGGCTAATGCAAAGGCTTCTAGAAATTTCCTTTGGCGTTTATTAAGATGGCTAACTGGACACCATTAGAATGTGGTTCTTATGTAAGTCACACTCAGGTGGGCAGCTGTGTCCATGTGAAGGCGATTTGCCTTGAATTCCTCTGGACTGTGATATAGCGTCAGAGTTAACCACCCATGGGAGGGACTGGTGTCTCAAATAACGGACTTCTCTAGTTCATGGAAAAAATCAGTCCTTCTGTTGTTCTTCTCTCTTAGAATTATCCAGTCATGCTTGAGAGTGTTTTGTTCCTAAGGTGCCAAGAAGTTGCCATAGTTACAGCTAGGTTTGTTTGTATCAAAATTAGAACATTAGCATGGTAGATTTTAAATAGAAATAATGTAATTTTGGACAATGTAACTGGGAGGGGAAATGCCCCAGTTCCCTGAAGGCATGGCTGAGCTGTGCCAAGGGTCCAGGGACACGTGGACACCGAGCAGTGAAGGCTTCTGTGCTTCATGACCCAGACCATGACCTTGGCTCTGGATGGGCATTGGGGGCTGGGGTCTGGTCCTGGCTCTGACGTTCGTTCTCGGTATAACCTCAGGCAAGTCACTCGCCCTCTTAGGCCTTTTGTCATCATCCCAACTGTAAATGAAGAAGTTAGACTAAATGATCTCAAAACTTCCTTCCGCTTCTGGAATTCCAGAATTCGGAGTTCGGTCTTTGGCTTTCTAACCCATTTAAAAACTATACCCTTTCCACTTATGTCCACTAGAGGACGCTATGGCCCGTGTTTTGACCACGCCCCTGGGCTGAGAGACCAGCTCACTCTGGTAAGCATCCTGGAAGAGGAGAGAAAGCGCTTTTCAGGGGAGGTAGATGAAAAAAGACCCTGCTGAAGTGGTCCCTTAGGTCCACAGTTGACAAGGGGTCTTCAGATCTATTGTCATTTTGATCTCACGTTAGTTGCCTGGGCCAGATGCTACCTTCCCATGTTACGGGGCTGGGGTAGTGTAAGAACTTACTTGGGACCACATGGGTTTCCAGGGGTGGACTCAGACCTTACCTCCTCACTCCCCCTCACTCCTTTGGCTATTTTCCACTGGACGTCAAGAAGCCGCCTCTGTTTCTAAGGGGCTTCTGTTGAGCCCCGAAGACAATGCACACACAAGTTGACTGGGGCAAAATTTGAATCCATAGTAGGTAGAGTCAAGAGCAGGCGCTGAACTGCATGGGTAGACTAAACCTTCTTTCCTTTTGGGATTTAGACCAAATAATCTGTCAAATGCAGTGATTGATGGGAGCTATAACGGTCCTGGTCCTGCAGATAGCAGAATCTACCCGGGCTCATCGAAGTGGCAAAGGAATTTTTGAAAGGGGATCAGGAAACTCTCAGAATCTCCAGGAGGGCCAGAGAGCGAGAGTCTGAAATTATGTAGCCAGAAACTGTGACCAATCCCACTGTGGGGGCTTTTCTAGGAAAAAAACACTGCCGCAGTTGCCTGACACTTACGAGGCATGGGGACTGGGTACCCACGGAATCTACTGGTGACCGAGCCCCTCCCACATGCTGAGCAGGTACCTTATCTCAATTGATCCTGTGGGATCCCTGTCACCGTCCCTCATTTACAGATTTTTGCTCGATTAATTCCAGGCTCCTCTGACCTCAGTGTCTGGGCTCCAACAGACATTGGGCTGGAGCTAGGGTTTATCGCTGGTCCTCAGAGGCGATTTCAGGGGAGGAGGGACTTTCTGGGTGTCTCTTACTGCCTTTGTCACGCTTTTGATACCTAGCAAAGTAGAAGGAATGGAACAAGAAGGAATGTTAAATTCTCATTTTCTGCTTATTTTATCTTCTTGTGCCTCTGGTGCCCCTGGCAATAGATTTAGCCCCGAAGGAAGGGAGTCCTTCCCACCCGACACTCTGTGGGTGTTAGTTGGACTTGGCTGTCCCCAGATAAGAAGTCCTTACACTTGGAAAAGACCAGGGCGTAGACTCATCCAATCCTATTAGTTTATAAACCAGAAACTGAGGCCAGAGCAGGAAATTGCTTGCTCAAAGTCAGATCATAAGAGAATGGCTTTCATACATGAAAGCATTATTTAGTGAGCACCTGCTGTGTGCTGGGCGTCGCACAAAGGTTGAGGTGGATAATCTTGCTGCTGCCAAGGAACTTTCAGTGAACGGGGGCTCCACACATAGCCTCGCCTCTAGTTCTCCAACCGTTACTCCATCTGGAGCAGAAGAACCCTTGGCTCCTTTTCTTAATTTTTAAAAATAATAAAAATACAGAATAGCCAGTGGCAGATAAACAGGAAAAAACGTTGACTTTTTTAGTACCAAATGTATAAATGAGACTTTTTTTTTTCCTTTCTAGCAAATTTCAATATTTCAGATAGAAAACTTCTCCATGGTGACGAGACATGTGGAATTCTGAAGTCTCAAACGCTACTGATGTGAGTGTAAGTTAACCTTTGCGTGGGAAAAATTTGCAATATGTATGAAAACATTCTTCACCCGGAATTAACTTCCTAGACCGTCTCCTAGAAAAATAGCTACGAATGTGTCTGAAGATACATCTACTAAGGATCACAGTATCGGTTATAATAAATAGCAAAATCTGGAGAAAACCTAAATGTTCAACAGTTGATTGTAGCCACACTACCAGTCAGGTTAGATTTGGCCGTATGTAAGAGAAAACCCCAAATAACAGTGACTTAAACATGTATGGATTTATTTTTCTCTACCTGAAGGAATCCTGGAGGTAGTATTTGGGCGTTGGCGTGGAGGGCTAAGTCATCTGGAACCCATGTTCCTTTGTCCTTTGGCACAAGGTGGTTGCTGGTGCCCCAACCATGTGTTCACACCCCATGTTGAAGGGAGAAGTGGCAAAAGTGAGCATGTCCTTAGCACTTAGTCCCTTGGCCAAATGTATCTGCGAAGAGAACCAGGGGGTGGATTTTCAGCTGGGCACATTGCCTGCAGATCTGGCTTAAGGAATAAAAGAAAGAGGGAAAAAATGTGTAGTGGGTAGGCCTAGGGTCTTCAAACATTTTTGCTCACACATCTCAACAGCATTTTGAAAACTTACTGAACACCTTGTACATTTTTAGATTTCCCTGATTTTTTTTTTTTTTTAGTCACAGGTGTCTATGGATGTGAAGGAGACAATTTCCAGCCCATTTTTATACTGACACAAAAAATAAAACTATTGTATCACCGTAAAAATATATCCAGTGGAATGTAAATACCACTGTGATATGATAGCCACCATCCTCTATCTAAGAAATAAACAGGCAAGCTCTTACCCGGTTGGAAATCTTCTATTCTTCCTTTTTTTCTCATTCTACTTCCTCTACAGATTTTTTTTTCTAACATACATTTTTCTGCTTGAACTTCTTTTGTTGATCACTTTAGGATACCTCTCAGCCACAACAGTATGTATAGAAACAGAAATTTTACTTTTAATTTCATGTGGCTATAAGACTCTACTAAAATTTTTCTTTGAATTAACATTATAGTTATAGATACTATTCAATTGATAAAGATAATATAAATGTAGCATATTTTTGGCAATATAAAACATGAAATGAGGCTGATTGATTAATTGATTGATTTGAGGTATAACTAACATACATGGTTATATTGGTTTCAGAGTAATGAGGCTTTTAAAAAAACCAATTTATATGTCTGTGGATGACTATTGGTACTAGGAAGAGTAGGCATAGCCCTTAATTATATTTCTGATTTTTTTTCCACTGACTCAAACATTGAAAACCTTGTTCCATAAAAAATAAGCAGAGACAGAAGAGTGTTATTCTAGAGCAATGCCACTTACATCCCCTGAACTCTTCTGAGGTGCATATCAAAAATCACACAGTAGCGTATCATCAGATATTTGTTTTATTTATTTTATTTTATTTTTTTTAAAGATTTTATTTATTTATTTGACAGAGAGAGACACAGTGAGAGAGGGAACATAAGCAGGGGGAGTGGGAGAGGGAGAAGCAGGCTTCCCGTCGAGCAGGGAGCCCGATGCGGGGCTCGATCCCAGGACCCTGGGATCATGACCTGAGCCGAAGGCAGACGCCTAACGACTGAGCCACCCAGGCGCCCCCAGATATTAGTTTTAATCATTGGTTATCTGACAGCTCACTCCTTCAATTTTGTTGGAAACAAGAGTTGGAAGTCACCTGACTTGCAAAGAGATTTGTTATTCAGTCATTAGGTTCACTGATGATCTCAACATTGACACCAACATTTTGAGTTGTTCCTTTTGACAACCCCATCATCAACATCATTATCAATAATAATATTCGGCATGGATGAAAAGTGTGTTTTTCTATTGTATGGTGAGAAAAAAGTGACTTTGAAAGGGGAAGTGGGAACCGGAGAGGTGAGGCCAAAACCTTGTCTTGGACAAAGGTACATTCTCAGGCAGGTCAGTTTTAGGAAAGTCTCCAAATGGACATGAATGATCATTGATTTCCTAAGACGGTCCCTGCCCAAGTACCCCTTGGAATAATCCCTAGAAGGCAACTAGTAGTTTTTGCCATATATATCCAGGTTATAAAATACCATTGCACTATACAAAGCTTTTGCATCCCAGTAGGTGCCATGTTATTGAAGGGTAAGTTACAAGATCCATTATTCACTGAGAAAACGCCTACAGACCAATATGAGCAGAATGATCCTATTTTTGTTATATATGTGTCTGAAAGATTAAAAACAAATGACTTTAGGCAAAGGGTTAGAATTTTAATTTTTCTTGTACTCCAAATGTCCTAGGCTTCAAAGACATCTTTCTTCCCTCTCTCCCTCTTTTTCTTCCTTCCTTTCACACGTGAATATATATTTTACATTGATTTTATATTATTTTAAATTTCACATTTTTTATATATTTTACCTTTATTTATAATATATATTTAATCCCTACACTTAATTCAGATCTTACGTGTACCATTCAAGTAACTTTGACGAATGCACATCAAGACACCAAACATATCCATCAACCCAGAAAATTCCCTCGTGTCCTTCCTGGTCGATTCTCCCCTTATTGGTAATTCCCAAATAACCACTGATTGGGCATTTATTGCCATAGGTTATTTTTGCTTATCCTAGATGCCAGGTACATGGCTCATACAGTATGTACACTTTCATGTTTGGCTTCTTCCACTCAGTACAATAACCTTAAGATACAACCCTGTTGTGGGGCGCCTGGGTGGCTCAGATGGTTAAGTGTCTGCCTTCAGCTCAGGTCATGATCCCAGGGTCCTGGGATCGAGCCCCGCATCGGGCTCCCTGCTCGGTGAGGAGCCTGCTTCTCCCTCTCTCTCTGCCTCTCTCCCTGCTCATGCTTTCTCTCTCTCTGTCTCTGTGTCTCAAATGAATAAATAAAATCTTAAAAAAAAAAAAAAGATACAACCCTGTTGTAGCATTCACCAGTTATCTGCCTATTGTTGCTTAGTATTCTATTATATGAAGATACTACAATTTATTCCTTCTCCTGTTCATGGACATCAATTCATTTTTAAAAAAATAGTCATTTTATGGGACGCCTGGGTGGCTCAGTCAGTTAAGCGTCTGCCTTCAGCTCAGGTCATGATCCCAGGGTCCTGGGATCGAGTCCCGCATCGGGCTCCCTGCTCCGTGGGGAGCCTGCTTCTCCCTCTGCCTCTGTCTCTGTCTCTCTCTCTGTCTCTCATGAATAAATAAATAAAATCTTTAAAAAAAATATTCATTTTAGAGTAGCTTTAGATTTACAGAAAAGTTTCAAAGATAGTACAGTTGCCCCTCTGTTAACAGTTCATCCCAACTCATGAAGTCATATTGATACAGTATTAAGTGAAGTCCACAAAGCATTTAAATCACCTAGATTTCCCTTCATGTCATTTTCTTGTTGGTTGTTCCAGAATTCCATTCAGGATACTACATGACATGTAGTGGTTTTTTTGGTTCTTTCTCTTTTCTTAAAGGATCCTCTGAGTTGTGACGGTTTCTCAGACGTTCCTTGTTTTTGATGACCTCAAGGGTTTTGAGGGCAGATATTTTATAGAATGTCCTTCACTTGGGATTTGCCTGATGTTTTTCTCATGATTAGGCTGGAGTTATGGGTTTGGGGAAGGAATACCACAGAGGCGGAGTGCCATCTTCATCACATGATAAGGGTACATGCTATCAACACGACTTACTGCTGATGATGTTAAACTGGATTCCCTGGTTGAAGTATTGCTTGTCAGATTTCTCTCTCCTCCAAAGTTATCCTTCCCTCCCACCCCCCTTTCCATACTCTGCTTTCTGGAAGGAAGTCACTTAGCTCAGCCCACATTTACAGAGTTATGGAGTTATGCTCCACTTCCTGGAGGGCAGACTACACAAATTATCTAGAATTCTTTGTCATAGGAGATTTATCTATTCTTGCACATTCGTTTATTTACTTACTTATTTATACCAGCATGGACTCATGAATATTTATTTATACTTTGGAGTAAGAATCCAATACTACTGATTTATTTTGTTGCTGCAAATTGTCCCGACTTTGGGCATTGGAAGCTCTTTTTCGTTGGCTCCTCTGTCCCTTGGATATGCCTCCAGCCTTTTTTTTTTGAACATTTTCTTACTTTCTGTCAGGTAAACTTTCTCCAGGTTTATCTTTTATATTTTCTGCCCCAGCCCTAGAATCAGCCATTTCTCCAAGGAGTCCTGTTTTTTAAATTTAAATTAAATTAAATTTTTATTTATTTATTTATTTTTACTGTAGAGTGGAATTACAAACCAACATCTGGGTGCTGGGTCATGCCCCCCCCTTTTTATTAACATATAATGTATTATTTGTTTCAGGGGTACAGGTCTGTGATTCATCAGTCTTACACAATTCACAGCGCTCACCATGGCACATACCCTCCCCAGTGTCCATCGCCCAGCCACCCCATCCCTCCCACCCCCCTCCACTCCAGCAACCCCCAGTTTGTTTCCTGAGATTAAGAGTCTCTTATGGTTTGTCTCCCTCTCTGGTTTTGTCTTGTTTCGTTTTTCCCTCCCTTCCCCTATGATCCTCTGCCTTGTTTCTCAAATTCCTCATATCGGGGAGATCATATGATAATTGTTTCTCTGATTGACTTATTTCGCTTAGCATAATACCCTCTGGTTCCATCCACGTGGTTGCAGATGGCAAGATTTCAGTTTTTTGATGTAAGCCCTTCTTTTTTATACAAAACATTTTACCATTCACAGCTCAACTCTGAAAGGCCATTTTTGATCACCCAGTTTCAAATGGTACCCCATCCCCAACTAATCACTGCCTATGACATACTCTTTAAAATATTTTTATAGGACTCATTATGACTTAATATACTTATCCTGTCTCATATGTATACAAACACACACCTGAAATCAACTGTGCACTGTGTTCTGCAACTTGCTTTCCCCAACCCCACAGTAGATTATGCATATCTTTCCAAATCAATGTATCTGATTCTATCATATTTTTTGAAAAAATAACTATTTGGTATTCTTTCTTTCTCTCTCTGTTCCTTTGCACACACATGGAATAATTTTTGTGTGGCTGGCAGTTAGAGAATTTCAAATTTTCCACTATTACTAGCCGTGCTATGAAGAGTGCATACGCCATCGTGAATTCTTGGTTGTTTAACAGCGGCTAATATTTTAAAAAGAATTTGTGAGGGGCTTTTACATGGAACCCTGGTATTTATGGGATAACTGCTGCCATCATTCTCACTTTACAGATGAGAACGGCTAAGTTAGGCTGGACAACTTGCTCCGTATTACACACTTGGTGGCTGGCAGTCTGGATTTGAGTCTCAGATAGAGCTGACTCCAGAACCAAAGAGCATAAATATTATGTAATTATTATACTTGAAGGGAATTTGAGGGTCAAAATTTCTTAAAATTCCCAATAAATATCCCAGTGTATATTCCCAATACACATTCCTTTCCAAAAGCTGTATATGGTCTTTCAATCTGTAATTCTGCTCCAGATCTGGAAAAAAAAAAAAAAAATTCCTGCTTTTGAGAAGGGCTAGAAGGTTAACCCTCTAATGGAAATATTTCCCAACGGAATGTATGTTTCTTTACTTTGATTTCCAGGACTGTCCCATTTTGACCCGATCGTAGCCATTAGAACTGCTTACCAAATATTTCCAGATCTTTGTTTTCTGGGTATATGGTAGAATTGTACTTGCCCCGACTTTGAGTTGAAGTGTGGTGACATTACTTTCCTTGACCAAAGAAATAGGACCAGAAGTGACGTGTGCCAAACTGCTGGGGACCTGCCCTGGACATGTAGTGTGAACCACCAGTAAACTCTGGTTGTGTTTAGCCACTGAGATTCTGATTCTGCTTGTAAGTGCAACATGCCCTAGTTTATGCTGTTACAGCTCAATGTACATTTCCAATTTTCACTCCTGTAACTCTCCAGCAGAGAACATTTATTCCATTCACATTCCTCAAGAATACTTTGTCTTCTTTTCTCTGACTCTTTTCACTGCTACCTTTCTTTCTGGCTTTTTCATCTTCTTCTTTAGACCACCCAAATCTATGGGCAAGATGCGTGACATTAGTGTCTTTGGAATAAGGTTAACCTAAATTCAAATCTGTTCTCTGCCACTAACCAGTTGGTGGGCTTTGTGCAAATGGTTTGATGTGTTTGAGGCCTACTGTACTCATTAATGAATGTTAGCTACGGGAAATGTGGCTTATCAAAATAGAACTTTTTTTCTCCCTCTCTTGAAGTCCAAGGAAGGGGCATTCTGCTCCATGCAGTAATTCAAGGAATGAGGCCAAAATAGTCTCAGTCATCTTCTCCATGTGACTTGCAGGATTCTCTTGGATGTGACAGAGAGGAGGGAAGATGAAGGATCACACAGAGCTTTTATGGGCTAGGTCCAGAAGTGACAGGTGTAACTTCTATCGGTCATGACTCATACCCACAGTGATACCTACAAGGGAGTTTGAGAAATGGAGTCTATGTGTACAAACAGGAAGAAGAGAAATGAGCTTATTTGGGGTTTACCCAGTCTTTGCTATATTGAGTTTCGTCTCCTACCGTATAGAAAATGTGGAAAATAATTTCTATTTCATGGCTTGTTATGAGGATAGAAGGAGTTACCATCTGGAAAGCACTAATAGGGTACCTGGCATCTAGTAGGTGTTCAACAGTGTTGTTAATCTATGACTTTAATTTGGGTCTTATACACAAAATTGCCCTGGCTTATAATGAGTCTTCATGACTGAACTTTCCATGGTTCCAGACATGACGACTGGCTCAGAGATGGTGCCTGATACAGTTCTGATGGCTGACTGTTAGACACTGCTGGGAGGGGAGAAGGTTGAAGTCTGCATGCTCTGGAAGTCCAGAAGTTACAGACATCAGATAGCAGGGCTGGAATTAGGCTCGCCTCTGAGCAGAGAGAAGTGGTTAATAATTGTGGTGGTGCATGACTTCCTTTTTGCATGATTGCTTGAAGATGCGAGGGGAGTGGACACTGCAGTGACACCAAGACCACGGTAGCCAAGGACCCGTGGATGTGCGAAGTAAGCCTAGGGAATAGGTGGGGACAACTCTCCCAGAAAAGGAAATGCTACCTTTTGCCTGATGTTATCTCCCTGGTTACAGGGACCATTTTAACCATGGGTGAAGGGTTGGCAAATTGTGCGGTGGAGATAACGAAATCCAGGACCCAACCCTGTGTGGTGGGGAATTTGAAATAACACAGAAATGACTATGGGTGGTATCTCTTGGATTTTCTGCCTTTGTTCCTCTAAACAGGAAGCGTGAGCTTCCAGGGTGATATTAACGATGGTCAGCCCCAAGTTGGTCTTGGGAATGTGGCCTGTTGGGGTTCCCTTGTTCCTCAGGCCCCTGGAGTCAAGAGTTCTGCCCCAGCTCCTCTTCTTCCTGGTTTTATGACCTTCCACCTCCAGACTGTTAGTGTCTCCATTTCTGAGATGGAAAGAGTGTTATCTATCCTACAGGGTTGTTGAAAGGGGTATGCAAACCACGTCCACTATTAAATACACCACCTTCCTATGCTCTGAGTCAAACCTGTTTTCCCCTGGGGTCACCCAACTTTAAGAGTAGCACTATCATGCACTCAATGACTCACGCCAGAAACGTGGGCATCATACTTGCTTCCTTCTCTTTCAACCACTACATTCTATCAGTTGTTGGGGGCTGCTGGCTGTGCCACGATATCTCTGGTCTTCACTCTTCTCTCCATCCCTCTGACAATACTTTAGTCCAGGCCACTG
This sequence comes from Mirounga leonina, assembly GCF_011800145.1. Taxonomy (NCBI): domain Eukaryota; kingdom Metazoa; phylum Chordata; class Mammalia; order Carnivora; family Phocidae; genus Mirounga; species Mirounga leonina. The sequence goes on along the minus strand of NW_023270433.1, from coordinate 18,861,181 downwards.
TCACCTCTTCCCTGGATGACAGCAACAACAGCCCAATAGATCTTCCTGACTCCAATCTTGCCCCGACCAGTTTTTTTTTTTTTTTTTTTTTTTTTTTACTACTGAGTGAAACCAGAATAATCTTCCCAAACTAGAAATTTTATCAGGTTCTTCCCCTGTTTCAAGTCCATTCATGGCTCTCCAGGACCCTCCAGAGAGAGTTGAAAATCATTAACATTGCCTATAGTGCATCTCATCCCTGGCTCCAGCTACGTCTTCAGCTTCATCTCTCTCTGTGCCCCTTGATCTCCCCCCTCACTCCCAGTGCTTTTCTCTCAGTCATATTAAATTCCCTCCAGTTTCCCAAACACACCAGTCTGCCTGTATCTCCAGGCCTTTGCCTGCGCTTTCTCTTCTACTTAAATCTCCGTTCACTAGCCCAACTCCTATGCAGCCTGGGCGGAGTAGCTCTGTTGTTCCTTCCACTGGGAAACTTGCCTGTGATGTCCCCTTCACTCCTTCCTTTCCTGTAATCATCTGGTTCCTTGTTATTTCCCCCACTAACCATAAGCTGCTTGAGATAATGGCTAGCCATGTATTTAGGCTACAGGAGGTCTTTAACTGATAATTGTTAGATTGAATTGAAGTGACTTTAACAACATATAGTCTCTTTTCTGAAAGAGTCCCTCGTCAAGACAGACAGTAACTATTGGTGTTGATTACCACACACTAACACTATGCTAGGTACTTGTTTTCTCTCTGTGAATGAACAGATTAGTCTGCAACTGCATATTTTCATGTCTCTGGAGGTTACCAGACAGGACTGGGTTTGCAGTGGAGACTGCATCCTGTTGAGTTAGTAGATTCCTCCAAATCCAGGTTAAGGGGGTCTAGTTCTTGGTGAAAGACTTCCTGTGTGCCCTCAGGTACCAGAGGCTGAGCAAGTTTGATGGACTTTGCCAGTGAGAAGTGAAGGAGTGGGGCATGAGAGTCAGGAGAGGGATGCTCACCGAATGGCTCAGTTGGTTGAGAGTAGACTCAGTTTTGGTTCAGGTCATGATCTCAGGGTCCTGAGATCAAGCCCCACCTCAGGCTCCACGCTGAGCATGGAGCTTGCTTAAGATTCTCTTTTCCTCTCCATCTGCCCCTCCCCACTTGTGAGCTCGCTCTCTTTCTCAAAAAAAAAAAAAAAAAAAAAGAAAGCCAGGAGAAGAAGAACTGTGGGGGTGGAGAGCACTGATATCATGGACTTTCCACTCCCTTCTTCTTCCCCTCCTCATGGAGGGGCGTTTGACTTGCCCCTCTCCTTCCTAAAAACTGGGAAAGCCTGACATCTCTTCCCCCACCCTCCCCACAAAGCTGGAGAGGGCCGATTATTTCACTTCTGAAATCTTTTGAACATCTGGACCTTTAGAGACCCTGATCTTCTACAGCTGAGCGCTGGTTGTGGAGAAGGGATAGGTGAGAGCCAGGGGATCTGAGAGAAGCGTGGGGAGCTGCATTCCCACTGAAATGACAGAGGAGTCTCCCCTGGGTGGAGTGGACCCCAAGAAGGTACCTGGGGCTTAAACCTTTTTGCTAATTTTTCCAAGGGGACTACTGATGGGGGAAGAGGCCTCTGCAGACAGAGGGTGTAGGACAGGCTGCCTAGGGTGGGGGAGTTGAGAGAAGTGGAAGAGGTCAAACCTCACACAGTTTCCCACATCAGGGGCTGGAGAGAGGGAAGTCCCCAGAGAGCCCTCCAAACAACCACAAGTGACTTTACAAAACAGCCTGCATTTGAACACTGGCCCCCAGAGAGAAACAGCCAGTCCTTCAACAGCTGGACCAAGAAGCAGAGACACCTGACAAGAAGGGGACTCATCTTCACCCTGAAAGATGCCCGTGTGTTTGCTTACACAAGGGGATGGGTGTCATGAGCAACGAAGAAAGCAGACAGTCCCCCACCAATAGTTGGGCAAGGACAAGATCACCTTCATTCTCCCTCCTTCCCACCCCAACAGTGGAGGCAGAGAGGTGGGGAAGATGGAAGGGCTGAGCGTGTGCCACATCCAACTCCTTCTGCCCTAAGCTGCTGGTACTGCAAGCATGACTGGGCTGGAGGGCAAAGAAGGAGGAGAATTTTATGAGATGGGAATTACAAAATAAATGGACCAAGCTATAATAATAGAAATGAGACTATTTTTAATATTTAAGGTGACTGCACAGAAGTAGAGTTGGATTGAACCATTCTTGCTCCCCTTCCCCACCTCAAGCCCATTAAGGAAGCCCATTACGCAGCAGCAAGGGAGAGCTGGACAGAGTATAAAAAGAGCAAGAATTTGAAAAACAGTCATTTGTTGTTTACATATCAACAAATTGAGAGTATCTTCATTTTTCCAACAGCCCTGCAGAATAGGTATTAATTTCATTTCCAGATGAAGAACTTGAGAGTCATTTAAGAGACTTGCGGAAGATGGCCCAGCTAAAAGGTGGATAATTATATTGCAGCATGACAGCAACACAGACTTGAGAAAGGTACAGAAATAGCACATGGGAGGGTGTGATTTCTCCCATCTTGGAGAGAGGTAGGTTTACAGAAGTTCTGTTGGAGGGATTCAGAGCCGAGCTGGGTTTTAAGTGACAAATAGGATTTTCCTACCAATGGAGTATGGGGGTACGGAATCCCAGAGAGGGGGCAAGGGTCTGGCAAAAGCCTGATGATAAGGAAGAACAATCTGTGTTTGTAGAGCAATAGGACCCTGTATCCACCTGGGAATTTTGATAAGGAATGCTGAATTCTCCTCCTGAAAAGCATATTCCAATTCATACTTTTTTTTCTGGCAGTATCTGATGGTGTCATTTTCCTTGAAACTTGCCTACCTCAAGTGATGACTTAAAAACAATTGCCAATTAAATTTTCAAAAATGCCATCTCAACATTTTATTTTGTACTTTTTTATTGCCAGAGAAGCTTCAATGTTTTATTATCTATTTATTGGCTGTTTGGTTTTTTTTGCCCATTTCCATTGGGGTGTTTGTTTTTCTTCTTGATTTGTAAGAATTCATCGGTGATTTTATTAATGTTTCATAGTTTTTGGTTGATTTTTTAATTAATTTTTCATTTATTATTATTTAGTTAGTTTTGGTAATTTTTAAAATCCTACTTTTTGATTTATAGAAATTTTAATATTCATCTAGTCCAAAAGACTTTTACTTCTTGGCTTCTACTGTCAGAGCCCTTAGGAAGACTTCCACCTTTTTATGCGTAACTATTTTATCATTATTTTCTTCTAGTACTTTTACTGTTTGATTTTTTTTTAAAGACTTTATTTATTTATTTGAGAGAGAGAGAGAGAGAGAGCACATGAGCGGAGGTGGGGGTGCTGAGCAGGGAACCGGATGCGAGGTTCCACCCCAGGACCCAGAAATCATGACCTGAGCTGAAGGCAGATGCTTAACCGACTGAGCCACGCAGGCACCACTGATTTTTTATTCCTATCTAATATTTCTCAGCTTTGGTAGGTTGTAAATTGGGAGTTAAGCTTGGAGGAATTACTAGTAGGATCAGAATAAGGACCTTGTTTTGTTTTAGCCAAGTTCATGAGTTTGTGTGTAGGTAATTATGAGCTATCTGAGGCTTCTTGCTCCCCTTCCCCACCTCAAATTCCCCTCTCAACTTACTTCCATTAGGCTATGGTCCTATGGAAGATTAAATATAGCTACATATTCTTTGCTAATTTATTGAAAGGTGAAATCTAGAAACAGACCCATAAAATAGACAACCAACTGGTGGTTGTCAGAGGAGAGGGGTTGGGGGGATGGACTAAATGAGGGGAGGGGAGTGGGAGGTGCAGGCTTTCATTTATGGAATGAATAAGTCATGGGATAAAAGGTACAGCATAGGGAATATAGTCAGTGGTATTGTAGTGGTGTTGTAGGGTGACAGATGGACTTGTCAAATCACTGTGTCATATACCTGAAACTAATGTAATGTTGTATGGCAACTATACTTTAATAAAAAAGCCCTTGATTTTAGGCTTTCTTTGATCAATAGAACATGATAGAAGCAATGCTCCATGACTTCTGAAGCTAGCTCATAAAATCTCTGCGTCTTCTGCCTGGGTTGGTCTCATGGACTGGTCCCTCTTGGGACACTCTTTCTCAGAATTGAGATGTGAGAAACCTAAGCCAGGTGTAGCCTCTCTGGTCCACAGCCTAAGTGGAGCTCCCAGCCAACAGCCAGGATCAAATTCTAGCAATTGAGGGAACCATGCTGGATGTTCCAGCCCAACTGATTCGATTCCAGATGACTGTAACCATTTCAGCTCACCCTTGACACCACATGCAGAGGAACTGCCGATCAATCCACAGAATCTTGAGAAATTACAACTTGTTCTTTTAAAGCATTAAGTACTTGGTGACTTGTTGCTCAATGGTAGGTGACTGAAACAGATGCTCACTACCATGCTGAAACACTGCTTATCAAGTGCACCAGTGGTCTTTATTATGTCAAATCTAGTGGTCACTTCTTGGGTCTTACCTTGTGTGGTCTCCAGCAGCATTGCTTCTTGAAAAGCTCCTTTCTCTTGGCTTCTATGACCCCCCACTCTCCTGGATTTTCTTTTACCTCACTGGCTGACACTTCTCAGTTTCCTTTGCTTTCTTTTTTATTCAACCTCTAAATCTTGGGATGTCTCAGATTGATCTTGGGTCTCTTTCTTCATCTGTATCTGTGCAGTTTTTCTAGGTGACCTCACTCAGCCCATGGCTTTAAAAATAGCTCTGTATAGTCAACTATACTTCAATAAAAAAAAAAAATCTGTGTGTTGATGGTACCCAAATATATTGGCTAGTGTTGACTTCTCCTGGGACTGTAGATTTGTATTGCTTATTACTTATCTGACATCTCCACCTGGTTGTTCAAAAGGCATCACAAAACTTACATAGTGAAAGTGTAACTCTGGATTATCCCCACACCCAAGGCCGTTCTTCCATTGGTTGACTTCACTTTAGTAAATGGTAACAACACCCAGCCAGATGCTAAAGCCCAGACAACTAGGTTTTACCTTGACTCCTCTTTTCCCCTCAACCCTCATATCCATTTCAGTATTAAATCACGTGGAACTATTCGAAAAACGTAATCCAAAGCAATCCACTTCTTTTGAATCTACATCTATAGACTATAGCTCCATTTTGTTGCTTTGGATCATCCAAATGATCCCCTAATTGGTGTTTTCCTTTCCACTCTTGCACCTCTGCAATTTATTCTCAAACTGCAGGTAGATTGCTCTTTGAAAATATAACTCAGATTATGTCACTACCTTGCTTACTTTTTTTTTAAATTAAAGATTTTATTTATTTATTTGAGAGAGAGAGAGAGCACACGAGCAGGGGGATGGGGGAGAGGCAGAGGGAGGAGGGAGGGGAGAGGGGCAGAGAGAAGCAGACTCCAAGCTAAGCTGGAAGCCCTATGCGGGACTCGATCCCAGGACCCTGAGATCATCACCTGAGCCAGATGCAGACGCTTAACTGACTGAGCCACCCAGGTCCCCCACTATCTTGCTTACTTATAATGGATTCTGATTGCCTGTGGATTAAAGCCCTACTCTTTCTCCTTATACAGAGCCCTACATGGTCAGGCCCCTATTTGCCGCTCTGACCTCGTCTCTTACTGCAGTGCTCTCCCCTCCCTCCTCTTCTTAGACCACACTGGCTTTCTGTCCATTCCTTGAACACTTCAAGCTCATCACACTTTAAATCCTTTGCACTAGTTACTCTCTGTACCTAGAACGTCCCTCTTTTGATCAACTGCAGTTGGTTCCTTTCTACCCACCCAACCACTCCTGATTCCATCACCATATTTTAGTTCTCCAGGTAGTGACTGGCTTGTTACCAGTTTCCCCCATTAGAATATGATCTCCATGAGAGCACAGATCTTGTCTATGCTACTCATGATGGTGTCTCTGGCAGTAATGTCTGGACGTTCTTACTTAATTCTGTCATGTCCAGACATTATTATTTAATTGTTGGATATCCTAATGTTTGGTGTGTAGTAGATACTCAACAGATATGAACTGAAATGAATAGTCATTAATCCTTCTTTTTCACTTCCTCACTTTTTTCTGCTCCCTTTTGAGCCAGAAATAAATAAAGTGCCATTAAAAGTGAGAAACGCCGCCAAGGCAGGAAGCACACTAGTTGAAAGGGGTCTCCCCGAAGCACCATCTTGCCTCATAGCATTGGTGATGCTTGTGACTCTCAGAATAGAGCCCGGCTCAGGAGGTCCACACCAGCTCCACCGGCTGTCTCTCTCTCTGCGAATCTCTCTCTCCAGCGAGGTCACCTTCCTCCCTAAATATCAACTCTTCTCTTTGTTCCTGTATTTTTCACATTAATCCCACCATTGAAATGTCTGTTTTTTTTGTCTTGATAGATCCTTCAGGATCCACCCCCAGCCCTACCCCAACAGGTTGGCACACCTTGATTGAGCTCCGGCTACAAGTTGGGCCTGTTTAGTCATGTGATCTCCTGCAGCCCTCCCGGTGGCAGGTGCCACACCTTACGCACATCTTATAGAGAGCTCTGGACTCCAGTTTCTAGACAGGTGAAGAGAGTCAGGGGAGGCTGCATTGGGGAGGAGAAGGCTCTTGGAATTTCGCTCACCTAACTTCATTAGAGCAAGGCTGCTTTATCTGTTTTCACCTGGTGGAATCCCATTCTAACCAGGGTGAGATTTTAAAGGCAGCCTGCGAAAACCCCTTTGGAAGGCACAGCTCTGAGAGGCTCTAAAGAGGCTTTGGAAGGCAGGACTCTCAACGTGCACATCACAGCCGGTTTTATCTCTAAGTGGAGCTACTGTACCTTCAGCTGAGCAACGTTGTCCTCCAGTTGCTGGGCATGTTGCATGGATAACGCATACCCATACCTTGAAATGATGGAGCCACCTTCAGCTCATACTCTTAAAGGACATGTGGGCTGAGACCCCTGCATCACACCTGTTCACCTAGTGGAATGACCAGCAGAACCCCCACGTGATCTAACTTGCCGATCTGTGTTCACAGGCAGTAACCATAGATGCTTGGGGTCCTGCCCCCCGAGTGTCTCATTTTCAAAGCATCTCACATTTCATTTAAACAAAGAGGCTCTGCTCTTAACATATTGAAACCACAGCTCTACACACTGTCTTCATACTTCAGCAAATTGCTGAATTCGCATTATGTAATATGCATATGCAATATGCCTTGGGGAGGACCCAAGGCCTGCAGTGTAATTATTGCTTTGAAGTTTTAGGAGCTGGGAATTCAGCACCTTGTGCCATAAATACAATCATGAGAAATGTGGATCCATAGGATTAAATCAAGCTGCTTTGGTGAAAAAGAATGCTACCAGGTGCTTTCCCCTCCCCCCCCCCCTTCTTATTCTCACTTCTTAGAGCTAAAGGCTATTAAATCAGCAAGGTCAGGAGAAAGAAAGGTTTTTTAATTGAATAAACTGAAAGCAGCTTCATTAAGCATTGTGTGAACTGAGTAATTAGGATTTCCAATCCCTTGTTAAAATAACCCAGTGAATTTCAGGAGGGGAATTTCCCTGAGATTCATAACATATCAACAGAGAGGACCTGTGGACTTAACATCGTTTTAGGAGGCCAGTGAACTCAGTGCATTTATTCAATCAGTGTTTGTTTGCGTGCCTACCTTGCGTCACGCCGTCTTCTGCAGGCATCAGGCCATAACCATGAACAATGTATGCAGGGTCTCTGCTCTCAAGGAGCTTACATCCTAATGGGGGTGGAGAGAGATAGACATTAAAAACAAACAAACATGATTTGGGGTAGTGCTTCATGCGCATGGATAGTGGGACAAAGTAGTAATCACAGGGTGGGGATCAGGCTTGCTATGGTTGGGGAAGGCCTCTCCAAGAAGGTTACATCTGAGCTAAGAATAACTGATGGGAAGGAGCAAGCCACACAAAATTCTGGGAAAAACATGATGAGCATGAGGGTATCCCGTGCAAAGTCCTTGGGTATCCCTGGAGGGGGATGGTAGGAATAGTGGTCAAAGGCAGGAGGGGTCCTGGTTATGTAGGACCTGGTAGACCACGTCCCCAAATCCCACAGTGGGGATTTGGTTCTAACTGCAATGGGAAACCATTGGAGGGTTTCAAGAGAGAGAACAGGATTAGTTCATGTTTGGTTTGCTGTGTCAATCTACTCCTCTCCAGAAGGAATAGACCAGAGGTACTGAACCACACCACATAGAAAGATGTAAAGTAATACCTCTCCAGGCCTGAACCTAGAGATCCTGATTTATCAAGCTTTCCAAAATTGGCATGTTGGCCCCCTCTTTGAAGTTTCTGGTGTGCTTCTATGGTTGAGTGCCCTTCAACTGGATCTCCTTGTGCAGCAGATGTTTACAAGTTGGGAAATGATGATCATACATTATTAATTATGAATTTTCCTACTTAGATGGGAGTGAAGCTTACAATTAAACAAATGTAACAGAATGGCTAACTTCAGAAATTATGTCAGAAACTGAATGTTACTATCATTTTTTTGTTGAGCACCTACTGTATCTCAGGTACTGGGCTAGTGGTTTATGTTCTTTTTATACCTTGTAAGAAGCATGTGTGAGAGAGATAAAGTCCAAGTTCATGACCAGAAAGTGTTTGGTTGAGCTTCCAGGTCAGAAGAGAATTGTTGTAGAATGGGACATCGGACAGGAATGGGTGTTTCCCTCTTCTTACATGGAACTCTCCATCATTTTCCCATTGCATCTTGAATTTAGGATCTCTTGTACATTCCTTAACAAAAATCTAATAGGAAAAAAAAGCCTCCCTCTTTTTTTTTAGCTGGTCTAAATTGATATTAGTGTATGATTGTAGAATTTCCAAGCCCCATACCTTGTAGATTTCATTTCCTGTGAGGGAGGGCTGGGATGTCTTCATTACCTACAAGGGAAATTAGTGCATTCACCCAAAAGTCCTTTAAAATTTTTAGCTTCCTTAATGCTTTGGGTAACTTCTTTAACCTTTTCAATGGGGGAAGTGACTGAGCTTCCAAAGCCACACCCAGGCCTGGGTGTGGCTGACATAAGACTGAAGCCCTGACAATAAGGCTTCACTCTTCTTCCTGAATCTATGACAGGTAAAGAGCATCTTCTCCCGGTTCCTGAAGCTATCGCTGCGGTCTGGGAGAACCTTCTCTTGTGAGCTAAATAAATGAAGGCTTCAAAACCACTTGTCAAAGGATACTGTCCTTGATTTTTAAGTTTTGCCCCTTTTAGAGCCTTGGTTTTATTCCAGTTGACATGGAAAATTCTAGACATATTCCACCAGGCTGGACTTCTTGCTCCTTTCAGGTTACTAACAAAGATCTGGCCCTTCAGGCTCATCTACCCTAAACTCTTTGCTGTGGCCTATGAAGCCCCACGACCAGGTAGTGCAGAGTCCCCTCCTATTCTATAGAGGCCAAGAAAGTGCTCAATGGCCACCCAGGTCTCCATGGAACCGACTTTGAGAACCAGTGTTCTGGTCCAATCCTTTAATTGTGCAGATGGAAGGCTAAGACTCGGGCAAGGGAGGGGACTTGCCCAGGTTCAAACAGTGAATCCCATGCCCCCAAATAAAACTGGAACCATGGATACCTTATTCCTATAGGCTAGAGCTTTCCATTGAATTCTCCACTGCTTGGCAGTGTTATTCACTTCATTCATTGGTCTACTCACTAGACAACTATTAGGTGAAATTTAGGTGCCAGACATCAAAAAGAAATGTAACAATTTAAGATTGAACCCACAGGGATGTCCTCAGGTGGGGCCACTTAATGTCTCTGGGTTCTCTAGCCCCGAGATCCTCATGTTTTTCAGTCTAAACACATCAGAACCAAATCTGCTAGAAAGTGGTCATGCACAGTAGCTTTCCATTTCCTGTTTACCTTTGTGAATAACAAGATGCACGCACACATAAACAGTGGATTCCTGCCATGTGACAGACACTGGGACTCCTAGATGAAGCAAGCACAATCCTTGCTCTCACAGAGCTCACAGTCCAGTAGAAGAGGCCAATGGAAGTGACACAGCAGAGTGGGTAAGTGCCAGGGGCGAGCTCAGCCCTGCAGGGGAGCCAAGAGGGAGAAGCTACCCCAACTGCCATGTGTGGAGTCAGAAAAGGCTTCCTGGATGAAGGGACATCTCATCTGGTCCCAAATAATGAGTAGGAGTGAGCCAGAGGAGACTGAGAAAGGGCAGGGAGCAGAAGATGGGAAGAAGCTTTCCAGATCTTTGGACCATCCTGCAAAGGCTGTCACTTTGACAGTTGTAGGGAGAGCCTTGAGTGGTTCAAAGTGAGTAGATATTCTGGGAACGTAGTACAAAGGGCTCTGTGGGAAGAAGGGCTATGCCCTTCCAGTCTTTTTTTTTTTTTTTTTTTTTTTTGAGAGAGAGAGAGCATGAGCAGGGGCCGGGGTGGGATGCAGAGGGAGAGGAGAGAAAGAGTACCTTTAGCAGGCTCCATCTCACGATCCTGAGATCATGACCTGAGCCAAAATCAAGAGTTGGATGCTTAACCGATTGAGCCACACAGGCGCCCCTGTGCCCCTCCAATCTAACTCTGGGTTCTATTATATCAGAATTGCTGTTGGTTGAGGACAAAGATCCTTAGATCTGACTTTCAAATTAATCTTACTCTTCCACTCGGTGGGCACCGTCTCATAGCATCCTTTGAACGTCCAAAGCAAGGGCAAAGGCAACAAGACTGGCCAGGTGGGGGTCTTTCTGCTCCCTCTCCAAATCCACAGGACAGTGAAGCCACTGGTGTGGGAGACTGGTTCCCTGTGAGGAAGAGCAAAGGGATCCAGAGTCTCTGTGAGTATCTGTGTGCACACACGCATACAGGGTGTTGAATGTGTGTGTGAAAGTGTGTATACACATGTGGGGGTGAAGATGTGTATGAATATGTGTGTGTGTGCGTTCAAGCACGGGAGACTGAATGTGTGTGTGCATGAGGGGGTTCGTGTGTGCGTGTATGTATGTGTATGCACACAGGGGGCCAATTGTGTGACAGTGCGTGTATATGTCAGTGTGGACATGGGGGTGAATTGCATGTGAGTGTGTGTCTTGTACCTGCCTCTGGAATGGGAGTTGGCGGGGGGGCTGGGAGCCAACACAATGAGAAGATAATGAACACCTTTTCTGAAGTCTCACTTCGTTGCAGGAGCTGAGGGGTTAATCCTGATTTCACAAAACTTGTGTCTTTGGCTGGAGAAGCTGCCAGGCAGCTTACCTCACTCTCCCCAGGATTCTTGTTTCACCCTTGTAGTAACATTTAAATTAACTTGCTTTGATGGTCTTGAGTCCAAATGGCAGACTGCACAAGATAGAAATGTGCTCACATTAGCAGAAGAGGAAAAAACGGACTCAGGCTTGCCCACACCATCTGAATCAAACCGTTTGGGAGCTGATACCCCCAAGAGAATTCTGACTTTTCCTTCTTGAGTATTTTGCAGAACTGGGGAGAAGGGCATGAAAACATTAGCGTTCAGCCCACGGAAATAGAAGTCTGAGATAAAAATAATAGTAGTAGATAACATTCTATGGAGAATGGAGAGGGTACTAAGCAGTTTAGATGCGGGGGGTCTCATGTCATGCTCACGACAGTTGGATGAGAAGGTGTCATCATCATCCTCATTTTGCTGATGAAGAGGGCGAAGCTCGTGGTTGTGCAGCTGGTGGAACTTCCAGGCCCTAAGTTGCGTGCCCAGAGTCACTCAGCAGTCCAGGAGCCCCATGGAGAGCACAAAGCTAGGAGTTTGATTCCAGGCCTTGCATGCCTAGTCACGCTGAACACCACCACCCAAGGTTTATTCTTTGTTGACCGTTTTCGAGGATTTACCATCACAATGGGGCTTCATTTGGGAAGATGCTTACTTCTTTGCTTCCTAATGGACTGGTGCGGAAATTTTTCTTTACAGAAAAACCCCTAAGGACCCTCCTTTTCTGGGGATTTCGGTTTTGGAAGGCTTGTAAATTTTGTAAATTTGGTTTATGGGATAATGTACATCTCAAGAGGCTCCCGGGTGCGTGTGTGTCTGTGCGTGTTGTATGTGTGTGCATGCATTGGTCCTCCATCTGAGTGTTTACAAATGTTAAGAGAAAATCTGCAGTTCTTTCCTCCTAGGCCTCCTGTGTTCCCTCTGCATTGTAAATTTCCTGCGTTCTGTGTGAACCACCTTTCTGTTCTGCCCATCTTAACCAAGGCTTTGCAAAAGCTAAGGTTTACTCTCATTTCAAAACATCATACTCCTCGGCTCTCAGTTTTTAACTTTTTTCTATAACTTTCACCCAACTGGAGTTACTCGGCTAGATGAAAATTTGAATTCTTAAGGTTACTAAAATCAAATTCGTGTGTGCTTAAAATTCAGCATATGGGGAACTCTTCTATTAAGGAGTAAGTGTAGGTGTATTCTGGCTTTAAAGACTTTTTTTATGATGATGTTTAAACTGCAATATTTTTATATGTTTCATAGCGTCAGCATGTCTCAGGAATAGAATTAATATCCTTTGTAAGGATGTTTATGTTTTTATACTTCAATTTCAACTTAAAATTTCAAGTCTGACTCACTATAATGAAACACTGTAAGTCTACTCAATGCAAATATTTAAGGATGTTTAAATCTATATTTCTCCTTTCAGTAAGCGATTTCCCAGTTGAGTATTCCTTCATTCAACACATTTTCATTCTGTACCTGCTATCCTCCAGGCACTGTGCTAGGTGCTGGGATCCAGCAGTGAAAGGCAGATGTAGCCACTGCCGTATAAACACATAAATATCGACTCCACAAGGCCCTATGAAGGAACCAAGAGATGGGGGGCTCTATGGAGAGTGATCAGGGAAAGCTTCGCTAAGGAGGTAATCAATGAATTGCATGACTTTGGATAACTACTGATAAAAATGTGGATGAGAGCAGGGGAGGTCTCCATGGACCATCTAAGACAATAGTAGATTCCTTTCAGGTTGATTGTGGCAATATGGGATCCAGTTTCCTTCCATCCAGTCTTAGTTTCTCTATGTTGCTGCTGAGCTGGGGCGATTGCACACCGGGGCCGCTGACTTGTTAGTGCCCTGCTGCCCTGAAGGGGCTGCTGCTGGGACCTGTGGTCTCTGGACCTGCGGCATCCCCTGAAGAGCACACTGGTGCCTGAAAGCCAAGATTGCCAAACTGCAAGGAATCCAGACCACCTTGTTCTAGGCGTCCACATTCCGAGTTTCAGGATTTGAAAATTCTCCAACTAGTGCTTTATTAGCTATAGAATTAGGAAGAGGCCCTTGTCCATCTGGGGGGTTACTACTGGGCTCTAAAGGCTCTTACTTTAGTTGGGGAGATTTGATGACTCTTAGGGGCACAATTAAAATCTTTGCCATCAACATCCTTTCCACTTGATTTTTTTTTCTCATTTATTTTAGAATCATCCTCATCATCTCCCTGTTTAAGGTCTCAGTCCCACCCCCATCACTCCCTCCATCACTCCTATTGCCCATACATAGCAGGTATATTATCCATAAGCACGTTTAAAAAAAATTCTCCACCCCCCACCCACCCCACTAGAATGTAAGCTTCTTGAAAGCAGACACCCTGCTTATGTTCTTTCTTTTTTTTTTTTTTTAAGATTTTTTAAATTTATTTGAGAGAGAGAGTGAGAGAGTGAGTGCACAGGAGCAGGGGAGAGGGGCAGAGGGAGAGGGAGAAGCAGGCTCTCCGCTGAACAGGGAGCCTGATGCAGGGCTCCATCCCAGGACCCTGGGATCACGACCTGAACTAAAGGCAGAGGCTTAACTTACTGAGCCACATAGGTGCCCTGACCCTGTTCTTAATGGGTATAGTCTAATGCAGATAGAACATGGCTTGGCACAATGAGTACTCACCAAATGTTGGGTGAATGAATGAATGCAATGCATTGGCTTCCTAACAGGACATCAGGCCCATCGGTCCTTTTGTTGATATATGTTGTCAATCACAGGAAAATTCCCCTCCTGAAATTCTCTGGGGTATTTTAAGAAGGGAATCCTACGTACTCAGTTCACACAACGCTTTCTGATCATGGAGACAGTATCACATTGACTTCATTGGTTCCATGAAAACCCTGTCCAAATTTTCTCCTTACCATCATAAGGTGGGACACAGAATGATGGGAAGTTTCCTGTGCATTCTCTCTTCATTCATCACCCACCCCAGGAAATATGCCTTTTTGTCTGTCTTTTGACAAGATTCCCAAAGAAACTTTTTTCCCAGAAAAAGTTTTCAAAACATTTTGGTAGGCCAAAGCTATTTCTGGATGAGTAACAGGAAGAAATTGCCCTTCTGGGGGGGAGGAGGGGGGTGTCAGTAAAATGCAATCTTCTCTCTCATCCCCCAAGATTTCAGGCGAAGGGCTGGAGAAGCATGATCTATTTCATCCCTTGATAAGTCTATTGTGCTGTCCTCCGGTCTCCCGTGCCATCATCTTGCCTCTATTTTGCCTTCATTCTTGAAGGAGAGTTTCACTCAATATAGAATTGTGTGTTGAGCTATTTTTTTCCTTCCGCAGGTTTTATTCTATCGTTTTGTCTCTGTTGAGAAGCTGGATACAACTCCTGTCATTGCCTGAATATAATGTCTTTTTTCTCTGACTGCTTTTATAAAGAATATTTTTTATTTATATATTTGACAGAGAGAGAGAGAGAGAGAGAGAACAGGCAAGGGGAACAGCAGAGGCAGAAGGAGAAGCAGGAGCAGGGAGCCCATGCAGGGCTCGATCCCAGGACCCTGGGGTCATGACCTGAGCCGAAGGCGGACCCTTAGTCCACTGAGCCACCAGGGTGCACCTCTCTGACTGCTTTTTAAGATTTATCTTTTCTTCATTCATTAGAATATGATAAGCCTTTGTTTGGTTTTCTTTCTTTCTTTCCTTCTTTTTTAAAATATATCCTGTTTGTGACTTAAGTTTCTTGGGTCTATGTTTTTTTTTTTTTTTCTTTTAATCAAATTTGGGAAGTTTTGGCTATTATTTCTCTGTGTTGTTTCTGCTTCAAATCCTTTTTTTCTCTCTTCCTGGGACTCGAATGGAACATATGCTGGACCTGATTCTGTCCCTCAGGTCACTAAAGTTCTACTTCAGTATTTTTTTTTCTCTGTATGCCTTAGTTTGGGTCATTTTTACTGACCTGTCTTTGAGTTCATCAGTACATTTTTTTTTTTCTTCTGCAATGTACATTATGCTGTTTAGACCATGCAGTGAATTTTAAAATTTCTGATACAGTGTTTTTTGTTGTTAGAATTTGCTTTTGATTGTTTCCATAGCTTCCAGTTATTTACTGAGAGTCCCTGGGTGTTCACTCATTATGCCCATTGTTTTCATTGAAAACTGTGAACATATTTATAAAGGCCATTTTAGAGGCATGGCCTCCTGATTCCAACAACAGCTCGGCCATTTCTGGGTATGTTTCTATTGATTTCTTCTTCTTCCTGGTTGTGTGTCACATTTTTCTTGATTTTTTTCCCTGTGTCTCATAATTTTTTATCATACGTTGCATATATAGATGCTATGTTGTTGAGAGCGTGGATTTTTGTGGTTTTTCTTTGAAAGGTGTTGCATTGCTGGGTGTTGGGTTTTTTCCCTGGCAGGCTTGATCCCATCAAGGCTTGTTCTAAGGGCTTGTCAGGATGAGACGCGTGGAGTGCAGTGTAGCTTCCTCCCAAAAACGGCCTTTCTAGGTTTGCAATGGAATGCCTGGGCTTCTGGTCTTCTCTTTCTACTCTGGCTGGTCAGAACCCCACGGGAGCCCATAGTGTGTGGTATCTGTGATCTCCATTCGGCTCTTGGGTCTCCCGGTAGTTCCTTCTGCAATGTGCAGTGCACTATAACTTTGTTGTGTGACCTGGCTCAGGGCACATGGGAGAGCCTGGGCTCTTCTATGCTGTATTGCGTGGGGCTTCATTTTCCCTCTGTGGTTCTGCACTGGGGTCCAGAGTTCGTGTAACAGAGCTTTGTGTGAAGAAGGCTCAAGTAGCGTATGAATGACTTCTTCTCTCCTGTATGAGACTGACACTCACACTTGTGATGAAACCACATTTAACCTTTCAGGATTCGTTTCGGGGAGACTATCGGGGAAGCACAGGGAAATGTCCAGCAAGTTTTTCAGTACTCTCTTCTTAGCTTCCTTCATTTCACAAAGTCGCGGGGCACTGCTTTAGAGTATCTGTCTGATGCAATCATGGGCTACGTTCCTGTCTTCTTGAATAATTCTCATGCCGAGCCTGTCCTCCTGGAGCTACTGTGTATTGATTCCCATTCTTGGGAGCCAGTGCCCAGGTACAGATGTGTACTGCTGTTTTTTCCTGGGAGTGGCCGCAGGCGGAAGTGGGGCTGCATGACTGGCAGGTCAGAATGGTGGGGCGCGGCGGGAGGAAGGCCTCTGGAAGCTGAGTTCTGCTTGTGACATGTGCAGTACTGCTCGGTTTTCTTAGGCTCTCTAGTCTCAGTTTGCTCACGCATAGAATGGGAGTAATAATACCTATCTTCTAGGGAAGGTTAACAAGGGTGAAACTCCTAGTGTGGTACCTGCCTCGGGGGCAGTTCTCAGTAATGGTGAGTGTTCCTTTCCTTCCCCTCCCCTTCCCTTCCCTCCCCTCCCTTTCCCTCCCCTCTTCTCCTCTTCCTTTCCCTTCCTTCTCTCCCTCCCTCCCTCCCTCCCTCTTCTTCCCTCCCTCCCTCCCTCTCCCCTTCCTCCCTCCCTCCCTCTCTTCCTCCCTCCCTCCCTCTCTTCCTCCCTCCCTCCCTTCCTTCCTCCCTTCTTTCCTTCCTTCCTTCCTTCCTCCCTTCCTTCCTTCCTCCCTCCCTCCCTCCTCCCTCCCTCCCTCCCTCCCTCCCTTCCTTCCTTCCTTCCTTCCTTCCTTCCTTCCTTCCTTCCTTCCTCCCTCCCTCCCTTCCTTCCTCCCTTCTTTCCTTCCTCCCTCCCTTCCTTCCTCCCTTCTTTCCTTCCTTCCTTCCTTCCTTCCTTCCTTCCTTCCTTCCTTCCTTC
>NW_023270433.1:18832932-18844159 GCF_011800145.1 Mirounga leonina | reverse complement strand
TTCCTTCCTTCCTTCCTTCCTTCCTTCCTTCCTTCCTTCCTTCCTTCCTTCCTTCCTTCCTTCCCCTGTCTTCTGGAAGGAAGGGGACAAAGGAGCAGTATGTTTTGTTATAGTGATTAAGAGCACTTAATAAAAACTGCTTGGTCGAGATGTCATTGACTCACGAAAAGCTGTAGCACGTGGTTTTTGCAATCAGCTGGCCCTCAGTTCAAATCTTAGCTCCCAAAGCTCCTGACCTGTAAGACTTTGGAAGAGTTCCAGTACCTCTTCAAGCCCTAGTTTATTCAGCTGTGAGGTGGGGGTAGTAATTCTGGATGGATATTATCTTGAGAATTGAATAAAAATTGAGCAAAATGGAAAGCGACCACCTGAGCCTGCTCTGGCAGGTGCTCGAGTTCTCTCTCCCAGTTCGCTCTGGACCAGTTCCAGAGCCAGTTCCGGGATGAACTACTTGGTTGGTCGAGCTTCCTCGTGTCCTGCCTTTCTCTCCTGCCTTCTTGCTGGGGAGAGTTGGTCTGGAGTGGGGATGAAGGTGGCATCTGAACTTACATTTCTGCCAGAACATCAATGATAAAAATTTATTTTGTGGATTTGGGTTGGAAACGTCCGCCTCCACTTTCCCTAACCTGCTTCCTGCCCCCACATAAAGCGTATTTTCACTCTGGGTGAGATCCTCAGGGATAGACAGGATTGGATAAATCCTATAATAATTTCTGATTGGAAATAAATAATAATAAAAAATCATAACAATAATGAATAACAGATAATAACATTAATAATAACAAATAATATTAAAACAATAAATAATCTCCAGTTGGGGATGGGAAGGGGCTATGTGTAATAGTTGACTCCATGAACATTATCTGGGCACCACGTGATGCTAGTTCCCAAGAGGGAGTAAGACACCATCCCATGGAGGAAAGAAAGACAGAAAAGCAATGAGCTGTGATGGAGGAGGGAGTTGGGGTGTGGTCTGAGGGAGCCCCTGCGCAGGGTCATCCAGGGAAGGCTCCAGAGAGGAAGTGACACTTGAGCTCAGTCTTCCCCTTGAGGTAGGGGGGAAGGCAGGCGCTCCTCCCCCAGAGTGAAAAGTAGGCCAAGAAATGAGAAAAAGCAGTGCGTTAGCCAGTGGGGCAGAAGCCAATGTGTAGCAGTTTGCAAGAACTGGATGTTAACTTCTCAGGAATTCTGTGAGCCAGTTATTAAACACGGCCATGATTAAAAATTAAATTACATAAACTTCCATTTAAATACATTGTATTAAAGGTAACACTATAATTAAAGGTAATAAATACTCAAAACTTATCACTTCTTCATTTTTACTACATTTTACTACCCTCTATCCTCTTGTGGTTATTTCTTTCTATTGTATCTGTGGGGTGGAAATATGATATAATGGTGTGCCAATGCATATCTCCCCCCAGCTCCCCATTCAGGGGCCATACATCGGCTGCTTGGATGTGATCGTGGTCCACATATCTACACCATGGATACTGGCAAATGGTACAGACCAGGGCTTTATGTTGGAGAGCTGGTTGTTAAACATTTATCAGCATACTGCTGCCCACAACATAGGGGAAGGAGGCACCAGCTGAAGCAGGGAGACTGATGGAGGCTGAACCAAGAGGGGACTTGGATGCCAAGTTCAGGAGCTTGGATTTCCCCCTAAAGGGGATAGGAAGTTGCTAGAGCATTTTAAAGCACAAGAGCTATATGATCAATTATCATTGATTTGTTATAGAGACGCCTCGGGCTGCTGTGTGTTGGGTGGACGAGAGTGGACTACACGTGGGACAGGGAGACCAGTGAGCAGGCTGTTGAAATAAAGAAGAAAAGATGGGGTCAGCCTTAGTGATTAAATGTTGGGGGTCAGGAGTGTGACCAGTCTAAGACGGCCCCAAGTCCTGTCTTGGGACAATTGGTAGAAGATGGCAGTGCCTCTGAAGTGTTGCTGGACAGGGAGAGTGTCCTGGACACATGAGACCGTCCCCATGCATTGGGGCCTTACTCTTCTGTTTCGGCCTGCATCACATCCAGAAGCACTTATAGGGATTTACTTTCGCTGTGTAAAGTTGGGTATCTCTGACCTTTTGCCCATGGACTGCATCCTCTAGAGAAGCACCATGGAGCTGGGAACACGTACTGGGGTCTATCAGACCCGGCTCCCTTTATTCTGATGACTCCTTGGGCATGACAGTTTCCTCCTTGAGCCTCAGTTTACTTCTCTGTAAAATGGGTATTGTCACCCACACCCTATTCTCCTCCCCATGCAACTCTTGGAAGAAGGGACACATGCCAGTGATTTTTCTAACGGTGTCAGATGGTTTTCCCCAGGGCAAGGGTGAAAACTGGGAGAGTTCCTAGCACAGAGGGAAGCAAAGTCTAGTTAGATGTCATTCCTGAAAAACATCACAGAAAAAATGGCTACAGGAGAGCATGGAGTGGAGTGCAAGGGATTGGTACGGTAGTACCACCAACCATGCAGGAGGAGTCCAAGGTGCAACCCATTTACTTTTGGCTCCAGGAGAGCTGGCAGCTGGCCAACTCTCAGCTGTCCTGTTCTTTGCCCCTGAAGGTCTTAGTCATTAGCAGTCCCAACGGAGTGAGTCATGCTTGCTATCAATCAGTGATTGTGCTGTGGAGTCCTAGGTCCAAATATTAACTACACCAAACAAACAGAATCATCCATATGGAATGTGAGCTCCCTTGTTTTCTGTCTTTACACCTTGTTTGTTTCCTTTAGGATCACTTACCAAAACGTGGTCTCATTTGTTAATTTCTTCACCGTATCCCCTCACAGTTTGATCTCAGTGGTGTGGAAGATTGGTGAGCCCAACAGCTATGTCTGTTTCGCTCCCAGCATCCAGCAGGGGCCCACGCACTGAGGTGGCTTATTAAATATCAATTGATGAATGAATTAAGCAAGCCCCCAGCCCATCATTTACCCTACCCCCCTTTATTACAATCTCATTGTTTCCATTATCTGGTTTTGTTTCCTTAACTGTGGAAGGGAGGAAATACAGAGAACAGAATTTCCAGGTCATTTTCGGACAGAATGACAATGGCCATTTCTTGACCACTGACCAGGGGTCATGCATCTTCATGGGCATTATCTCATTTTATCCACATAAGGGCACCAGCAGGCATGGTCCACTATTATGCCCATCTTGCAGATGAGGAAAGTAAAGCTCAATTAGACTAGCTCAGCTGTCTGAGGTCTCACAGCTGGAATGTCATAGAACTGAGAATAGTGAGCAGTTACCTCTAGCTTTGGGGTCTTGCTTTTTGCTTCATATGCCAGTGCTTTGAAAATTCTGGTTCTCAACTCTAGCTGTACACTGGAATTATCTGGGAGGTCAAAAAAATATATATGGTTGTTTGTCTCCCAGTATTGAGGTTTCTGACTTAATTAGTCTAGGCTATGGCTTGGGATATTGGGGTTTTTAAATCTCTCCCTATTTCCTACACCTGCTAACGTGCAGTCAAAATTGAAAATTATTGCCCTGAAAAGCATGAGATAAACATGGAGCCAGTCAAACAGCTTTGTTTGAGGACAAGTCCAGGCAGAGCTCACTGGGAAAGGCTTTGATGATGGTGCATCATGGCCTCCTGGGATGGATGCACAACCCAGAAAGGAGAGGGCTCTTGGTAGGCTGTCCCCTGAAAAGGTGAGACCTGACGTTACTCATCTGTAGTATGGGGCTAAGGACAATTCTGGCATTGCTTAGCTGGGATCCTAGACTCTTAAGGCTGGAAGTGAACTTAAGGATTCTCACTGAGGTCCAAAGAAGTTAGATGACTTGCCCAAGCCCACACAGTGAGCAAGACGCAGAGACACAGAACAAGACAGTGAATGAGAAGCTGAAATTAGACTGACCGATGGGGCCAGCTCTGGATTTATCACTCTGGCTGTGTGGCTCTGAGCAAGCACTGTACCTCCCTGAGCCTCAGATTCCTCATCTGGAGAACAGCCATGATGATACTCTACCTACTCTCCAGGGTTCTGTGAGACTGAAAGGAAAGTGTGTTTGCAGCGTGCTTAGCACAGTGCTTGGCACATGGTGGGTGCTCAAATCTTTCTGTGGTTGACAAAAGCAAAATAGAGAATACACACAAAGGCAAAATGGGGCCCGAGAGGTCATCCTGGGTGGGCAGCAACATTGCAAAGGACCTGGGGCCAGTGGAGAAGTTATCCAAGTGATCCTGTGGTTGGGAGTTGGGGCTGATGTGAAGCCTACATGCGGCCAGAGTTAGGGCCCTCCCTCCCACCCCCGGCGTGGGTAAAGGTTAGGTTGATAGGAAATAGGAGCAGTGCCAATGTTCCTATTGTAGGTACCAGAAATGAGACATCAGGTGACATGTGGCATTCAAGAAGGGACAGCATCCTTGGGTCCTCCTGGGGTGAAAGTGGTTGTTCAATCTATGGTTATTGCGTTGAATGAAAGACCCCGTCATCTTTTGAGGATTTGGAGGCCCCATTCCCAGGAATGCCAGTCTCTGGGGCGAAGATGAATTTTACTGACTTGAGGCTAGGAAACCAGGCTCTGAGGATTAAAGGAGATGGTGTGGGTGAATTGTTCAGCACTCTGAGAGCCTAATAAACATTAGCTATTGTTATTTACTGCTAACAATAAACTCTGAGCGTTGGGCACATTTATTCTGCCTGGGTTCAAATTGTGGCTTAGCTGAGTGATTTGGCTAAGTGGATTTCATCTCTCAGCCCACATTTCCCTCATCTGTAAAATGGACCGAGAGCGTGAGCCCATCACATTTGTGAAGGAAGATAAACTATAGGAAGTTGAGCTCAGGAACACAGGAAATGTCTGTCCTAAGGCTGGTGTTGAAGGCTGGGTTACTTGGAATGGCGAGTGCGCCTCCGAGCCCGATTGTAAGCCAGAGAGGGAAAGGAGATCGCTGTCAAAATGGAACTGTATTCCCCAACTCCGGACTTCACATCTCAGTTCCAGTTACCTTTCTATTTCCTGCCCTGATGGGGTGAAAAGTCCCCGCGAGCCAGCTGGAGAGTTTTGTAGCATAAGTTACAAGGGGAATTTTGCTTTCTCTTGGAGAAACCCTCTTACCTCCTGAAAAAGGGAAGCTCATTGGAAAGTCAGTCATTCCAAGCACAGAACTCTTGAGACCTGTTTGTAAACTGCTTAGGGAAGGGACTCGAGCTCCCTGCATCCGCCTCTGCTCGGGATTCGCAGAGAAAGAAACTGAGACCTGCAGAAATGAAGTCGTTGGTTGACCCAAGGCCCCAGAATTTGCCTGTTGGCAGACGTGGGCCTGGAACACAGGTCTGTTGACTCTGGGTCCACTGTTTCCTACAGTTCCACCCTTGGGCATTATTATTATTATTGTTATTGTTATTAATTATTACTAATTATTCTTGTTATTCTGGTATGTGTGTAGGTGAGTGTGAGCAATGGGAACAGGGATGGTAGTGAAAATATCTTAACAATTGGTTAGTTTCGTCCTTTTGCTCCCAAGTTCCTAGAGATGGAGAGTCCTTTTGAGAATTGATTGAAAATGTTGACTTTGGTGGAGCTAGATTAGACAAATGATTTTTCTCGTCTGAAGAACTGGCATTAAGACTTTCGTAGATATTTGGCTTTTAATAAGCTGAGGGCAAATAATTCATTTCTCTCCGTAAAAGTAAAACATGTTTTGCCCTCATCACTTCCAGGAGTGGGTGCAAGCCTAATGTGAGAATGGAGTTTCTGAGGGGTACCCCTACATTCACAGGTTTTCCCACTGGGAGGGAAATTTTTGAGACTGAAATTTTGGAGAGCCTTATTCTTCGCCCTTAATCCATGTCTGATTTTATCCACAAGATTAGCTGGAAACAAATGAAATTTCTGTGTGACCATTTTTGACCCACAGAAATGGCTATTTATTTATTTATTTTTTAAGATTTTATTTATTTATTTGACAGAGAGGGAACACAAGCAGGGGGCGTAGGAGAGGGAGAAGCAGGCTTCCCGTGGAGCAGGGAGCCCGATGCGGGGCTCGATCCCAGGACCCTGGGATCATGACCTGAGCCGAAGGCAGATGCTTAACAACTGAGCCACCCAGGTGCCCCAGAAATGGCAATTTAATATGGTCCCACTGTAATATTGGCTGGGCATCAGTGAGGACTCTGGCAACTGCTCTTGAAAAGGGAAAGAGATGAACGCTTTTTTGATTGCTGTTTTTGTAAGCAGCAGCGGGGTATCATGTCAGAGAGTCCTGGGTCCAAATTCGGGCTTCATCAAGCACTACCATAGCTCTCCCTGGCTTCTCTTTCTCTTTCTCTTAGGGTTGTTGGATATGCCACTTAACCACAGAATCTTCTAATTCATAAAAGAAGCTCAATGGATTCCCTCCTTGTCTCCCTTCCCCCCATTTGACCAGAGTGGTAAAATTTGTGGGACTTCACAATTTTTGTAAGGTTTATTATAACTTGTGAAAAGTGAGTTGTCATTTTGCATTCAAGGACATGGAGAACTAGATGCATTTTAAAAAATCCCAAGAGGTTATCCTGAGATCTTAATCTAGAAAGAAAATTAAACGAACAGATTCACAAAAGAATAGACCTCATTATTACGTTTCTGCAGCTTCCAATGCCGATTTATTAAGTTACATCTGTTAAATACATTAGCACATACAACATTTCATTCACAGTGATTAGAATTCACACAGTAGTGCCCAAAGACATAGATGATTACCAGTTACCAGTATCCAACAACATACAATATGCACTTTACCTTGGGGTTGTGACGTTTTAACATAAAACATAGAATCAGTGAAAGTGCTCAGGGTTTATCAGTAAAACCACATAAATACCTACATTTGTTCAATCTGTATACCCCTGGAACAAAAGCAGGGGCAGTGACATATTTTAATGACTTTATGAACAAAGTCATTTGATTAAGTTCAGCTACTTCATTTGCTCAACATCGTGTTTCTCCTTCCTCCTGAATGTTCGCAACAGGAGAGTGGGACTTGCCTGTCATGTCCCTTCTTGCCTTGCTCTTCAGGATCTAGATAAGTGCTGTCATGTGACAAATGCTAAAAAAAAAAAAATCCCACAAAACTGATTCATGGATAAAATGTGTGTCAGGAGCTATGAATTCTAGTCTCAGCACTGCTACTAGCTAGTCGCTGACATTGGACCATTTATGTCATCTTCCTGAGCCCGGGTTTCTTCATCATTAAAATGATGTAACTTGGAGTAGATAAACTCTGCAGATCCCATTGGTTGTAAAGTTCCATGGCATTCTCTATTGGTCAAGCTCAAACAGTCACTCTGTGTTGGACACTCTCAGAACAAGTGGGAAATGGCAGCCACTTGTAGGCTGAGAGACACTGAACTCTTGACAAGGCCTGCCAGGTTCTTAATGACCCCATAGAACACACAAAAGTCAATTAAAAAATGCCCATGTTAAAAAAAATACACAGATGGCCACATAATCATAGATCTGGAAAAGACCTCAGACATCCTTTGGCTCTATCCCTTCCTGCCACCTCAATGAAGGAATGACTTCTTCAGAACCCTTGAGATAAGCCCTTGGCTTGAATATATCCAAGGACTGAGAAATCACTATCTGGGGACATTCTACTGTGAGGGTAGAAAGTTTCTCTGGTTATTGGGCCAGAAATGATGACCTTGTAAACTGCAACTCCTTAGCCCTAGTGCTTTCCTCTAAGGGACATGGAAGCAGTCCCCTCCCCGCTTCCACATCCCCCAGAGCTATTTGATAATACTTCTCATGTCTTCCTCCAATCTCTCCTCCAGTTATTAAAACAAATACTATTTGCAGAGGGTAACTGGATGAGCCCAGGATTATGATTCAGGAAGATAGTATCTCAGCCCCCAGATCCACCATGAACTCATTGTGTGACCCGGAATAAGTAACTTCCATCTGGACTGGCATTTTCTCCTTAAAATAGGGCGATGGAAGGGATGGGGTGTAAATTTGTCTCAGAGCTTGGGAAACTCTAAATATGATAGCGTGGGGGCAGGGAACAGGTGTGACTGCTCTGATCTACCCTCTCCTTCACCATTGGAGCAGAAGGATTCAGGGATTAGCCGTCGGCTGAATTCTCCCCAGGCCCCGCTGCCGGTCGGAGCCAATCACTATGACTATCCAGGAGAGGGGTGCACACTGAACAAAATTTCTGCTACACATGGCAAAACACTTTCAGGACTCCGAGCCCTAGGAGAGCAAGACATCTTGAGACAAGAGACTACTGCATGTGTTTTGCAAAGGTGCAGAGTATAATGAGCAATCCTCTCCTGAAGAATTAATCCCCAGTGTCGCAATCATGGAAACATGATTGGGGGAAGGACTGGGGAAAATACCTTGCAAGAGAATGTTGGCAAGGGCCATGCCTTGTGCACAGTAAGATAGTCAAACTTTTATAATCCAGAGGGGTTACTGACGAGTGCGGAGGTGGTACTTCCTCTGGGGTGACATAGCTTAGGTTGAAATGGAGCCAAGGGACCTGGTCTGCCCTGTTGAACGGAATCAGACATTTTCAGGATGTGAAAGTCCTACTGTACCCTAGTCAAAACATTTAGGAATTTTCGTAGCTGAAGCAACGCCGTCCTGCCAAATAGTTCTAAACTGTGCTAGGGTCAAAATGCAAGCAACCCCATGCATTTTGATCACGGTTCCTGCATTTTCTGAAGGTACACCGGCTTTTCAAAGCACCTCTGGCTCATCCACAGGTTCTAATATTTTCAAGGGTGTCGAGGGCCAAACTCAAGTCCAGCAGATGATAACCTCTCTGCACTTGTGGCTTAAATAATGGATTCTACTATAGGAAATGGTATCTTTATTTTATCCCCTTTTATTAATGGAAAACTCTGTGAGTAGCTCTTTAAAAAACCACTTAGTGTAAACACAAATCATTTTGTTAATGATCATCCTTCATCAGATGGCACCCATTTTCCGAATGAGAAAATATCCACGTGCCTAAAGTTAGCTAATTAGGTAGCTAATATTACCAATATAAATGAAAGGGTCTGCAGACCATGAAGGTGCTGAGTGGTTAGAGTGAACCCATCTGAAACTAAAATAATTTCTCTTTGTGTCCCAGGGCGAGTAGGCACTCAGTAAATGTGGAATTGATTTGAATTCAGCCTTTTGAGAGACATTGGACCAGCAGAGCATTTCTCCCCTAAATTAACTATTTTCTGAAGCACATAGGCATGCTCCTTCTTCCCTTGCAAATCTTTGGCAGCATCTCATTTACTCCTTTTAGGAGACCAGCATGTTCTTAAGGATCCTCTCATCTCATTTTTAAAACTAGTGCACTAATTTTGGCTATGGAGAGAATGCCTAGGAAACAGAAGTTTTGACTTGAATCCTACTGGAAATGCTCGGCTGGCCCTTTCTGAATGGTACAAGATATAAGGACTTAACAAATTTAGCTGGGACAACTTCAGCACAATACACCTTTCAATAAACAAGCTTATGACAGGAGCAAAATAAACATGTGGCAGGGAGTTTCCGCAAGTGGTCGAGTCTTTTAGAATAGTGGGAAACTTCTATTCCTTGGATGAACTTCCAAATCCTACAAATGCCCTAAGGCGCAGTGGGCACGTCTGAAGACCCTTGGTAACAAGAGTTCCTTTTAGTGGAGAAGGTGAGGGGGGTCACTTTGACCTCTTGCATGCCCATCCTCCTGCTCCCCACGGTGTTTCGCATGCATGCAAATGCAGACAGAGCATTTTATTTTCTCCATGGGGTCGTGAGTTCTGATCCTGGAGGCACACTGGAGTTGTTGATAAAATTATCCCGATCTGCCAGCAAACATTGTTCTCGGAGTAGGTTGAAGGAGCATTATCTTATCAAGCTGGTTTTATAGTTACTGAGAAACCTTTCCTTTCTGCTTTAACGTAAAGGGTAATTCCTCCGTCTCAGATGCCCTTTCCCCGAGGCCATCTCTTGTCCGCCCACCCTCTTTCAGGAGGCGCTCAGGCTTCACTTCCTTTATGAAGACTCTTCTGAATCAGGTGAGGTCACCACACCCTTCTCTCTGCTCCTGCGGAGCCCTGTGCTCACTGTGCTGAGAAGGCTCTAGAGCCCTAATCTCCTGAGAAACCAGAAATCAATTTTTATTTTTTATGTAACTCAACAAATATTGACCAAGTACTGCACACCAATCACCCTGCTCAGAAGCCCCAGCACACACCTTCGTACCTGTGAGAGTGATTTTGGTGCCAAGTTTGCTTTTAGACTCGGTCGTGAAGGTCTCCCACAGTAGGCTGCATTGATGATAAGGACCAGCGTGCAGCAGGTCACTGCCCATGTCATACCGACATGCTCTTTGACTGCACAGAATGCTCAGAGCGAACATGTTTCATCCCCACGAGCCCATTTGATCCTGGGAAACAAATTGGTGGACTCCTACTTTATAGACAAGTCAACTGAGGCTAAGAGCAGAGATGCCCCTCCTACCCTTGGCATATTAGTGGAGGAAAATCATACAGATTAGAGAGTATGAAGTCACTAAAGGGCAGGAGGGACCTTCTTAATGTTCAGCCTCTCCTCCATGGGAGAAGCCTTGGCTGGGCTGATAAGCTCATCACATATTGAAATCCCTTGAGTATTTTAAAAGAAAAATTCCCTGATTAACACTCTGCACATAAAATCTAAGTTAACGTCTCTAGATTTGGTGATTGACTGTCTCTCCCTGCCAACCCCCCCCTCCACCCCGCCCCAGACGAGAATAAGTCTGTTCTCTCTTGGCATTGATCAGGTTTGTTGTAGAGCTGGTCTAGTTGGCTAGAAATCTGTCTTCGAGTTTCTTGAGTGACCTAATCAGCTGGATATCTTACACTGTCTGGAGAGCTTCAGAAATCTTACATACTAGTGTCAGATGAGATATTTTTTAAGGACTTGGAGTTAGTCCAAGTCCTCAAAATTGAGTGATATTTGACCAGGAGCCACGGATGGAATTCATTTAAGTTTTGAATAGAGTCTGTCTTATTCTTCATAGTATCATCTGGGTTAAGGTAGTACCCAGAACGTAAAAGGTGCTCAAGTAAACTGTGCTGAGTAAATGCTATTGTTGTATTTTTGATATGCATGTGGAACTCATACTTGCTGGTTTTCATGCCTGTGCACAGAATAAAAAGAGGGGTTGCTTTTTTCATTTGCCATAGATGGTATGAAAACCAATTTCTTTCCCTTTCTTTCTTTCTTTCTTTCTTTCTTTCTTTCTTTCTTTCTTTCTT
>NW_023270433.1:18542726-18832922 GCF_011800145.1 Mirounga leonina | reverse complement strand
CTTTCTTTCTTTCTTTCTTTCTTTCTTTCTTTCTTTCTTTCTTTCTTTCTTTCTTTCTTTCTTTTCTTTCTTTCTTTCTTCTTTCTTTTTCTCCTTTCTAGTGTTCATGAGAAATACCAGCCCTCTTTTCATTTTTTTTTTAAGACAAGGCATTAAAGTATATGTTTAGAGACACTGATGAAGGATTTTGCTCTAGGGTTTACACTGTTTTCTAGGGCTTTGGATTTTGTTCAAGGGCCCCTGAACTGAAGCAAATGTTTCTTGATCAAATCCCACAATAATTGGGCCCACTGGTGACTGATGTGTGGTATGAAGGGGTGGAAATGTTCCGAGTAGACCTCCATTCATTTGGTGATCAGTGTGTCAGTGTTTAGAAATCCACCCCTTTTCCAAGCAACCACGGTCGTGTGTCTGCTCTGTTCTGCCTTTTTCCGGTTAAGATTCTCATCAGTAAGGCATATAAAGTATGACATTTCGGGCCTCCAATTTCATAGCTAAGCCACCGTTTCTGTGGAATGGTCCAAAAAAAACAAAAACAAAAACAAAAACCTGTTATAATTACGTATGAGTGAAGAAAATTAGGAACTAGGAGGCAGAGGACCTTCACACGAGGATGCCCACCTTGCCCCTACAGCAAGAAGGCGCCAAAGAAAGTTTTATCTTCTTTTGTGTAATCCACCAAAGAGATGTCACTGACGTTCACCATCAGCTTGTCCCCTTCCTGCAAGGAGAACATGGCCCCTAGGTAGATGGGCTGGAACCAGTTGCTGCCTACTTCGCACACAGACTTAGTCCCCATTAGGAGCTGGGTCGGCTCGGGGTAGCTGTCTGTTACCTTAGTGATGACCACGATGATGGAGTCTGGCTTGTTTAGTCGGCTCCCTTGGTGGATTTCACCACACTCAGATGTGGTTCCTCGGAACGTGACCTGGGAGTAAACAAAGTAGTCTCCCGACTCTGGGATCACCAGGAATTTATTTGTGTAGTTCATCCGGTTCTTGGTAAAGGCCAAGCCAAGTTCATGTTCCCAGTGCAGAGCTGGAAACTGATTTTTCAAAGACTGTGTGGGACTTTGTCTGACAACTGCAAAGACAAGAGAGAGGTTTAATTTCCTCGTGTCAGAACCTGTGGACTTTGCCAAAAAGAGTCTCATATTATTTTCAGAGTAAAGTGATTGAATAAAACCAACAGCTAACAAGCTCCTTGAGGAGGAATGAGTGGAGGAGATCTAAGCAGACACACACTTTTGTTCAGAGAGTAGCATCTTAGGGGCAAAAGACTTCGCCTCTCTGAGCCTGAGTTTTCTTTCCTGATCATTTAGAATTTTACCTGAGCTGTGATCTTGGAAAACAGTGGACGTTAAGAAATCTCACTCTTTGTGTTTCGGAAAACAGCCCATTACGATGAACCTCTTCTCCAAATGACTTAGATGGAACTGGTGGGTGCCCTCCA
This sequence comes from Mirounga leonina, assembly GCF_011800145.1. Taxonomy (NCBI): domain Eukaryota; kingdom Metazoa; phylum Chordata; class Mammalia; order Carnivora; family Phocidae; genus Mirounga; species Mirounga leonina. The sequence goes on along the minus strand of NW_023270433.1, from coordinate 18,831,470 downwards.
CCCTTGGGTACATATGGCAAGACCAGACACCAGATCCTCCAGATCGCCATTCTCTACCGCATAAATGATCAGCTGAACTGTACTGTCCCCATTGATCCATGGGAACATAATGCTTGTTTTTTCTTTTTTAAAGATTTTATTTATTTATTTGAGAGAGAGAGCACGAGTGAGAGCAGAAGCAGGGGGAGCGGCAGAGGAAGAGGGAGAAGCAGACTCCCTTCTGAGCAAGGAACCCAATGCGGGGCTTGATCTCAGGACCTGAGCCTAAGGGCAGCTGCTTAACTGACTGAGCCACCCGGGCGCCCCAACATAATGCTTGTTAACCCAATTTTGGTTAAGCTTCTCTTCTGCCTCCAGGCTTTGGTCTACCCTCAGCCTGGACCAGCAGACAGTCTGTCTTGAGAACAGGCTGGCCTTCGGGTAAAACATTCTCTGACGCTAACACCTTTATCCCACTTCTTCCCACCTGGTTCTTTCTAACTTTGTTTACTCCTTTCTGCAAAAGGAAACCCCTTTTAGCTTAACTCTTGAGACACTTGCAGACCTTCTGGCCAGAGCATTCTCCCTATTGCTGCTGATTTTCTTTCTCCTTTCTCCCACTGTGCAATAATCCTTTTGCACAAGCTCTCTCTTTACTAAGTCAGGATTTGCTTTTCATTTGACGTATCTTTCCTTTTTTTAAATTTTTTAAAGCGGATAAAAATACCCATGGAAAGGATTAAAAGGGATGGTGTGTATAAAATCCCCAACTATTAGGAATACCCTCTAACCTGCATTCACTTTCATTAGCCTTTTGTTTCAGACATACCCTGCTACAAGGAGTAGACATTTTAGGGAGTTGGATGATCCCTGGAGCTCCCCTGCAGCTCCCCTGCAATGCTACGGCCCAAAGTTACTGAAATTCAGACAGTGATTAAAAGAAAAATCAACATGCAGGACAGATATTGGAACCAGAGATCCAGAACATTCTGGAAATGCTTCTCTGACACCAAAATACAAGCTGATGTTATTGGCTTGTGGAGTATAAGGGATCAGGGCTCTGGGTCACTTCAGCTCTATGGCCATGTAACGTTTTTAATCAGTGATGTAGGTCCCTTCTCTCTGAGTCTTGATTTCCTGTCCCTAAGCTAGAGATAAAGCCTCTTCCCAGTCTCATTTGGAAGATCAAGTGAATAGAGGAGACATGGACATTTTTATCATGAGCCTGGCTATGGCAAGTACTCAATACATAATCACTTTCCCCAAATAAACCAGCATCTCTCATCTTGACAGATTAAAAAATAAGCCTATTTCACTGTATATATTTTTATAGGTTCTTATGTTTGCATTGTTTACAAATATACATTATATACTCGGACATATAAATGAGTGCTTTTTTTTTTTTAAAGATTTTATTTATTTATTTGAGAGAGAGAATGAGAGAGACAGAGAGCACATGAGAGGGGGGAGGGTCAGAGGGAGAAGCAGGCTCCCTGCCGAGCAGGGAGCCCGATGCAGGACTCAATCCAGGGACTCCAGGATCATGACCTGAGCCGAAGGCAGTTGCTTAACCAACTGAGCCACCCAGGCGCCCTAAATGAGTGCTTTTATGAAGTATGTGTATCGCAGAAAAAATGAATAGAACCAAACCATTGATTTCAAATAAGATAATCTGCAGTAAAACTAGCATGTTTTAGGAAAATAAAAGCATATTTTAATTTCCTACGACTGCTTTGGAAATCCATAGTGATCCCCGATATGTGCTATCAGCCACCGTTTGGGGATAGGTTATCTTTAAGGAAACATTTAGCAACTTTCACACCCAGTGGCTGCCTAGAAACCTGGTTCCTGGATTTTTCTTAAGCATCTTTGCCGATGCTGACTGGACCCTGGATTATTTTGCACCATGACACACGTTTAGAATGCATGTGGTCTCTCCGGTCCTGCGCACTCAGTGCGTCCTGGAGAGTTTGTTGCTTGTTTGCAAAATCTGTGAAAGGCATTTTTATCAATCACTCCTGATCATCTCCACTCCTTCTTTGTGGATGATGTAGTATAAAAAAATCCTCTGGGATGATGCAAAAACAAAAAAATCATTTAGTCTCTAGACAAAGCGAGTTTTGTTGAACTGGTATAGAATCTGCTATGTCAACACGGCAACAAGTGGGAGTTAGGGTACGGAGTAGGTTGTAATGGGAACAGTGCAGGTCTAAGAGTCAGACTCAAATCTCAGCTTTTCCGAGTCATGTATATGATTTGGGACAAGTGACTTGACTTGTCAGAGCCTCAGTTTCCCCCCTTGTTGGGCTGATATGCAGATTAAATGAGATCATGGTTGCAAAATGCCTACCACAGTGCTGGTACACGTGAGGAGCTCAGTGGAACCTAGATTCCCACCCCCAGCTCCCCCATTCAGTAGGAAGAAGGGTGATATCCCCACACTCTGTTGTTAGGATTTTTCCTGCCCAGCTTGTTCACTCTCTCCCATTCTTAATATTTTATTTATTTATTTATTTTTTAAAGATTTTATTTATTTATTTGACAGAGAGAGAGACAGCGAGAGCAGGAACACAAGCGGGGGAATGGGAGAGGGAGAAGCAGGCTTCCCGCCAAGCAGGGAGCCCGATGTGGGACTCGATCCCAGGACTCTGGGATCATGACCTGAGCTGAAGGCAGACACTTAACGACTGAGCCACCCAGGCGCTCACTCTCTCCCAATCTTAAAGGCAAGTGGTAAGTGACTAGTGACTTGGTGTCTGTCTGGTCATAGTCCTCACTCAGGACTCACCACAAACACTTTCCTCTTGGTCACATGCAAGTCACATGTTTGGGCCCTGGGGATATCCCCCTGTGGGCTGCAAATTTTCTTATAGGTCAGGAGAGTATGCTTGCTTTTAACTCCTTAGGTTTTCAAAGGATTTTTTTTTTTTATAAAGATTTTATTTATTTATTCATGAGAGACAGAGAGAGAGAGGCAGAGGGAGAAGCAGGCTCCCAAGGAGCAGAGAGCCCGATGTGGGACTCGATCCCAGGACTCTGGGATCATGACCTGAGCCGAAGGCAGACGCTTAACCATCTGAGCCACCCAGGCGCCCTCAAAGGATTTTTAACACATACTTGTGCACAGTCTTGCTCTTTTCTCTGGAGTCTTAGATATATATGCAACTCCAGGCATCAGATGTCAGAAATGTCTTGGGAAACTGGCCAGCTGGTGATATTTTTTTATTTTTTTTTATTTTTTTTTTAATTTGAGAGAGAGAGAATGAGAGACAGAGAGCACGAGAGGGAAGAGGGTCAGAGGGAGAAGCAGACTCCCTGCCGAGCAGGGAGCCCGATGTGGGACTCGATCCCGGGACTCCAGGATCATGACCTGAGCCGAAGGCAGTCGCTTAACCAACTGAGCCACCCAGGCGCCCCTGGCCAGCTGGTGATATTATGAGGCTGCTCTGAATCTCTTCACATCAACAAAAATTCTTTGCAAATGTCTACCTGAATGCAAATGTCCAATCACTTCATCTTGAGTGGGGTACAGATGGACTTGATACTTTTAACAGCCCAGGGGATCTTTTATCTTTGACCAGATTCAGAATTATGTGAATCTCTGAGTCTGAGTGAAGCCGTTTCTGAATGCCTGATGGTGTGTATGAAAGAGAGAGACAGGAGAGGAAGGAAGAGGACTGATAGAATCTGAAAGAAAATGCCCAAGAGCCATGGGCCTTTGGAACCCTTAAGGGGGGAAGACATCTGAAAACCCTCAATTGAGAGGAGAAGTCTGTTACCAAGGTGTGTCGTTTCTGGTTTGAAGCTATTAGAATAAGTTTTGACAAACCCTCTGAAAGAAATCTTGGGCCCATGGCCCATACATGATCTCCTGGAAATCACACCAGGGAGAAATACCTGTCAGGTGTGCCCTTGGCTTATCTCCAGCAGCTCCGGAAATTGCATCTGTAAGGAAAGGAGAGAGATGCTTTGTGTGAGTCAGGGGGTGGCTGGAGTGAAGACAGTATTTTTGGAGTTGCATGGTGCCTGCAACTGGAGAGAATCATTCCTCTCCTTCAGCTGGGTCCACTGGGGATTGTTGTCATTTCCCCAGGGACAGAGAAGCCTCAGGAGAAAGAGTTTTGAACACAAATAAATCTTGGCCCATAACTTTGGGCAAGTTTCCAACCTGCCCAAGACTGTTTTCTCATCTCGAAGGTCATCCCTTGCTATCATGAATGTAGAGTGCTCAGCATGATTCCTGGCACATGGCCTATGCTCAATGAACTCACATTGCCCCCCCCCCCCCCCGCTACTGCTTCAGGGTGAGCAAACTGACCTTTGGCCTTATTCAAGGTCCCTTTAGCCATATCCACTGAAGCATCTGGATGGCCTAACAAATAGGGTAGGGAGGGGTAGGATTAGGCATTCTTCTAATACTTTTATAGGAATTAACTGATTTAATCTGCACTAATCTAAGAAGGTAGGTACCATTATAGCCAATTTACAGGTGAGTAAACTGAGACAGAGGCAAGTGACATTATTTGCCAAAGGCCATCACCTCCATAGGCCATACACTTGGACACAGCACCATTTTGTCTTTTTAGTGACTTGGGAGCAACCTCACTCCTCCTCTGGGTTTTCATCCCTCTGAACCTCCCTCATACCCAAACTACTGAATGCTCTGTTCCCCACAAGAGAAGGCAACAAATATGAACACACTTACAAGCTCGCTGATGTGAAGGTCCAAACTCTTGCCCTTTTGAAGTCTATTGGAAAAGAAAGATATGATTCAGCCCACCTGTGGTCCTTTTGTCACCCAACCCCACAGCTGCCCATAGCAAGGGCATAATTAAGATGCCGCTGCTACCCAAACTGGGCGTTCTGAGATGAGGGACATGGCAATGAGACTACTCGATGGAGGGGAATCTTGTGCCCAAGCGCTCCCCTTTCCTCCTCCAGCACCCCGATGACCTTCTCTCTCCTACACTCGTCTTGGAAGCTCAACTTCGAAGTTCTGTCCTGAGAGCCTTCCCTGTTCTGTTCTAGGACACTCTGACATCTATTATTTGAACAAATGATGGCACTTGCTTTATTTTCTTTTGTCCACCATGATTTAAGAATTGGAACTATTTAAAAAAATGATACAGAAAAAGAAATAAGGGCTCTGTTCTCCTTCCTACCAGCCCCTTGTCTCCATGAATGACATGGAGACATGTCCATCCTTGCAATCCTAGCTTGCGAGCCATTTCAGATACCACACGGGGCAGTCGGGGCGGGGGAAGGGTAACTGCTTTGGAGGCAGACAGACCTGAATTTGAATCCTGCTGTCACCATTTATTAACAATATGATCTCGAGCAGACACCTTTCCTCTCTGAGCTCTGGTGCCCTCATTTGAAAAATGGGAACAATAACATCCCTAACCTCAGATAACTCCCACATTTGAGATAAGGATCAAATCAGATGTGTGAGTCAGGGCAAAGAACGTGCAGGAAATGAAGGAATCACCGTGTCTGAACACAAAGCTCAGGAGCAAAGCTAAGTCCTTGGCTTAAAGGGATAAAATCACCACCTTACATTTTACGGTTTCCAGGAAAACCTTCTCTGATATGATATTGACTCAATTCAGAGTCTTCTGATTGGGTTCTTATAACTACATAGTCCCCACGGACAGTGATCCTCATGTCACCAGTTCTGTATCTTAGAATCCGTGTGTGTGTGAGATCGTACTTGTGAATGAGGAATTGTGCGTCCATGTGGGTGTGACAGAAGACAGCTCTAGCAGTGGGGGAGGTAGGAGCCGATGTGTTTTGTGTGTCTACATGTGACTCTAGTGTGGAGCTGTGTGCATGGATGTCTCTGCACGTGTTGGTGTGGTCACGTGGGTGTAGCTGTGTCATTGCTCACCAGGACTGTGAGCAGGTCTGTGATGGCAGTGACCTCATTAAAGCCCAGACGGCCAGGCTCTTTTTATTCCCAAGCCATGCTACCTAACCTCCACTGGAAGGCTTCTTGAGGGCAGAGATCTTGTCTTTGAACGACAGACCCATTGTCTCTCCATTGTCTACTTCCTAATTCTGTGAATAGCAAGACAACTGCTTGCCTTCAGTTGCCAGGCTTGAAACTTGCTGCTTTTTCCTCCCACAAACCCAAGCTGCCATTTCTATTTTGCAATTTTTCTCATTCGTGCCTCCCCGCCCCCCACCCAGGCCTCAGCACGCTGTTCTTCTGGATTCTCCCATCAGCCTCTTAACTGATCCTTTTGCATCTGGTTCTCCTTTCCTTGAAATCATCTCCTCACCTGCTCTCAGAGTGCTTTTTCTAAAGCATCACTGTATGGGGACACAATTCTGTCCATAAACCTTCCATGGCTCTCCATGGCCTTCCAGACACAGGCCCAAATACTTATCTTGGCATTCAAGGTCCCAGTTGATCACCCCATTCTTGTTACCCACTATTTATTCCTCTCCGAGTACTCTGTGCTCCAGCCATGAGAGGCAACCACAGTGAATGATTCAAAGGACCTGAAAGATGCAGTAAATGTAGCTACTTTCTGTTGAATGAGGAGTGGCTCTGTGCTATGCTACGCCCTTTGCACACGTCATCTCCTTCAGTGTTGTGACGACTCTTCAGGTAGATGCCATTCATACCCTTATATTGAAAAGGGGGGGGGGGTGCCTGGGTGGCTCAGTTGGTTAAGCGACTGCCTTCGGCTCAGGTCATGATCCTGGAGTCCCGGGATCGAGTCCCGCATCGGGCTCCCTGCTCGGCAGGGAGTCTGCTTCTCCCTCTGACCCTCCTCCCTCTCATGCTCTCTGTCTCTCATTCTCTCTCTCTCAAATAAATAAAATAAAAATCTTTAAAAAAAAAAAAAAGAAAAGGCGGCTCAGTCAGGTTAAGTAACTTGCCCAATGTCCCACAGCTGGAAAGTGAAGTAGGATTTTAACCCAGGTCAATCCACTCTAGAATTCCTGGCCCTAAGCCATTGCACCTTCTCACTTCCAGGTAAGCTCCCCCTTTGGTGAGGTGGATGGATGAGTACCAGCAGCTCCATGCACTGCGACAGTAGGGGAAACACAGAGCTCAGAAAACAGGAACCCAGCCCAGAAGTGGGGGAATCAGGGGAAATTACCTCTGAAGTTGAGTCTTAGAGGTCCCACAGGTATTAGCCAGGTGATAAAAGGTAATGACCATTCCAGACAAGGCTAAGAGCTTGTGCAAGAGTACAGAGACCCAACAAGGCATGGGAGCAGCTGGGAAACTACAAGGATTTCTGCTGCCAAATGAACCCATATATACATTCAGCATAGGGTCGTGAGTACAGTTGCTTCGGAAAACCTAAACCCAATTGATGCAACTACTTGTCCAGCATCGATAACTTTGATGGGCTTTAGGAGTGGGGTGGGGTGGAGAAGCAGCCTAGAAATGAGCTTATTCTGTAGCCTGTTTCCTATGCTGTTCCTTATTTGCTGTTAACAGAGCTGATAAAGAATTGGTTTGTGGCAGGCAGAAAACTGAAGGGGAAGAATTGGGAGAGCATGGTTGCATCCTCTTGTGTATGAAATGGTACAGTCCTGGCTGGTCTTCTGCTTCATTGAGTACTCTGCTGAGAAATCTTCTTGAACATCTGCTTATTTTTGTCTAAGCAGACACTCAGCTAAAAGACTGGAACATTCCCTTTGGCTCAGAGTCTTGCTGTCATTAGCATGTATCTGCGATGTGAACACATTTCCCTCTTTGCTCTGCTGGATTTCTATATCTTGGGCATACAGTTATTTTCACGTGTGGTTGGACGTGTATGGAACTTAGTGGCCTAGAATCTGCTATACATCTGGAGTCTGTCATAGTGCCAGTTAGCAGGTGTTGAAGACCTCAACAGTCCAAGAGTCCCCAAGAACATCAGCTGGGACTCTCTTACCAAGAACAACATCTAAAGCCTTCCATTGCTGCTTCCCTTAATAATGCCTCTTCATGGGAGGAAGATTTTTGTGACGGGAAGCAGGAATGAATGAAGAGGAGATTTGAGATGAAGAAATAGTAGCTTATTTGGAGGAGCTTATGCATTTGAGCTGGCTCGATGCCTGTTTTCAAGGTGACTGTTTGCAAGAGCTTTTCGCTCTCAAGTACAATCCAAGCTGCCTGTGGGCAATGACCTGGTCTGTCTTGCTCACCATCAAATTTCTGGTGCCTCAGACCATGCCTGGCACTTCTGCCGGATTACCCAATCAGCAAAATATGCTGATGCCCAGGTGTCGGAAAGACAGGTAGAAAAGAGAGCTGGAAGAGGGAGGCAGGTTCAGCCTCAGTGACTTTTGCCTGAGTTTGGCAATCCAAAAAACGAAGAAAAAAAAGACCTTTTGATTTTACAATACATGCCAAGTTTTGAGTTCTTGTTTAAATTTTAAATAATTAATTTAAGAGTTAAATGGCCATAATCTTTTAGTTACTGGCACCTCCAAGTTTTTCATCAGGCTTTGCTTGGAGCATAGTCATGGCTCCAGAAATGTTTGTGGAAGATTGTGAGCTTTGTCCAGGAATCAGAGACAGAAAAGGCAAATGTGGATGCCTGTGGGGATTCGTGTTAGTAGAATAGTGGGGCGCCTGTGGCTACCAGCATTGATGAGCCCAAGCAAAGCAAGCTGGTGCTTTTTACCCCTTAGTTTCTATAGGTCAGGGGATTTTTCACTCTTGTTTGCGTTTCTTTCTTTTTTCCTTCTCACTTTTTTTTCTTTTTTTTTTTTGTATGCTGATTGGTAATCCCTGACACATTTTTGGAATTACTCTAATACTTCAACCAGGGAAGAAAGAAGGATGGAGGGAGGGAGACGGCTATCTAGTCGAGTACTCCCTGGGTGCCAGGTCCTGTACTGGGGTTTATGTGTGTTCCTTGTCTACCAGTCCAGTTACTCTCAAAGGAGGGCATCACCTTTTTAGAGGCTTTGTAGGCCAAAGGTCAAAGAGTAAATGGAGGGTCTGGGATCTGAACCTTCAGACCAAGTGCAGACCCTGGCACGTATCAGGAGCCCCATAAACATTAGCTGAGTACACACCATGGACCATGGAACCCGAAGCCAGATGATCTTTGAGATTCTCTTATTGGCATTTCCCCAGAAAAAATCCCTTGAGTGTATTTTAGCTAATGACCCATTTAGCCTTTCTCCCATGTCCTATACCCACTGTCTAGTATATTCATAAACAGGAAAAGAGATCCATTTTTTGCCGTCATAAATGCCGCAATTGCAAAACCATCAATGTTTTATGACCCATAACATCCTCCCAGCACTTCTAGGAGAAATACACAGACCATCGCCTCCTTGTTTTTGGCTTTCGCTTTTCTCTGTTTGTACTTGCACAAGGATAAATCCAACCTGGAAATGTTTTATTCCAAGGCCACTTCAATTCATTACCCTCCTGGGTACACTGGATGGGGCTTCACACCCAACATTCAGAGGGGTGCAGAGCTGAGCATGTGGTGTTGGCAGCCGAGCAAATGTGGGAATCCCAGCCCTAGGGTTTCCTAGCAATCTGACTTTGGTATGTCACCTAACCTCAGTGAGATTCTGTCTCCTCATCAATGAAGGCAGGCAATCATTCTTTCCTCCTGGAAGCATCGTGATGCCTAAGGAAGACCATACACATACAGTGGATATCCAATTCACCTTCCTTCTTTCTTTGGGTTCAGTCAATATTTATGGTGCATGGTGTTGGTTCTGTGTAAGTTCCCTTTGTTTTCACTGCTTCGGTGTTACACAGAAGGCACCCTTGGGTCTCTTTATGACCAGTGGCAGATTTGGATCATTTAGGAGCTCTGGATGGCCTCCTCCTCCCAGCAGAAGAGGCTTCCTCCGTCTACAGCTGGCTTCTGGACTTCTGCCCCTTCCAGTGCAAAGGGCTTGAGGGAATGGAATGTACCCTCCATGCATTTCAAAACCTACCCTTGTTACTGCAGTCGGTGGCTGGGCCTCATTAAGGAGACCAGGCTGGGCGATGACCTCTTACAGCCGGACAGCGTGTGGTCCATCAGGTGAGGACCCAGGAGCTCCCAGTGCTGGGCATGGAGTAATGTGTGTGCTTATTTATATATATATATATATATATATATATATATATATATATATATATATGAGAGGGAGATAGTAGGGGAGGGGCAGAGGGAAAGGGAGAGAGAGAGAGAGAATCTTAAGCAGGCTCCACATCCAGTGTGGAACCCGAGGTGGGGCTTGATCTCACGACCCTAAGATCATGACCTGAGCCAAAATCAAGAATTGGATGCTTAACCGACTGAGCCACCTGGGCGCCCCGTGTGTGTTTATTTTAACAGGTGAATGAATGGATCCTGGAGTCACCAGCTCGGAGCTGCTGCAGATGTTTGGGATTCATGCCCACAGCGGGCTCACCCTGCCTTCACGCAGCTTCACCAGTTCTGGTCTTCTTGCCCTCCACCCCCAGCCTGAGCTTCTGAGTGAGTTGGCTTCTCTTCCTGGTGTGCCAGGACTCTCAGAGGCTAGAGCAGGGGCAAAGCCACCTAGTGCTCCGTGTTTTACAATTTCCAAAGCACTTTTTATCTCAACCATCTATTTGTTTTCTCTAGACAACCCTGAAAAGGGATTGTCAGAACCGTCCCTGTTTCCAAAGAGGAAACAGTTTGAGTGAAATGAAAAGGCTACACCCAAGATGGAGCAAACAGGGAAATCATGTCTGTTGAACATCTACTTCATGGCATTACCTTGCCGACATCCTCTCGCAGAATTCTCAGCACGGGGCTATGAGGAAAGTGTCTTTACCTCCCCATTTGACAGACAGGGAGCGGACAGCTTAAGGAGGTCAGGTACCCTGTGCATCCCTTCCTCTCTCTCTCTCTCCACCCAGCTAACAGTGTGCCAGGGACAGCGAGGTGCCCCCAGGGGAGGAAGGAGACTCGAAGTTATTGAGCACTTACTCGGTGACAGGCACTTTTTAGGGAATCCTTATTAAACGCTCCTGACCACCCCAAGAAGTGAGTGATTTGCTGGGTTAACACCACAGGCAGACCAGCGTGGTCGGCTTAGGAGGAGCTTTTGAATCCCAACGTCACACTCAGTGCGACTTTGGGCACATGGCTTAGGTTTTCTAAGCCTCAGCTCATCATCTCTGAAATGGAGATAATCGTAGCACTTTCTTCATTGTGTGATTTCAAGGACTAACCCAGATGAGGTATTTAGTAATAATAGCAAACGCATCACACAGACGTATGTGCTAGACACCAGGCTAAGGACTTTATAGACACGACGATCTCATTTACTCTTCTCAAAACCCTGGGTGTGAAGAAGCTTAGAATGGTGTCTGGTGTCTAATAAGTTATTATAAGGTCACAACTGTGGTGGTGGGGGGAGCCATGGCATTCCCTCAAGCCTGCACAACTCTGAAGCCTCAGATGGCACCCCTATGGGATCCTGGATGGAGACCGGGGTGGGGGTGGGGTCTCAGGAGCAGGTGTGCAGGGGAGAGGCGAGCAGGGATCAAGGGCTAGGAGCCTTGCAGGGTTTTTCAGGAAGGGGTGAAAGTGAGATTGCAGGGAAGCAAGAAGAATCTGGGGCGAGCATGTGGGGATTCCAGAAGCAGCACGGGAAGGGAAGGACGGAGATGGGGCAGTGGTGCAGTCCAAGGAAGCAGTGTCTCGTGGCACCCCTGCCAACGTATTGCACAGTACCATGGGCCTGCTCTGCCCAGGCTGGGGGCTGAGCCAGCACGGTGCATTGTGTCATGCCTGGAGTACCCCGAGTGAGCCAGAGCAGTGCCTGGGGAAGGCAAAACCTGGTCTCCGGGGACCTGTGAGCCAGCGTGGGGTCCATGCACCCAACCTGAGGGCAAGGAAAGCCACTAAGGGCCCAAAGAAGGCCCAGGCCATGGTTAGCGCAGCTGGGTAAAGAATGGATTGGAGTGTGGGTTGTCGGTACAAGACCAGGATGGAGAAGGAGGCGCGGAAGTATCTCACAAATATCAGAGACCAAGAAAGGCCCTCCAGCACCCAAACCTGCTCTCTGGCCTGGTGATGGCAGATTCCAGAGCAGGTGGGGAGGGTGACAGGTATGATGCAATGTCCATGAGCAGGGAAGTTCCTCAGTCATGATAATGATCATTGCTACCATTTACTATTCTCCTACCTCCTGCCAGACACTTTAAATACTTTATTTCTAAGTATTCCATTTCATACATAAGGAACCTGGGGCACAGGGAGGTTACATAACATGGCTAAGAAGTGGCTGGGCCAGATTTCAAACTGATTTTTCCAACACATGAATCTACCGGACATTCTCTAGGAGTTTAATGATCCTAAAACATTTTACTCTCTCTCTCTCTTTTTTGTAGATGTAACATACACATTTTGTACAAAAGAGGGTAAGTTTAAAAATGTCTCTCTCTTCCACCTGTCACCCAGGTCCCCAAGCTAGATGCTGGCAGAGCAACCAATCTCTTGTCCTTTTCTTGACATAGTCTATGCATTTATAAACACATTCATAAAAGTGAATATATATATATATATTTAGAAAATGAATGTCCCCGATTCTATATACTGTTATATACCTTTCCCTCCCCACTTAATGATACATCTTAGAGAAATTCTCCATCCTTACATATAGAGATGTGTCATTTTTTAGAAACGGTGGCAGCTGCAGGCTTTCACTGCACGGAGGCACCAGGCTGTATTTAATTGATGCCCTATCTACGGACACTTCCCCTAAAGGTAGTTATCCCAAACCTTTTCAAATCTGATTTCTGCTCTGCAAGCTTACCTGGGTAAGGATTTTGTCACATCGAGTATTTCCTTACACAACCCCTGAAGGAAGAGTTCAGTTTAAAATAGATATATAATTTTAAGTTCTGGTAACTGTTTTTGTTGCAGCTGATAAAAACCTGGAACATTCCTACACCAATCGCTGTTGCTTTTTGGTAGTTGCCTGGTGTAACCATGATGATCACGTCCCAGGAACCAGGTGTGTAACCCTCCCTGCGTTCCCATCAGACAACCTGTTCCTGCACTTGCCTTCTTAGCATTGCCAGGGTGTTAACATTAGCATCCTCTTTTGGCAGAAAAGGAAACAGATTCAAAGAAATGAAACCACATGCCTATTTTTACCCAATCAGAGGTGGCTGCGCTGGGATTTAAACTCAGATGTCTACGAGCCACGATATTTCAGTTATGTCCACTCATGCTCTCCTTGGTGATTTAGCTTTCCCTCTTGAATCCTATCTTCCATCTTTTCTGAGCTGGTTATTCTCCATTAGCCCACTGGAACCTCTCTTTGCCCTTCTTGGCCCTGCACTGTGTACCGAGAGGCTGGGCACACTTGCTTCCTGGCTTTTAAGCCTGACTTCCAGTCTGACCAATGGGATGAGAGGTGGGGAGAAGAGCATGGCCAGCTCTTCCATCCTTCTTCCTGCTCCCTCCCTGATGTTTGGCAGGCAGGCTAGCCCTCTCCTACATTTTCCTTCTCCTTGGGTTCCCCGAAAACTGCTCCCTCCTATCTGCACCCTCAGGCCAAGAGGTGATGACTGGCTTCCCACCATTGCTAAGCATCCCAGGATGCTTCCAGCTCTTCGGTTCCCTTTTATCTGTCTACATCTCAGCAAGTAGACTCTTCTTTGAACCCTTTTCAGACTCTTTACACATTCTTCTTTAAATGCTCCTGTTTGAATGACCAGGTGTTTCTTTTCAGGACTCCGATTGCTACATGTGGCCCCGCCTCACCCCTATTTCCCTTTCTCTTCTTCTGATGACCGAGAAGTTCTACAGTCTTGCCAAACCACCACGCTAAGCTTCTCTGTGTTTCTGCTCTTCAGGGAGATTGCCTGAAGTGTCACAGAATGCACTATTAGCCTTTTCATTTCTTGAGTAGCTAAGATAGGACAGGCACTCATGCCTTCCCTCGTGGGGCTTCCTGTCTAGTGACAGCTCGTGTCTCCAACTCTCTTCCTGACAGGGCAAGTCACTGGCCCCTCTGGACTGTGGCCTCCCACCACCAAGGGGTGGTGACTGGCTTCCCATGGTTGCTAACCCCAAGGTGCTTCCAGAGCCTGATGGTCTTCTAGATCAAGAAAGGCGTTTTTTTGGCATCTGCTGAAATAGGGGATCTCAAGACCACATTTTAAGCAGAGGCACTGTTTCCCTCTAGAACCCTGGAGAGTTCAGGTTATTGGAGGCCACTCAATGCCTCATTCAAGAACAACGGTCTCTTTCTGGCTAAAGCACAGACTCCCAGAACACCGACTAGACACTGTGGTTTGGCTTCGTAGAAATCATCTCCATGGTGGCCTGGAGGTCACAGCCTGACTTGCTATGCCTTGAATTTCTTCTCTAACATGAATGGCATTTCTGGGCTGTCTGAATATTTCTATGTTTTCTGAAAGATGGCATGTGGCTGTGGATGCCACCATCTGAATCGAGGTCTGGTTGCTGACCCTGAGGGGATGGGGAGAGTTACACATTAGCCATGGCTTGCTTGCTCGCTCCTTGTGTTTCTGCTTTGAAGTCAGCCAGCATTGCTTAGCAGACAGGTTTCCTGGTAAACCAATTGAAAAGCCTGTTTTCTCCTCTGGAATTTAATACTTTGGACTCAAATGAAATCTGTCATCACAGACCATGCAGGTGTGTGTGTGTGTGTGTGTGTGTATTTATAAAATGGTATTATTTGAATGACTCTGTCTTCAGTCTTTAAGATTTTTGATATTCCTATTCCAGAATAAGTTTCCCCTTGACACTTAATACCCCCCCACTTGGAATCATTGTTCTCCCTATACCTTATATTCATTTTTGACTAAGCTCCTCCACCCCGAGCCCCCAGCAAGATCTGAGAAATAGACAACCAGGCAAGAGGTTCTTTCTTGAACATTGAAAGAGAATATTTCTAAACCCAAGAGAGGGGGTTGATTAAATAAATTATAGCACATGCATATACAGGACTATAATACAACCATCTAATATCATCATGCTGCTTTGAATTTACTAACAATAAATAAAATCATAACACATTTGGAGATTGAAAATAATCTCATCTTATTAAAAAATACAGAATTATATTCCCCAAGATGTCAATAGTGGTCACCTCTATGTGGTTGTGGGTAATGATAATTATCTTGTTTTCCTTATCTGTGTTTTCTAACTTTCTTCAATGACATGTGTTAGTTATGCAATTTAAGGAGGCTTATTATTTTTTTTTAAAGAAAAAGAATGTTCCCAGATTATCAGTACATGATGATTACAATTATCTAAAAATATGTTATTGGAGATTGTTCCCATATAAACGGAAAGAGGGACAATTCATCCCCTGGCATTACTGAGGATAAACACCAAATCAGACCTCTCCAGCCCTCACATGCTGCTTCCTTTGCAGGGGAAGCAGAGAGTGGGTTGGGTCAAGGGGGTCTGTCCAGAGCTGCAGTGCCCAACAGGTGCCTGCAGCAGGTCCAAGGATCCCCGGTTCAGGGCTTACCTGGAACACACAGGCATCTCCTTGGGCCCGGAGCTGGCCCACGAGCAGGTAGGTGGTGAGTCCTGCCAGGATGGGTAGCGATACCAGGCAGCAGGTGAAAGCCCAGCGCACGCTGCTCCTGGCTGCCAGCCTGCCTCTGGCCTTGGGCGTGCAGCTGCCTTCCTCAGGCAGCATTTCCACACTGGCTGTTTCCCCGAAGCCCAGCCCCAGATTCTCCGCCATCCTCCTGCTGGTCCTGGAGCTGGCTCTGACTCCCCCTGGGCAGAGAGACCCTCCATTAAATAGAAGACAAGCTCTCACAGTGGGTGCATTAATCACTGCCTACTCCTCCCCCAGACCTCTCCCCTCCCCCCTCCACAACACACTGGGCCCCGCCCTGCAGGGAATGCACCGCCTACAACAGAAACCAAGTTTGGTTTAAAAAAAAAAAAAAAAGAAGAAGAAGAAGAAGAAAGCTTTCCCAAGCGTATTTATATACAGTGTGCTCATGTGCTCCTTCCTTCGTTTACAGAAGGAAGTTAGGAAAGTCCCTGGAGGAGGAGAAAAAGAATCCATCAAGTCAGTGGGCAGGGTGAATTAAAATATAGCTGTCCCTGCCCTGGAGGCCTGCCAGCCAAGCCAGTCGGGGGAGTATGCTGCTTCTGGAAGTGAAAGTGAAGGATGGGGAGGTGTGTGGTGTGGCTTGCAGACTGGGAAATAGAAATCATGTTTGCATCACCACTTTGCAAAATGCTGCCAGGCCCTCTGTCTTTTTGAGCTTCATAGGAGCTCATTTTCCTTGCACAGCCTGGAATACCGAAGTTCTGAAAAGTGAAGGCACTTGCTTTTGGTCATCCAGGGATTAAGACAGAGGAGCCAGGATGATGGTCTAGTTCCTCTAAATCTCTATTTGGGATTCTTACTTCTATTACACATCCACCTGTGAAAGGAGAACGCATACCTAGCCTGAGTTGACCAGTTGTCTAAGCAAAGAGCATGAGGTCATAGAGGTGACTGTCCATGAGGAGAGGACATTGACTTTTCGTCTCTGATTAATTCCAAGTTGATTGAGCACAAGTGATAGGCCTTGCCCACAGTTGGGTGTGTATGGGGGCCACATTTATTAAACATTTCCTCAGTGCCAGTCACTATTCTAAGGGAGTTAAATGTACCAGTGAAGTTATTCAATCCTGAGATAATCTTTTGACGTAATATTTTATTCCCACTTGACAGATAAGGACATGGAACCATAGGATTAAGACTCAGGTCAGCCGGCTCCGGAGTGTCATAACCATTGTACTAGGCTGCACGTGCTGCTGTGTTATGCACGTACACGGATACCCACACCCAGCGTGCCCAGGGAGAGGCCATCCTTTCCAGTTAAGGGTTGGGAAAGCTTCCTGGAGAAAGACGTGGTATTGGAACTAGGCCTTGAAGCTTATGGAGGGTGAAGTCGGAGAAGAGTAGAGGACCTTGCAAAAAGATGGGTTATAGAAATAGGAAAACTTAAGGATGTCCTGTGGCATGTGGTGGAAACCAGTCCGACTTGCACCTCCATTCAGTTGCTACTTCTGCTTATTTCACCGCCTGAGCCTTGTAGTCTACTTGGAAAGGTGTTTCAATACCTGGTCCCTGCCCACATCACCCCTCCCCAGTGTCCAGCCTCATCTCTTACGACTTTCCCAAGCTGCAGTTCTCCTAAATGCATTATGGATTAGCTACACTGTTGCACATGCTTTTCCCTCCACCATGACAGCTTCCAGTCTTTCCCCTTCATATCACCATGCCCCCCTATTTTAAAACTTTGTATTAAAACCTTCCCTTCTTCGCCTGCCTCCAAGATTGGGTGAGATGCTCATCTTCTTTGTTTTTATAGCTTCTCATTCTTCCCCTATCATCAAATATTTCATACTAGACTGTGGCTGGCTACTTTTCTATCACCCCCATTAAGTCATCAGATGTAGGAGGGCAGGTGCTAAGTCCCATCCCTTCCCTATGGTTGTAGCTCCTAATGTAATGATGGTCTTAACAGACATCTGTTGAAATAAGCATCTAACATATTTCCAAAGAATCCAGCACAGGATGATTTTTATGTCCCTTGGTTACCCATTCTTGGTTTAACAAACCTAGTAGGAAACTTTTCTTTAAGACTAAACTAAATCTTTGCCACTGTAACTTTTAAACACACAGTCACACTTAATATCCGATCATCCTGAAGGAGCTTGCAAATGTGTTCTTATTCTTGTATTTCTTTTTTAGGAAGTTGGTATGCTTAATCAAACCAGGGTCTTAAAAGTGTTAGATGTATGGGTTCACATGAAGAAGTATATATCATCAGCCACAATATAAGAAGGCTTCAAAAGATGGGGAACACTAAAGACACCAGACTAGGGATCTGGAGATCTGGGATTTAGTCCCTCAATTGTGTGACCTTGAGAACTCTAGCAGACCCTACTCGTTTTAATGTACCTGGCTATCTACAAAACCTGGCAACTAAGCTTGTTATACTTCTGTTTAAAGTAAGGGTCAATAGATCCTGAGTTTGTGCCTAGGGAATGTCCTATGAGAAGAGAATAAGAGTTTTAGGGCATGAAACTATGTGCATCTAATTGGGATGGTTGTAGATGTAGATTCACATGTAGTTGTAAGAAACAGAACAGAGAGGTCCTGTATATCCTTTACTCAGGTTTCCCCAAAGGCAACATCTTGCATAACGAGAGCATAACATCACAACCAGGAAACTGACATTGACATTGATATTCAGATTCTACCAGTTTTATATGCACTCATTTGTGTATACATATTTAGTTCTGTGCAATTTGTCACATGTGTAGATGTGTGTGACAATTACCACAGTCAAGACACAGAAAAGCTCTGTTTCAAGGATCCCTCATGCTACAGTTCAAGCCATTGCTACCACCCTTCTTCCCCTCCTCACTTAACCTTTGCCATCCACCAGTCTACCTTCCAACGCAATAATCATGTTATTTCACAAATGTTACATAAATGGAATCATGTAGTCTATATCCTTTTGAAATTGGCTTTTTTTTTCCCACTCAGCATAATTTCCTTGTGGTCCGTCCAAATTATTGCATGATCAGTAGTTCGTTTCTTTTGATTGCTGAGTGATATTCCATGATATGAATATAGTACGGTTTGTGTAACTGGTGACCCATTGAAGGACTGCTGGGTTATTTCCAAGATTGACTTATTATGAATAAAGCTGTTATGAATATTAGTGCACAGCTTTTTGTGTGAAAGTGCCTTAATTTCATTTCTGGTGTAAATGTCTAGAACGAAATTGCTGGGCCATAACAGTAGGCACCTGCATAGTTTTGTAGGGAACTGCCATATTCTCTTTTCTAGAGTGGTGGTATCATTTTGCTTCCCACCGGCAATGTGAAAGAGCCAACATCCTCTCTGCATCCTCCCTCCAGCATTTGGTGTTATCACTATTTCTCATTTTAGCTCTTCTGGTAGGTGTATAGTGACACTGTGGTTTTGCTTTGCATTTCCCTAATGGCTAACAATGTTGAACATCTTTTCATGCACTTATTTGCCATCTGTAAACTCTTTGGTGATACAGACATCTATTTTGGCTGCTAAAAGTTACTTCTCACTTCCTTCTAGCTTCTCAGTGGATTCCAAGGCAGAAGGTAAATAGCTTACAGATAAATGACGAGTTATTGTGTCTGAGCGCCAATTATGTGCAAGGTAGCATTCTAGATACTGGGTTCTAGGTACTTTCTAGCAGTGACAAGAGCAGACAGCAATCTGTATGGTCATGAAGCTTATATTCTAGTGGATTGAGATGGCCAGTAAATAAAATAAGTTAAGTGTGTAGGGAGATAGGCAGTTACTTTAGTTACATTTTAACATAGGGTGGTCAGAAAAGCCCACCTGTGCTAAGAGGAGAATGAAGACCTCAGGTGAGGGAAGCCATGGGTGTCTGGGAGCAAACTGCTCCTGGCTTTAAGCAGTTGTGTTCCGGGAGCATGGGGATAGCCGGGAAGGCTGGAGCAGTGAGGGAGGAGGAGACCAGGAGCAATGAGGTCAGAACAGTATTGGAGGAGGTTCTGGGCTTCTGGGCATGGGTAGGACTTGGCTTCTCATTCCGTGTGGCGGGGAGGCTCTAGCACATGTAGGGTAGAGGAGTGGCAGGTTCTAATTTTGCCTCATAAGGATCATCCAGGCTGCTGTGTTGAGAGTAGCCCGAAGGAAGGGTGGAATCAGGGAGACCAGTTTGGAAACTGCTGCAATCATCCAGGTGAGGCAAGATGGTGGATCGGACAAGGTGGTGACGGTAAGGGTGACAAGAAATGGTGGGTTCCAGATATATTTTGAAGTAGAGCAGACATAATTTCTTTTTTAAAAGATTTTATTTATTTATTTGACAGAGAGAGAGAGAGCACAAGCAAGGGGAGTGGCAGGCAGGGGAGAAGCAGACACCCAGCTGAGCAGGGAGCCCGACGTGAGGCCTGATCCCAGGACTCTGGCATCATGACCTGAGCCGAAGGCAGATGCTTAATCAACTGAGCCACCCAGGCGCCCCGAGCAGACATAATTTCTTATCCAGCTGGATGTATGGTGAGAGAGAAAGAGAAAAGAAAACTCTGGGTTCAAGGTTCTTGGTTGGAGCCTTAGAAGGATGGAGATGCCATTAGTGGAGACAGGGAAGGAAGCTTGAGAGCTCAGAATCAAGATGTGCACCACTGAAGGTGACTTTCAGACAACCAAGCGTAGGTGACATTACAAGGATGCAGTGGATGATGAGTCTGGGGTCCCAGGCAGAGACTTGGTTGCAAAATTAATTTGAGAACCTCGCATGGCACAGCACCTATCACATAGTGCTCTAAAGTGGGTGCTCCTCTTGATTACAGGTCCTTAATTTTTTTTTTTTAAGGATTGCAGTCCTTTATTACATTATTTTATTCTTTCAACTTTTTTGAATATCTGAAAATTTTCACAAAAAAAAATTGGAGAGGGAGAATATATTTTTATTTCTACTGCTTTATAGTACCCAGATAATCTAAATGTGATTTCAGGTCCTTAATTTCTTTTTTTTTTTTTAAAGATTTTATTTATTTATTTGAGAGAGAGAGAATGAGAGACAGAGAGCACGAGAGGGAAGAGGGCAGAGGGAGAAGCAGACCCCCTGGTGAGCAGGGAGCCCGATGTGGGACTCGATCCCGGGACTCCAGGATCATGACCTGAGCCGAAGGCAGTCGCTTAACCAACTGAGCCACCCAGGCACCCTCAGGTCCTTAGTTTCTTAATTCAAAATCTTTGGTGTCAGGTTTTGGAAAAGCATTAAGTTAAGCTATATGGAATCACCATTATCTGACCATTTTTGACATATAATAATAATAATTTCACATGGTTCACCTTAATAATCCCCTCCATATGCCTTATATTACATAATACACTTAGTGGGATTTGAAACAGTGAGATATAATCAAACACAGAAATATCTCTGCAACCCAACACACTCATACTAAGTGGGCTAGATAAGGACCACACACACACACACACACACACACACACGCATGTGTGTACCCTTTCAACTTAGCCTTTGCTGCCAAGTGTATTATAACAGCTTTCAAATTTTTAGGGCTTTTTGGATTTTGGATTGTGTGGCCTCCAGAGAGTTGAAACAGGCCAATGAGTAGAGTGTACTGAGAAGCATGTTTCAGCTAAATTTTAAGATTATGTCAATGCTATTCAGTGACTAGTCACGCTGTTTCCAAAGGTGGGAGCTGTCTGTCCCATGAGAACACACGGGACCTGAACAACCACTTACTGCGGATATTTTAGAGGAAATTCAATTACTGGAGATTGTTAGAGTTGATGTCTTTTATAGCTCTTGATCTCACTGAGACAGAAATGACTCTAAATCATTTCTATCTTTAGGCCTCATTCTCCCCATCTGTAAAATGGTGCTAAGGAGGTGAACTTTGTGATTGCTGAGGAAATGTTTTCAGGGTCTCTATGCTTCTCTGTCCACTGATTGTTCTTCCCACCTGTGTTTACATATCCTTGTTTGCTGAGTAACCCCCTTTCCAGACTATGCCATGAGGCAATTTTCCCAGGGGGTGCAATGAGTAATTAGTATGGGCAGCTGGATGGGGAGGCAGACGTTTTCCCTATTGCTTCCCCAATTGGGAAAAATAGTTATTTTTTTCAGTAATGACTTCTGGACATCCAAGCGTATTTTGACTTATGCAACATCCACATGCTTCCTGCAAGAGTGCTAATCTAGGCCACGATTCCCCCTTCCTGGAATGGTAGAGATGGTGGCAGGACCTCCCCTTTCTGGTTCTCTTGGCAGATGAGCTATTTGATGAAAGACTTTTCAATGACTGCCCCACAGCCTTCTAAGGGACAACCTAAATGGAACCATTTTGAATGGAAAACTTTCTAAAATATAATTCCCCACAACTTTAAAACAACTTTATTTTCCTGATTATAAAAGTGACATATTTGACTCTAGGAACCAAAAAAAAAAAAAAAAAAAAAAAAAAGAGTGGGGAAGGAAAATAATTCCCTAAACTAGAGGTTGGCAGTGGGTCAGATAGTCAGTATTTTAGAATTTGTGAACTGAGGGGCAAAATTGAAGGTATCATATAGGTGTTTATACAACCATTTACAGACAGGAAACCGTTCTTAATGTGAAGACAAAAGCCTGACTGGCTGGATTTCACCTGTGGGGAGTAGTTTTCTGACCTCTGGTCTAAACTGTTTAGAAACTGGTATTGACCTTTCGGAGTATTTCTCTCCAATTTCATTTTCCATGGTTTTCTTTCTTTTTTTTAAACAAGGGATCACCTTGTGTGTCCCATTGTGATTTCTGTGCATCTCACTGAATGGCAGCATTCCGGGAATAAAGTTGTTCAGGGCCATATAGACCTTCTCTCAAACAGAAGTACGACAGTTCATTTTAACAACTCCCACTTAAAGTGCATTGGGATTGTTTCTTATTAATTTAGAAATAAAACATGGCTCTTTCGTTGTTGTTGTTGTATTGTGGGTCTTGCATGGAGTCCCAGGAGGGGCATCTCTAGGACAGAAGCTATGAATATGTTTGAGGCCCTGTGTTTGTAGAGGTGGGAACACCTATCACCCCATCTCTGCCGGGATTGGGTGTTTTCCCAAAACAGCAACAGTATTTACATTCTTGAGTGGGGATATGAAAGCCGATTTAACCGTGTCTGGATAATTCCGGTTTCCACCATGAACATCGCAAAGTCTGAGCCTGGGTCCTTTGCAGCCACTGAATCCCAAAGAGCAATGTTTCTCTTACGCTGAGTACGCCCACAAATCAGGCTTTTAGAATCTTCTCTTCTTTTCCTTGTTTCCTAGTTGCTCCCTTTCTCTCTGCTTTGCTTGGATTTGGCTGCCCTTTAGAGTCACCAAGATTCTCACACAGGTTAGAGCCAATTCATCCTAAGCACATGGCCAAGAGGGACTCTTGCACACGTTCAACAGGAGGTGCCTACAAGGACCTTGGGTACAACAGTTGCCATGGTAACAAAAACCTGGATGCACACCTGGTGCCTTTCACCAGGAAAGGTGGTGAAAACCGTGCAGCTGTACAGTCGTCCAAGTGAGGGAAAAATGCCCCACGCCTCGAGAGGGATGAGTCTTACCCAAAGATTATCTACAGCAAAGGTTATATAAAGCTAAAAATAATGCATGCGTGTGCATGTGTACATACAGATAGATACAACAAATTAAAAAGTAAGTCTTGATAAACATAGGACTCGGGATGATGGATACCCTGAGCTGGGGCAGTTTAGTGGTGGTTGTGAGGGGTTTCGAGGGGGTGTCATATGATATCCCTCAACGTCCTGGCTTGCTTGCTTGCTTTCTTTTTTAAACATTTTATTTATTTCTTTATTTGAGAGAGGGAGATCATGAGCACAAGGCGGGGAGGCAGAGGGAGAAGCAGGCTCCCCGCCGAGCAGGGAGCCCGATATGGGGCTCGATCCCAGGAGCCTGGGATCATGACCCGAGCCGAAGACAGACGCTTAATGACTGAGCCACCCAGGCGCCCCAACATCCTGGCTTTCATTTTATGTCGTGGGTTCATGGGTATTTATAGTGTTATAACTAAGTAACTGGCTAAGTAAAAAGCAGGCCAAGCACGGGCCATGATGATGGTGTGCCATGATCCAGGGATGATGACAGTCCCAGTTTTGTCCTTCTGAGATCCAAAACCAGATAAGAAATAAGAGTCAGTGAGTGCTGTGTGTGGTCCTGATAAGACTTTCCGACAAACCACATGGATGAGTGTTAGTACAAAGATTCCAGGGTGTCTGTTTTGTCTGTTTCACAGAGGGAAGTTTTTATTTTATTTATTTATTTTTATGTTCCTGATTCTGGTCCAGGCAGCTTGTGTTGCCAGATAAATAATGTCTTGAACCAGACCCCACTGTTAGAGCTCATAAGCATTCACTTAAAAGGGCCTGAAGTTACAATTACGTACTTTCTGAGTATTTGGTTATGGGACGAAGATAGAGGGAGCCCTGTCTCTGGAGAGATGGCACATTCCAGCTGGGAGCAGAGTGCTCAGGTGGACAGTGGGTTGGCAAAGGTCCAGGAGTGAAGCAAGGGGCTGCAGAGGCAGGAAGGCGTACCCAGTGGTGACATCGTGCCTGCAGGTTTGGAGCAAGCAAAATGGAGCCTGAGAAGTCATGGCCAGGCCAAACCACCACCCTGTTTGCTGCGCTCTTTCTCCCTTCTCTGGCCTTCACGTTATTACTCAGTTTCAACCAAGAAGGCTGCTAGGTTGTGAGGCCTGGCTATGAGCGTGGGCATTCCCTCACTGCCCAGTTACTCTGTGGCCCCAACTGAACCAGAAACTGAAGATACAGACGTGACAGATCTGAGATAGAAGACCCTGATTATTATTATTTTTTTTATTATGTTATGTTAATCACCATACATTACATCATTAGTTTTTGATGTAGTGTTCCATGATTCATTGTTTGCATATAACACCCAGTGCTCCATGCAGAACGTGCCCTCTTTAATATCCATCACCAGGCTAACCCATCCTCCCACCCCCCTCCCCTCTAGAACCCTCCGTTTGTTTTTCAGAGTCCACCATCTCTCATGGTTCATCTCCCCCTCCGATTTCCCCCCCTTCATTCTTCCCCTCCTGCTATCTTCTTCTCCTTCTTCTTCTCCTTCTTCTTCTTCTTCTTCTTCTTCTTCTTCTTCTTCTTCTTCTTCTTCTTCTTTTTTAACATATAATGTACTATTTGTTTCAGAGGTACAGATCTGTGATTCAACAGTCTTGCACAATTCACAGCGCTCACCATAGCACATACCCTCCCCAATGTCTATCATCCAGCCGCCCCATCCCTTCCACCCCCCAGCACTCCAGCAACCCTCAGTTTGTTTCCTGAGATTAAGAATTCCTCATATCAGTGAGAAGACCCTGGTTATTTTGTCCATGGTTGTAGCCTTACCTCTCAACATAGACAGTATTGGCTCTTAGCGCTCGATTAAGTCGAATGATTCTTAAATTAAAGGGGCAGAGGGCTAAGCTATGAAGTGGCATTCCAAGTGAGAGCCCCAAGCCAAGGTAGAGCTCCCTCCTCTCTGTGTGTCTGGCTGACACCTCAATTACTGAAGTCTTATCACATTGTATTGTCATGATTTATGTATATAGCTCTCCCGCCTACTGGCCGGGAAATATCGCAAGGGTAGAGACCATGTCTTTTTCATTGCCAAGTCTCCCAAATTCAGGGCATAGAGTGGATGCTAAATGAAAGTTTGGGCGAACACAGTGCCCTCACCACACCTTGTTGTCTGTGCCCAGTGAGTGGGACTCAAAGTGGAGACAGATGATCATGGTTCAGAGGGGTCCAGGGGAGCTCAGAGAGGAGGGAGTGCTGACATTTGGGGTTTGAGTGGGTGTCACGGATGGAGAAGGGAGGAGGATGGAGAGTAGGGTGGTGGTGGCTGGGTGGGGATATTCAAGGTAAATAGCAACCGACTGCGTGTCTGCTGACCCATCAGAGTAGACTGGTGGCAGGTAGGCAGTATTGCTGTCCCTGTGCCTACTAGCTGCAGGTCAGCCTAGAAGATGATGAGGGACCTGGAGATGGAATGGGAATAAATGTTTCATGGTCATTGTCTTTTTTCTTGGCTCCGCATCAGGAGCTTTCTGTATATGGTCTTACTTGATTCTCTCTAGGCACTGTAACTCCAATGTCTAAGACTAGGAAACAGACAACAGAGGAGTGATACCACATGCTCAGAACTACCCAAAAAGGGAGTGGTAGAGAGAGAGTTGACATTGAACCCAGACCCCTACATTCCTGGGCCTGTGCTCTGTTTTCTCTGCCCTCCTGTCACACTGCCACCCATAGAGGGTGTGGCCAGTGGAGGTCAGGGCGAGAGCCAAGGCGTGAGGCAGGAGCCATCAAAGGCACCCTGGGGACTTCATGGGGGAGGAGCAGGAATGAGGGTGAGGCAGAGGGCTGGGCAGTTCCCCAGGCCAGGGTGGGTGTCCCTGGCCGGGGACATTCTATTTGGAGTCTTTAAACCTCCACCCTTTGTACCCAATAAAGTTCACAGTGGCCACACCCTTGTCATGGCCTTTCTGGGGAATGTTTCTGGAGCTGGATAGAGGGCTCAGGCAGGGAAGGAGGACAAGGCACTGTCCTGGAACCAGGGCCAGATTTTGGAATTTAGAAGGGAGAGGTTGAGCACAAGCTTTCAGCTGGAGACTTTGAAGCTGGAGATGAATAATGCCTGGTTAGGGGAGGAGCTCCACTCTAGAGATGAAAAGGAAGTGGTAATAAAGAATCAGAGACTAAAGATGTGGCTGAGCAAGTAGATGGTTTTAGTACTGGCTATGGTGAGGACTGGTTTCACAGGGGTCATTTTTTATCCAAAACATCTGAGTGGTACATTGGTGGAAGCAATGCATGGAGCTGAGGGAAAGAGGGGAGGCTGGGAAAGAGAAATGGATGCATAGACACAGAGAGACAGAGATGGAGGCAGAAATACACAAAGATTAAGGGAAAACACAAAGACAAAGACACAGAGAGGTAACACCCTGGAGATCCAAGGGCTGTGTCTGATGGAGAAAATCCATGTGAGTTCCTTGAGAAGGACTGCATCCGGGCCCTTTGGGCCTCCGTGGGAGGATGTGTTCTTTGGCTTAGCTGAGGTACTGGCCAGTGCTAAGTTCCTGTGTTTTCCTGACTGCCAGGTGGAAACTCCAGGGTAAAAAGCCACCTACAATATGGACTTTCCCTATAATCATGGCATCTCAGCCTTCGTCCCATCTCCCAGTCACCTGCTTGCACCTCTGCAGTTATGTCCAGTGACCAACTTCTCAATACTGACCCTCAGAACATTCTTCCTCAGGCTGGGCTACCTCCCCGTGACTTCCAGTTTGGGAGCAATGCATGAGCAAATCTAGTGCTGCTTTTCCACTTAGCTCTTCAGGTGGTTGGTGACCATGACCGTGTTCCCTCTGTGTTCTCTCTTCTTCAGGATCATCTGGTATTAGCGGCAGCATGGGCTAAGTTATGCTGTAGGAACTGATGATCCCAGGATCTCAGGCGCTCTCAGGAACAAAGGTTGAGTTCTTGAGAAAAAATAATATTCTAACTGTTAAAAAGATAATTATTCAGGACACTTGCTAAAGAACGGTAAGGCAGACTTCATTGAAAGGAAGCTATCGCAGTGGGTGTAAGGACCACTTCAATGGAGCCTTGTAGACATTGCACTTGGATCTGAGGACAGCCTGGGCAAGTGGAAAATCTTTAGCTAAGGAGTAGGGTGAGGATCAGTGAATGGAAAATTACTGAGATATATCAGGAATAAGGGGAACTTTGGCTAGACTGACCCAACAGGATTCTTACTGAAGGCAGGCCAGGGTGAGCAGATGCGACCTGGGAGATGATAGAGGATGAAGAGCCTAACTGGATATCAAGAGTGATCAAATACAGAGGAAGGAGGATTCTGGCTAGACTGACTTGGCAGGTTTCTTGCTAAGATGGGATAGCACAGAGACAAACACCAAAGCTCAAAATCAGAGCCTAGTTGAGAAGAGAGTTCACAGAACCCTGAGCAGATTTTGGCCAAAGAGAGAGACTATTGCTTACTTGTCACTTACTTACTCTGTATATTCACTGCAGGCTGGGACCACTGCTCAGATTCCCACTCACCCCAGGACCCAGGCTGAGCAAGCAGCCTCTACCTAAAACATGGCTGACCTGTGGTAGTCGAAGAAGGAGGATGTGAGTCTCCATGTGCTGGTCCGGGAAGCTTCTACCAGAAGTGACACATGTCACCTTCAGTAACGTTGCATTGCCCAGAGTCTTATGTCTAAGAGGTGGGGATGGGAACTCTGTGCCCAAGAAGGGTCTGCAAAATATTTGTGAACAAAATATTTGTGTCCACCAGAACTGGCTTCTCCCACAGTACAGTCTCCAGTTCTCACACTAAGCCAGACCTTTATTTGTGGAGGCTCCCAAGTTTACTGATATTCCCTTGGGTGCTTGAGAGCCACTACTGGACAAGAAAGTTGAGGGAGGTGATGCTCCTGGGGGCACCAGGTGATTGTACCCACGAATGGTTCTCCACCATATTATAGCTACAGTTTGCCAAGGCCACAAAAGATAGAAAGAGGGAGAGGAAACACACTTGCAGTTTGATCTTTCTACCAGGGTTTTACTGGGTCTTTATTCCCTGATGCCTTTTAAAAATCTCGTCTTTTACTGCTTGGGATCTAGAAGCAATCGGCTCTCCTGTCGCTCCAAAACAGAAAAGGGAAGCCTATCTTCATTGGACTTTGAATAAGTGAGAAATAAGCCTTTATGATGTTGATCTACTGAAATTTTAGGCTTTGTCTGTTTTGACAGCTACTGTTCATTATTTTGATGCAGAGATTGGGACAAGAAGTGGAGTGCTCCAAAGCAAAACCATCAAATATATGATGTTAGCTGAGTGATAAGGGGACAGATAATGGGAAATTGGACTTGGCACTGAAAGATGGAGGCCAGGGCATGCCATGGCAAAGGTGTTTGAACGGTTGCTGCCTGGGACATCTTGAAAGGCAGACTCTGTCCTCATGGAACTCACCATCCCACCGGGAAGAGGTAGGAAAATTGGAGACAGGAGAATGGTAGGTAGCATGGCTGCATTTGGTAAGGTATTACAGGTGTGAGATGAGCTCTGGGAATTATTAGGTCAATTGTAAACAGAAGGTAAGTAGAATAGAGAGAGTCCATAAATGTGAGGCCTTGAATTTGAAATAGCATACTGCTTTAGATACTACACAATGAGGGATGGGATTCACAACGGACTTAAGTGGCAAAAGTCTAGTAGAACCACTTAGTTGGAAAAATGCCTCAGGGCAAAGATCAGATGAAAAGAGCAGCCTCTTCATTGATTTTTTCCATATAGCCTCCTGGTAGCTGCCATTAGCTTACGAGAATGAGAAACAAGGAAGTGAAAAATCAAGGAAAAAGAGTTGAGAACTAGATCTTAAAAAGAACTCTGGCTGTAGTCACTGCAAATAGATTAGAAATCTGAAATAATGTAATATATGTTAAGAAAAAAAAAAAGAAGAAGAAGAAGAAGAAGGTAGCGGGAGGGGAAGAATGAGGCGGGGGAAATCGGAGGGGTGGACGAACCATGAGAGACGATGGACTCTGAAAAACAAACAGCGTTCTAGAGGGGAGGGGGGTGGGAGGATGGGTTAGCCTGGTGGTGGGTATTGAGGAGGGCACGTTCTGCATGGAGCACTGGGTGTTGTGCACAAACAATGAATCATGGAACACTTCATCTAAAAATAATGATGTAATGTATGGGGATTAACATAAGAATAAAAAAAAAAAAGTAAAAAAAAAAAAAAAAAAAAGAAATCTGTTATGCTATTGAGTGAAACAGTGCAAAAGACACCAGGAGTCTGGTCTAGGAAATCTTTGAGGCTCAAAACAACCCTTGGGATGCCAACCTTCCAGGAATAGAAAGTAGACTAAAGAAACTATGCCCAATGGGGAGTGTAATATCAAATACCCACTTCATATAAGTCCAAGGAAGGTCATGGCTCCCAAAGGGTGGACCCAGGGCTCAAGAGAACAATGGATAAGCACGAGCTGCCCTGAGAGGAGAGTCACAGTCCCTCACCCAGAGTAAGAGCCTTCCTGAAGTCTGCCTAGCAGAATTTCTGTGTTCCCCATTCTTTCTACCAGGTGTGTTGATTGTGGCTGCCCTGTCTGTGTCTTGGATGTGTGGTGTGTGTGTCGGGGGGTAGGGTTTGCTGGGAGAGAGGGCTATATAATTTGTCCTTTTCAATCATAGGTCTAGGGTAGTGATTCTCAGCTGGGGGATATTTGGCCAGAGCTGGAGGCAGTTTTGGTTGTCACAACTGGGAGCGGTGGTGTTACTGGCACCTCGTGGGGGGCCAGAGATGCTGCTAAACATCCTACAATGCACAGGACAGTTCCCTGCAACAAAGGATTGCCCATTCTCAAATGTCAGTGTGACCAAGCTTGAGAAACTCTGTTCTAAGGAATAGAAGGTGTTAACATCCTGACCTAGTAGTAAGATTACAGGACATCACCTGGAAATCAGAAAGCCTGACACCGAGTTGGTGCTTATTCCTTCTTTTGACATTAGGTGAGTGCCTGCAAAGGGAAGCGGGTGGCTGGGGGTGCTGGTGGAGGGATGGGGATTTGTCAGTAAGTCATGCTAGTTGCTACAACAGACAACCTTCCCAAATCTCAGAGTCTTAAACAACAGAGGTTTATCTTTCATCATGTCAGGAAAAATCTGTTTTTCTCCTGAACAACTAATCTTATTTTTCTCTTATGGGCATGGTGAGCATGATCATGGATTGATTTTCGTCATTGGCTTGGCAACCAGGAAGCTCATTATAAGAACTGCTCATTGCTGCTTACTGATATTCCCTGGCTCATCTTCTTATCTGACTCTCATTTGCCCATGACTCTGATCTCCTCCTCCCCCACCCAACCCCAATATTGTTGTACTTTTGATTGTTCCTCAAAATATCTTTGGGGATGAAGGGAGCTGTGGAATAATGAATGAATCAATGTCATTCTCGCTGAGAAGTGGCTGCTACGAAAGGGATATTGGGGAACCAGTTAAGTGTCCCTTTCCTTCTTTAAAAAGGAAAGTGGATCTTTAGGTCCTGGCTTGAAAATTTGCAGAATTGAAACTGATGTTTGGGCTTGGAATCTGCAAATAGCTTTTCTTTTTCATTCTGCAGTTTTACTTACCCCTTTTAAGTTGCTATTTTAACAATCCAGAGTCTCATTTGCTCTAGCTGGCAGAGGAAGGAGATAAGAACATCTATTCTCCAAGGTCTTTTGGGGAATCACTTCATGCAAATATCTTTGCCTCAGAAGGAAACTGCCCAGAGGTTAGGTCTCTGCCCATCCTGGAGAAGGCAACTTTCAGAGTTGGTGTTTTTCCTTTTGCTTTTCTGTTTGCAAATATGAAACAGACAGGAGTCAGGAGACCAGCCACAATCTTGCTATGTGATTTCAGGCTCTTCACACCGCCTCTCGGATCTTTGGAAGAACAAAGTGGGCTGAGAACCCACCCTGATCCATGGTTCTTGTTTGTGTATCAAAAGAGGGGGCTATTCCAGTGAAATGTGCTTTCTGGTGATCCTGGCTGAGTGGGATTTTAGTGACACTCATTTGGAAGAAGCTCACTCAGCTTCCCTTAAATGTGGAGGAGATGGCGAGTTTAGAGGTCCAGACCAGGGTCTTGCTGGTGACAGTCTTGAGAGATGGGTCAGTGTGGATCCGGGAGCCCCACTGCCCAGCTGCCAGTCCCCACAGCATCCCTCGGTTGTGTAACCATGGGTGAGCCATGTTGTCTCCTTCGGCCTCGGTGTCCTCATCAGCCTCAGTGGGATGACAACAATATGACCACGTGTTGTGCAGAGTCAATGACGCAAGGCTCATAACGTGCTGGCCATGTTGTGCAACAGATATTCCTGATCCCTCCCTTTAAATGGGCCACACACTGCTGGATTGGGGTGTGGTCACCAGAGTGACTGAGCTAGGATGCCCTCAACCGAGGCCCCACTGGACAATCCTCCCTCCTTTTGAAGAGGCCAGAAAGGAATTGCCCCCGACACTGTCCTAAAACAGGATGAAAGGTATGGGGACATTCTCGCAGTGAAGCTTCTAGACAACCAGCTCTGTCAACAGTACCCTCTACCTCTCCATCCAACCCCTCTCTAGGACATGAGTCCCTTTCCCCTCTGGTTTTCATTTTTACTTCAGTGAAATGGGTAAGTGAGTTAGATCGTTTATAATTGAATGTATTTCGTCCCACCCCACTTTAGGTAATTTGTATTAAATTAAAGCAGGATTTCTCAACCTTAGCATTATTGATGTTATAGGCAGGTGAGTCTTTGTTGTCCTGTGCATTGTAGGATGTTTAGCAGCTACCCTGACCTCTACCCACTAGATGCCAGGAGCACCTCTCCCCCAAGTTGTGACAATCCAAAATACTTCCAGACATTGCCAGATGTCCTGGGGGTGGGGGGAGCAAAATCACCCTGGGTAAGCACCATTGACCTAAGAGTACTTAAGCATAATAATAATGATGGTCACATTTATTGAGTACTTTTTTATGCTAAGAGATTCCCATATTGGAATCTTAACGGATCCTCATCCAATAAGGATCTAATAGATATGAATGTCTTCTGCTTCTCAAATGGGGATGTTGACTTACTAATACATGATGAAGCTGGGATTTGAACCCATGTTTTCCCAACATCAGAGCCTGTAATGCCTCACCACTTTAAAGGTTTCTAAATACAAGGGGATCTTTTGAAGAGCAAACGATATGGTTGATTTAATGAGAACACAGGACTCGGACACAAGCAGACCTGTTTGGAATGTCAACTCCACAATGATGAGCCGGTCACCATGTCCTCCTGAGCATCATTTCTGCATCGTTAAATTGAGGGTAATACCAACCTTGCAAGTTGTCAGAGGACAAAATGAGGTAGAGAGACGCCTGGCACTCCAGGTCCTTCTCCGGCTAAATAACGCACCGGACAACATGAAGAACATGGCTGACATGTCTTTCATTCCTTCCCCGCAGCCCTGGGTGTGGCGTAGTGCTCCTGGGGTGGATGGAAACCTCATGCCACAGTGTATCACCTCATCCCTGTCCCACATTGTCCTGGGTGTCTGGGGCTTTCTTTTAAGCTCCAGACCAGCAGAGAGAGTGGTTTGTGGGAAAATCCATAGTCAGCACAACCAGATCTGAAACAGTCATGTTGCCCCTAATTGGCTCCACGCTGCTCCCCCTTTCTCAGTGAGCCCAGTCACCCAAGCTAGGTCTCTGGGAGTCATTCTTGACTCTTCCCTCCTCACTTCCCACAGCCAAGTGGCAGCCAGGAGCCCCCCATTACGCTTGTCATGCATTTGTTCCTGTCTCTCCCTCCCTCTGCCTTGCCCTGGGCCAGTCACCATACTTTTCCCCTGGGTGCTGAAAGATGCTCTCTGCTTCCACTCTTGACCTTCACAATCCATCCAGACAGGTGGCCAGAATGATCCTTCTCAGCTGTGCCTCTGACTGCGTCTCTACTGCCTCCCTCCCAGGAGAAAGCCCCATTCCTTAATTGGCAATGGAATGTTTCTCATCTGGGCTCCAGCTTCTCTTCATCCTCACCTTGGGCCTCTCTTCCCTTCTTTTTCCCAGTTTTGGCCATACTGAACCACTTAGAATTTCTGGAAGGCACTCACCATGCTCTCCCTTCTCTTAGCCATCTGAATATGTTTTCATCTGGTCCAGAACACTGGCCACTTTTGCTTTGGCCTGGGTAACTACAGCAAGCTTCGGCCTAGAGTTCACTCCCCACCTGGGAATATTCTCTCATCCCTAACCCTGGTCAAGCACCTTCTGGAACTTCCCCACTAAGGCAATTACTCTCCTGTGTTGTGAGCATCTGTGGACAGGTCTGCTTCCTCCGCCAGATGGTGATTTTTTTTTTTTTTTAGGGCAGCAAATGTGCCTTTTTCTGCGACCTCCAGTCAGTGCCCAGCATGGACCTTGTTACACTAGGTGTTTGTAGCACCAATGAATGATACGCTGTGTTGCCTCAATCAGAGAGTAGGTGTGAGAAAGTGGGAAGAAACCAAGGTAGTGACTTGGAGAAACTGACATATGAACAGTCCATGGCCAGTCCTGAAACTGGCTCGGGGCCCATCTTTCCATCTTGAATCTCCAGGAATTCAACAGAAAGATGATCTGGTTTGGTAGAAATGTGACTCAAGGTAACTTTTTCTTTGACATTAAGAGAGAGAAAAGACCATCTTTGTACCTGCCAAGGAGCCTACGTTGTTGTTTGTGATATTAATGTCAGATGAAGAGAGTCAAAGAACCAGGAGCCGTATGACCTGCACGTACGTCACTTTTAGCTTAGCCATTAGAGAATTTATTAAGAAGCCTTCCTGATGATGTTACTTGAAAAGCCAGATGAGCTTTTGGTGTTGTCTAGAGCAGGATTTCTCCACCATGGCATTATTGGTGTTTGGGTCCAGGGACATCTTTGTTGTGGGCGTTACTCTGCACATTTTGGGGCGTTTAGCAGTACGCCTGGCTTCCACTCCCCTCAGATGTGAGCAGTACTCCTCTCACCTCAACTCTGACAACCAAAATGTCTCCAGACATTGCCAGATGTCCCCTGTTGGGACACAGTTGGCCCAGGTGGAGAACCACTGCTTCAGAGGAATCCGAACTGGAGTCTATCTTGTAAAGCCAAAGGAGCACTGGATGAAGGGTAGGTTTGAAGTTCATCTCCAACTCTTCAATTGACAAAAGACTTTTTTTTTTTGTAAGTTCTCTTTGAATTCAATTTCAGGATATTTGACTTTGGGGAATCAGCTTGACCTCTCTTCTCATTCAAAGTAATAGAATAATGCAAGCCCAAAATGTTTTGGATGCTTCTAAGTTCAGTTTTGGTCTTAGGAGTGGTCCAGGAAATGGGATGGGGATTGATGGCCTAGTATCTATAGTCAGGCAATGAGATTCAGGCCCGTGCTTGCTCAGGAAGACCTGTTTCCACAGGCCAACCCAGCTCTCTCCTTAGAGCTTCTCAAGATGCCCCAGGGAGGACCTACCTCATTCAGTCTCCTCTCAGCTGCTCTCCAGTAACTTAGACTGTCAGTGCTGGAAAGTTCTTAGAAATATTTGATCTGAGCCCTTTGTTACAGAGGGGGAAACTGAGACCTGGAAGAGGGAACAGATTTAGCTAAGATCACCCAGTAAGTTAGAGTAAGAGCCCTTATTGACCCAAGTTTCTTTATTTTTAAAAACGGGGATGCCTGGGTGACTCAGTCGGTTAAGCATCCGACTCTTGGTTTCAGCTCAGGTCATGACTTCAGGGTCATGGGATCGAGTCTTGTGTCCGGCTCTGTGCACAGTGGGGAGTTGCTTACCTTCTTCGTTTCCCTCTGTTCCTCTCCCTGCTCACCTCTGCCTCTCGCCCCTCTCTCTCTAAAATAAGTAAAATAAAATCTTTATTGAAGTATGATTGACATGTGAAAAACTACATATTTCATGTATACAGCTCGAGTTTGGGGCTGAGAAATCATCACCACCAACAAGGCCACAAAAACTTCCCAAAGTTTCCTTCCATCCCCTTTATTATTATAATTATAACCACAGTAATAATAATGTTAAGAACACTTAGCATAAGATCTACCCTCTTTGCAAATTTAAAGTATACAACACAGTGTTGCTAGCTATAGGCACTATGCTGTATAGTATATCTCCAGAACTTATTTATCAGTTTCAGTTATATCCCATGTCTCTTGATTAGAAGTCTGCTATTCTCTCTCCTGCTCTGTTCTGCCTCACTCTGGGAGCCGTGTCTGTTCAACCTGTGGTGGAAGTCTTTATTGTAGGCTTTTCCTGATGTTTCTGTTTATTTTGTTGAAACGTATGTCTTTGTTTTCTACTTCCTGTATCCTGCTTTTAGCTTGCTGATAGCCATCAAATGCAAAAGGAGGTCCATAACACATTAGCAAGAACTAATATGTTTACTTTCCCTCTCAAGGGAAACATTTGGCTTTTCATTGAGCTCTGCCCCAATGAAATGAAACTAATAGTAGGAATTTGAAGCACTGAGATAGGTTTAGAAAGATTTTAGGAGTGGCTAGATCCTTTTGGGAAATTCCCCATCTTTGGAGGTCATGTAGCTTACCATTGGGTACAGAGTTGCACACTGGGGTTGCTTCCCCATCATGTGATTTAGAGGAAAGAACCTGAGCTTTGGACATAGGTCCAAACTCCAGCTCCACCACTTTATAACCCTGCAAATTCACCACCAGGGCAACATCATTTCTGAATGGTCGGCGGGGGCTGGTGTCAAATTACCTGTGTCATCTCATCAATTCTTTACACAACTGGGGGAAGAAGGGTCAACAGTTTATGTGGGAAAACGGAGTTTCAGCTGAAGACACAGAAAGTTACATTAAGTAACAAAAGTTAAAGTAGCAGAGTTAGGAGTTGAACCCAAGGCAATGAGGCTCCAGATTATGAATGACTCAAGTGACATTGGGAAAAAAAAAAAGATTAGGCATAACATAACCTCAATTTCAGTTTCTTAGGATGCTAAATTAGGATGCTAGTACCTCCTTGGAAGAACCATTGTGAGGATTAAATAAAATAATGCCTGCTCAGCACCTGGTACTCACTGAGTGTCTAATAGTTGCTCAGTCTTCCTCTTCACACAAGTTGCTCATGTTAGTTGAATGTTAGCTACCATTTATTAAGTGCTAACGGGGTGTGGGCAAATCAGCTCACATACACAATTTCACTTGCTTTTTTTTTTTTTTTTTAAGATTTTATTTATTTATTTGAGAGAGGGATAGTGTGTGT
Source organism: Mirounga leonina (assembly GCF_011800145.1). Classification (NCBI taxonomy): domain Eukaryota; kingdom Metazoa; phylum Chordata; class Mammalia; order Carnivora; family Phocidae; genus Mirounga; species Mirounga leonina. The sequence goes on along the minus strand of NW_023270433.1, from coordinate 18,795,158 downwards.
GTGAGAGAGAGATAGAGAGAGCACAAACAGGGAAGAGGGGCAGAGGGAGAAGCAGACTCCCCACTGAGCAGGGAGCCCGATGCGGGGCTCGATCCCAGGACCCTGGGATCATGACCTGAGCCAAAGGCAGACGCTTAATGACTGAGCCACCCAGGCACCCACAGTTTCACTTACTTTTGCAAAAGCTATGTGAAAGAGGTCAATATTCCACCCCCCTCATTTGCACCTAAGAAATCAAGGCAGAGAGAGATGAAGGACACTGTGGAGCTCAACAGTGAGGAAAGGCACAGTCAAGATTTGCATTCATGCCGTGATAGAGCTCTTGCCCCCTTGGCTATGTTCACCCCTCTGTTACTCCAAGCCACAAATGAGCTTCAGAAACTCTCAGATGCCCCAAGTCTTCCCCCTTGGAATGCTTTTCACCTTTTGAGACTAAAATAAACCAAATTTTCATCTTAATCAGTAGATCTTTTCCTGTCTTGGAGGTTGGTGCCTGGAGGACCATCTGAGTTCGAGTCAGCCTTGAGGATACTAGAGTCAATTCTTGCTTATCCCCCCTGAATTTCTAATTCAGACTCATATTTCATCTCTCTTCCTTGTCACCCAATATGGCCTCAGGGACTTCAGATTAGCCTTCAGCCAAATTTCAGTGAGATCTAATTAAAGCTGTGCATGGCTTGCTTCCAAAGCACCCAGCTAACCTCTCTTCCTTGGGTCCCCCTTGTGAATTACAGTTTTCTGGACCCTCTGTGTCCTTTAATCTTTCATGTTCCTTTGCTTAGCGCAACCCTGTCTTCATCTGATTGGAATTTCTTCATTCCAAAGCCTGCCAGTGTGAAAAGTTTGGCTGGGTCAGAGTCACATTTTTTTCAGACCGAACTGATGAGACTGGAAGTCAATTTCCTCTTCATTCTTTATCTCAAGAGCTCAACATGGTGCTTAAACTGTAGGCCCTAATAAGTGCCTGGTGATAAAACAGGAAACTTCACAGGCATAAAAGCAGGGGTGATGGAGGCAGACAGACTTGGGTGTGAATCCCAGCACTTGTAGCTCTCTGATCTTGACCAAGTTACACTGAAGCTCTCTGAGCTTTCTGAGCCTCAGTTTCCTTATTGGCAACCTGGGGACAGCAATGTGGTTGTTGTGAAGATCCAAAGAGGCCATGTCTATAAAAGCACTTAGCACTGCTGAGTTTAGGCTAAGTAGATGTTTGCTAAATCACAGTGGACCCATAAGTTGCTCTCCTCTGATCTGATCTCCCAAGACATTTTCGCTGTGTCTCTTTGATCCATTTATCCCTTTCTACCCTAGTTGTTATGAACTGGGTGTGTACGTATGTTCTCCTACTACTCTGAGCATCTTGGAAAGAAGCCTCATAACAGACTCAGTTTTGAACTCCCAGTACACTAGGGCCATGCTTTGTACAGAAGGGATTAATAAATAGTTGTTGCATTAAGGAACAGAATGAACAACCCATGAGAGAAATGCATAAGGGAGAAATGCAAGCTTCAAAGAGAAATACGTAAGAATCAACCTGTGTATATAGGGACTGGGTCTGCCTCAGTTTCCTGATCACTTGGCACAGTGCCAGGTGATCAACAGTGTAAAATGAATCCCTGTTGAATAAGCGAATGTGGGGTCCAGGAGTATTTAACCTATCAGAGTCCCTAGAGCCCTCTTGGACTGATGTCTAGCTATTCTCAGCAAGAGAAACAGGCCCAGGGAAAGGGAAGGACTGCCTATTTTGACATGACAGGGACTCAGCAGCAGGTATTCTATATTATCTAGTAGGATTTTTCTATAACCTGGTATAACCATAGCTTTTGGTTGACAAAGACTGACTTGGTGTGGTTAGTCACAACTGAATCTAGCCCTATTCTCTTACCCCTCAGTGATTGGCAGGAGCTGAACCAACGAGAGAATGAAAGAAACTAAAGCAATCAAGGGGAAAAAGCACCTGCACAGTAATCCATTCATGTTTGTGTTCTTTTTGGACTGAAATTCAGTGCATTCCTAAATCAGGAATGCACTGAATTTGGGAGGTTTGGGAGGAAAAAGAGTTTGGGTTATTTTTACGTTGCATACCTTGCATACCTTGACTTTTACCACGTGGAGTTTTATAGCCAGATTCTGTCTCTTTTTTCCCCAAAGTTGTGCCAAACCAGCTACTTATGTCTTCCTTGGAGGAATTCTTTGGAAACAGAATCTTGCCTTATAAATCAACAGCATATGTTGTGTGGCCTAGAACAATAGTTGGAGTCAAATTCTCTTCTGTTTTCCTGATTCTATATTCATTGTGTTTCCTTTTGCTCATGGCTTCTTTGAAAAATAAGCCTTTCCTGTCATTCAGAGGGATTCATAAAAAATAAGACGAGGGACTACAATGTAAGCGTCATGAGGACAGAGATTTGTTTTTTTACTGCTGTATCCTTAGTACCTAGAATAGTGCCCTGTTTATGGTAGGAACTGAATGAATGAATGAATGAATGAATGAATGAATGAATGAATGAGTTGAATGTTCTTAGACAATGGACAAGAACCTTGGGGACTCGTGCTGGGAGACCCTGAAGCCATCTGTAGTCTTACTTATGACCAGCTATGCAACTTTGGGCAAGTCGCCCATTCTCTCTGAATTACTGACTCATCTGGAAAATGAAGTGGGATGAGTGGATGTAAAGAGGGTTGAATTAAATAATGAATATGAAAGTATTTTGGAAAAATATTGGCTTCCAACTTTTTCCTTTCTTCGAAATCTCTCTCTGGGAAAATCTCCAGAAATGTTTGTTTTGGATCATAGTTGATAACCGGATGGAGAGGCACAGAGAGCAGCACAGATGTTAGTGGTGCTGCTTTGGATGACCCAATCAATGAAGTTTAAGGTAAAAATTAGGGTTGTTCAGGTTGGTTCTGTGTTACAAAAGGGTGGCAAGGAAAATGAGGAAAGGTAAACAAAACAATCAGATCTGAGGGATTGAGGGAAAGCAAGAGAGGAAATGAGTTTATTAGGAACTAGTTCACACTTGACCTTTCAGTGTGGTGACCTTGGACAAGTCATTTCTAAAAGATCTATGCATTGTTTAATGCCCCTGGGGGATAGGGATGAATATAACTCAGCCTGCACAGCTCTGGGAGATGCAGATAGGTAACAGTGATGAATGAAAGATGAGATTATGATTGCTGAGATGAAGGGTGTACCAGATTCTATGGGAATGCCTAAGGGAGAGAGATTTGAATCTGCTGGAGTGGCTCTGGGAAGGTATTCAAGGGGAGGTGGTGTTTGGGATGGGCATTAAGAGGAGAAGAGGTCTTTACTAGGTGGAGTAGGAGTGATGATGGGTCAAGTGACACCGTTCTCAAAGGAGAGAATAACTTGCACAAAGCATGGAAGCATGAGGTTGCATGGTGTCTTTGGTCAATGAACTGTGATTTATACATAGGCTATATGGAGAAGAAAGCAGGGAGGAAAGGAAGGCACAGATCATAAAGACCCAGTAAACCAGGCTCACTGAGATTTTCATACCTGTGGACAATGATAAGCCATGGAAAAATTGTAGGCAGAGGAAGAATATGGTCACTTTTGCATTTCAGAACAATCATTCCAGAGCTGTGCAGGGGATGAGTTGGAGGTAAGAGAGGCTGGTAGTAGGGTCTCCAGTGGAAGGCTAGTACACTTGTCCAGCTGAGAGATGATTAAGACAGCCAGCAAGATAGGATAAAGGGACAGATACAAATAAAAGTAAGAGGTGATCCTCAGGGCCTCAGATTCCCTATCTATAAATTTAAATATTTCTGAACCCAAGTTTCTATGGTGGTCTCAAAGACTACTAAGGAATATAACTATGGTGGGATTTGGGGACGCCCTGGGAAAGAAGTGGCCTCATGAGGAATACCATTTCGTAGACTCCCTACAATTTTATTGGCTGGGTGTGTTGGGTGGGGAAGGGTTAACAACAGCCTTGCCAAAGGGTGAAAAAACTCTGCTGTGAAGCTTGAAGGATGGGACCTGAGGAAGGGCATATGTGAATGGTGGCAAGACAGTCTCAGGATTGGAAGAACCTTGAGAAGCCAGTGTGTTGGGTGCTTTCAACACCTCTGCAACATGCTCACTAAAAGACTGTCCAGTCTCTTCTGGGTCCCTCCTGTAATGAGAAGACCTTCACTTCCTGAATAGCCTGTCCCATTCCCGAAAAGTCTCAGCACCAAACATCATCCTATCTGTCTCATTTCTATCCCTCCTTGGCCAGAGAAGGTAGTCTTTGAAAGAAACCATCATAAGAATCCTTGCACAAAAAAAAAAAAAAAAAAAAAAGCCTGATTAATGCAGGCATTATAGAAGCAAGCCATTGCCTTGATTAAAATTGATTTTCATTTTTTCTCATTTAAGGCTCAGCAGTATTTCAAGCCCCATGCCAGATGGAGACAGAAAGATGGTTGAGTTCAAAAAGGATTTTTTTTTTTTGGTCAAAACAGAGCTCTGGAAGCCAGAGAATTCTAAGGCCATTCGTGATGAGGAGTCCCTATGGGCGGGAAGGGCACAGGATATAGGCTGAGAAAGTCAGAATCTATTCTTGGTGGGAGGGTTGATGTAAAAGCCTTGTCCTAGGGTGACACAGGAACTGTTAAGAAATAAGGAAGAACCGGCTGTAGTGAGTGTGACTAGAGGGCTGCACAAACATTGAGGCAATGCCTCCAAACGCAATGGGCTGCTCACTGTCCTCTCTTGCCCACTTCCCTTATCCTCCTCCTACTCCAAAACTCTTCTTCCTGGTTTCTTCCATCTTCTTCTTGAAATTGGCTGCCTCCTTCCTCCTGCCTTCCCCACCCACCTCTTTCTGACTCTAGGTTTCTGTATCATTCTCCACATAGAAGCAATGCCTTACATTTTTATGATGCTTCACAGTTCACAAGGCCAATTGGAATACATGATCTCATCAGCCACATGTATAGGTAGGTGCTGTCCCCATTCTGCAGATGATGAAAACAAGGCTATGGGAGATGAAGTCTCTTGCTCAAAGCTACACAGTCACATGGCAGCAGAGGCAGGTGATGGCCTGTGCCCTTTCCTCCAAACATCGTTCCATCACTCCAACTTGACAGGTTAACTGTCTAGTATTCCTGTGTCCTGACTTACACTGAACATGGGGAACTGAATGATCTCCTCATTGAAGGACCCCAAAGGAGGGATACTTTCTCCTGGAGGTGTTTTTAGAGGAGGTCCAAGGAGAATTTATTTCCCTGAAACTTTTCTTGAATTCTAGAGAAGTCCCGTTCTAAGTCATTGGAGTTTTTGAGTGTCCAAGCTTACTGCAGATGCCCAAATCCATTCTGATGACACTGATACTCGGGCAGATATAGCTAGAATCAGCGGTGTGCTGGAACCAGCTCATACTGGCTTGTTTGTTAAATTTTCAAGAATTTTGCAAGCTGGTTATGAAACATAGCCACCATATAATGTTGGACATTATATAAACTTATAGTCAAATGAATTATGATGAAAGCAAAGGTAGGGAATATTCAAGACATCACTTTTTAATTATTTTACTACATTTTACTATAACTATCATTTCCTTACTATTTACATCTATTGTATTGATATTATTTACAGCTATTGTATCGGAACCATGTGATGATGTGTTATTACTTGTCTCTTACTTTCTCTGTGTTCAGTGACATCGTATTGGCAGCTTGAAATTGGCCACAGGGGGATTATTTACACCGCAGAAATTAGCAAAAGCTAAAAATCAAGGCTCTTTTTTCCTTCCCTTTACCATTTAGCAGCCTAGCACTGGCTTAGATAAAGGTTTGTGGAGATTGGACCTCTAGAATACTGAATGCCCAGCATGGTCTTCCTTCTTGCCGGCATGAACTTGGGCAGAGGGAGAATGGTGTCTAGAAAGGGATGGAGACAACGGACATTGGGAAGTCACTCACTATTTGTCCTTGGTGGTGATGATCACACTAGCAATGCTATATAACATTTAATGCCTATTATGGGCTTGGTACTGTATTAGACATTTGACATGCCCTATTCTGTTTCATTCTCACAAAAGCTATACAAAGTAAGTATTACTGTCCCCATTTGACAGATGGAAACCCAAAACTCAGGGAAGTGGAATGACTTGCCCAAATTTAGAGAGAAAAAGTGGTAGGGCCAGGCTTTGAGTCCAGGTCTGTCTGATCCCAAATCGGTGCTTTTTCTGAAATGCTAGTGGAAAGGGAAGTCACTGGAACTCTGTGGACCATCCTGCACATCTGTTCTCACCTCCAGAAGCTCTTTTGTTGGTGTGGACCAGTGATATGCCAGGTGTCTTTTGCTTAAAGTAATCACTAATTCCAAATAGAAACCAAACTCGAGGCATCTATTCATTCATTCAACTGATTTTTTTTTTTTTTTCTGAGTGCATATTGTATGCCAGGTACTATCTCAGGGGCTTGGGGTCCAGCAGTGGACAAGGCAGATAAAATCCCTGCTTTCGAGGAGCTTTGGGACCAGCAAGGGGTCAACTTTAGGCCTGGTGAGATACTGATAAAGGCACTTTTCCAGTGCATCCCCAGAGCATATTCTGAGGTTATTATGCTGATAATCATGCACTCTCCTGCATCAGCAGGCCTTGCCCAGGCTTGGCAATCTCTGCTTCTGGAGTTAGCAAAAGTACCTCTTCCTTCGTGTAAAACAAGATTGGTCACCAACCGCTTCAGAGAAGGAAAAATAGCCCTGGACACTGTCCACAGATTGTTCCTCCTTCCAGGGGCAAGAGGACTAGGAGAAAGGTATGTACATGGTTTCCTCAAATTGTGGTTTCCTATTTGGGTTTGTTGTTCAAATCCCCATTTTTGGCAGTTACCTCTGCAGCCAGTCACAAGAGTAGGTCCATTCCACACCCTGTGGGATGGATTTCGATGTTAGAGGGGAGGTATCAGATTTGTTATTATTCCATCCTCCTTTTGGGGGATGGGAAGCAAAGCTAGTAATTGTGGATTTTTGTTTTGTTTTGTTTTTGCTTCTTCAAGGGCAAGGTTAGATGATTCTGAATGCTCTACTATAGCCACACTCAGGTTGCCTAAGGGGGATATTTCCTGAAGCCTCTACTTTGACTTGGAAACAGACAGTTGAACTCTTTGGCAGGTAGAAGAGGTGCAGTCGTTTTGATCTTTGTAGTGTTGATTTCCTTAGGCCAGCTAGAGTTATTCCTTCTGTCATGATGGTGGTAGAACTGTCTTGAAAAGCCTGTCTGATCATAGCCTTATTCAAATGTGGTTGGTTTTCAGTTATCTGAATTTGGGGCTTTCCGTGGCTGCCTTCTCTCTCCCTCTTGCTGTTTGTAAAGAGAGGTGAGTACTTATTCCACTTGAAAACCATGCCTGGAGGATGGCATTCATTCCAGTTGGATGATGAGAGTGGCATGAGCACTGGGTCATGGCAGGCTGGGAGTCTAGAAATGAAACAGAGGAAAGTATCCAGCAGAGCTGGTGAGGTGTGAGCAAGGAGAGTCCCAACCTGGCAGGGAGGGGCTGCACAAGCAGGTGCAGTCTGAGCCAAACTGGTCTACCAACTCGGGCTGCCTTCCCCCCACTCCCATCAGGGACATGGCTAGATCCTTTTCTACAGAGCTCCCCCCCAAAGATGGTCCTGTTTTGGTCATTCAGGCAAATGGTGCTGTTTCCATTTGCTGGAATCACACACCCTCCTGTCCTCCAGAATTCTTGACCTTTGCATTGTTTTTGACTGCATCTACCCCCTCTCCTTTGAAAGCCCTGCCCATAAGCAGCTTCATCTTTTCTGCATCGCAGGTGGGCTTACCATTCTACAATTCTGCTGCCTGACAAAACTCTGTTTTGAAAGATGTTTCCTACTAGTAATTTATTTTGCTAGCTTGCATGAACCAAACACATAGGAGGGAATGATTAGAGCTTCCAAAGTGGTTACAATCAGATTAACCACAGCAAGTTCATTACTCAATAACTACAAAATCTTGGGCATCTCTTTCGATGTAAGCTGTTGTCATTTAGACCGAACATAATAACATAATGATATACAGCTCACAGTGTTGTTGAGTGGATTTTAAAGACAATGAATATAAAATGCTTAGTATCAAACTCAAACTTGCTGTGATCTCTCATTATCTCAAGCATGATGGATTAGAAGAACAATATTCTGGGAGAGCCTACTCTGTGCCTGACCCTGAGCTTGGCTTTGGAAATTCATTGTTAAGCATTCCTGTTCCCAGGCTCTCTGCTCTCTTGGAGCTTTGAGTTGAGCAGGGAAGGAAATAAAATCAGAATAAAATCAGTGTGTAAGAGTGCCTTCTCCATGGACTTGATGTGACGTGGTTCAGGCGTCCTCCCCCACCCCCCACTCCTTGTGGACAACGGAAGACTTTCCAAAGTCTCTTTTTCTTACTGTGACTTATCTCCTGAGAGTTTCATGTTTTCAACTTCCTAGTGAACATGTCCTTAGCTGTGCCACCATATGATTTTAAACTCAGTGTGTCTAAAAGCAAATGTATCCTTTTCTTTTCCCTGTCCTGACATTCCTTCAGAATAGCACTGAAGTTCCCTTGTTTAGCTCGTTAGCTGGGCTTTCTGGGTTATCTTTAGTGCTTTTATCCTTTTTCCTCTCTTTGTCCCAACATTCTGGAAGGCACTAATATTCCCTGGTTTAGATGGCTAGCTGGCTAACTATCTTGGTCATCTTTAGTCTGTCCTCCGTTTTGTCCCAGCTGTCCTCTTAATCACCAAATCTTGTAGGATTCCAAGCCATTATCCCAACCTTCCTGTATATTATAATCATCTCCCTGCCTCTAATTCATCATGCATACCCACTTCTTTTTTTTTTTTTAAAGATTTTATTTATTTATTCATGAGAGACAGAGAGAGAGAGAGAGAGAGGCAGAGGGAGAAGCAGGCTCCCAAGGAGCAGGGAGCCCGATGTGGGACTCGATCCCAGGACCCTGGGATCATGACCTGAGCCGAAGGCAGACGCTTAACCATCTGAGCCACCCAGGCGCCCTGCATACCCACTTCTAACAGATTAATTTTACCAAAACGTGACTTTGTAATACAACTTGACAGCTACCATTTATTGAGCACCTATTACATGCCAGGTTCTATGCTAAGCATTATATATTCATTGTCTTTTAAATTTCACTCAATGACTCTCTGAAGAACATATTATTATGTTCACCTAAATAACAGAAGTTTATGGGAAGTGAGATGTCTAAGATCCTATAGTTATTAAGCAACGAGATTTAAATGTAATGTTTTCTCTGATTCCAAAGACTGTGTTCTTAACCAACACTAAATGGCCTGTAGATTTTTTTTTTAATGTTTGTTATCAGCTAAAAAATATTCAGAGGCTTCCCATTGCCCAAAAGTAATGTCCAAATATCCGGTCAGGTTCTTTTGTTGCGCATTCTCCCTCACCATTTCCTGGCACAAACTTTCTGCTAGGGCAGGCCAGTGTCCTGAAGTTCCCTTCAATGTTTGGTTTATTCCAGCCTTTCCATTTTTGGTCATGCTGAGAGCTATCTGAAAAGTCAAGAGATTGATAAAGGAAACTGATTTAAGCACTGTTTGGAAAGCAAGAGAAACAACTCAACTCTACTTACATTAGAACAAGAAATAACTCAGTTTAATGAAGATGATAAATATCACAGAATGAATTTGCATTACATGCCATTGACTTGTGGCCACACGAGGTCAGTCTGTCTTTTGAGGTTGGTGAGCTAATAAGATACTAAGGAGTACAGTGGCTTATGAAGCGTTGCTTGAGTGAACGAATAAATTTCAGTGTTGCTTGAGTGAATGAGAAAGCAAAAAGGCAAGACAAGAAAGATGGAGATGTGTATGGGGAGAGGGGCTGATGCGGGCAGGCTTTATTTACATGTTGGGGGACTTACTGTTCAAGTAAAGATTAAAAAACAAAAATACAGAATTTGTATTATTTTAAATGTAAAGATTTAATAACTTAGAATTTATAACACCAAAAATACATTACAATGTGTTTGTGCTATTCATAGGATGAAATAGACTTTATAAAAAGTGTTACTGTGTATGCCTCAATATAAGGCAAGGTCTTTACGCACTCACTCCCTGATTACCCTAAGGAAAGAGGGTTTCTTCATCCTCAGCTCCTCTCCTTGTGGAGTGTCACAGATTATGGGATGCTTTCACAATGTATTTTATTCCATCACCAGTATAATGGTGGAGGAAGACAATTAGTCTGAAATGACCTCAAACAATGCAAAGTTCAGATGCTTACTGAGCTCATCTGATGTAGTTAATTCAAATCTAACCCAGATTCAAAGTTTTCTTGGATTCTGCTTTCCAAATGTAAATGATGGGTGAAAGTGCAAATGAGCTTTTAACAGATGGCCTCATAAAGTAATAGAACTAAGTAATTATGCTTTGAGTATCACAGATACACACCAGGAGACCAACGCAAACAAAATCTTTGAATGTTTGGAAAATGGGTACTGTTGCTAAGGTTACATTTGCTGTGTGACTACGATTCATGGATTAACTCAAGCCCTTAAGCAGAAGTGTAGATGATATGCTCTGGAAAACTGAGTTAGGTAACTCAGAAAAAAGGCTCTAGTAATGACAAAGACACTGATATTGAAGATGCATGTGGGAGAAAGCAGTCTTTCCACATTAATGGAATTTTATATATGAGATTATTTTAGATGTATTGGTATAACTTAATTATCATAATAAATATTGTGAACAGAACTATAAGTCTTTCTTGTGTATCCCTAAAAGGTTATATATTCATCTTGGCCCAAATTATATTTTTTATTGGTATTTTGTTAGGAAAAATGGGGCCTCTCCCTACACATATGGTTGCCTTATATTTGGACTTACATGGCATTCACCAAACTCTCTAGAAAGCATGGTTTGGTTATTAGCACAAGTGAAAAGTTGTATAATGAGCACCTTCTTTCAATCCCTACCACCTGTGATGTATGACTGTAATTGGAATTAAGGTAAAAAAGTCTACATGGGAGGGTTCCTTCGTGAAGCTGGGGCCTTGATGTGATTTTCTGAGAGACGAGAAACCATAGAAGAGAGTCAGGTGAGGGGTGCCTGGGTGGCTCAGTCATTAAGCATCTGCTTCAGCTCAGGTCATGATCCCAGGGTCCTGGGATTGAGCCCCACGTCAGGCTCCCTGCTCCGTGGGAAGCCTGCTTCTCCCTCTCCCACTCCCCCTGCTTGTGTTCCCTCTCTTGCTGTGTCTCTCTGTCAAATAAATAAATAAAATCTTAAAAAAAAAAAAGGAGAGTCAGGTGAGGAGATCACAAAGGTCTTCTACTATTTAAAGTTCTAGATCATTCTTTTCCTCCCAGGCCTCAAATATCCAAGAAACCCTCCTTCTTATACCATGTATCTAGGAATCAATCTCCTTAGTCCTGCCTCTCTCTATTCCAGCCTTTCTCAACTGGGAGCCTCATCTGAGCTAAGGAACACAGAAAATGATTTGAGTAACTATTGTCTCATTTCTTCCAAGGGTGCTTCATTATTAGCACCATCTGGATGCAGAGGAGAGAAGTTAATGGATTATGTATAATGGATACCTTAGAGCCTCTCTATTGTATCTCTTGGGATTTCCTTCTTTCCCAGGATTCCTATGTATGAAGACCCCATGTCCTCATTAGATGAGAGATACTACTCACACAACACATTGTGGTCTAGGGCTATGGAGACATTTTACATACTCATTTAATCTTTCCAATGAGACTATGACCTATGTACTGTAGATTTGTGGCTAAAGAGACTGGGGCTCAAAGAAGTTAAATAATTTGGTTATGGTAATGGTTAGTTAGAGAGCCAGAATTTGAGCCTGGATCATCTAGACTCTGAAGAGAGCTTTTAACTATGGCTCTATATTGCCTGTAACTTGGTATACATGACATTTCTTCCCTTTTGATGATGAAGAGCTTAATAAGACTAAGGCTTATAAGAATCATAAGCAAACTCTCAGTCTATTGCTTGGTCTTCATTGCCTGTCTCATATCTCTTATATGAGTCCCTTCTTACCTAAATCTATCTACATGTCTCCTGAAAATTTGACTTAAATTAATACCTACGGGGATCATGAGCTGGGTGCTGTGCTGGGTAGTAGTGTAAAAGCATTAAAAACCAGTCCTGAAATTCCCCATAGGGAAGGTACTCCCTTTAAGAAGTATCACCTGGGGTTGTGAGTGAGCCCTCCCTGAAGGGTCTAGTTAGAGATAAGGAAAAAAGTTAGCAAAAAGATTATGTATAAGAAATCAGCAGGAATTTGGGCATTGAGGGGTGAGAAGAGAAAAGAGGGATAAAGGCTGATGTTGGGAGAGAAGCAGCAGCTGAGGAATTTTTTTGAAAATCAGGGTTGCACACTATAGAATTCTAACACACTTAGGCTGCTGTAATGTAATACTGTCTTCACTCCCATAATCTCCATAAACCTCTCCTAAAGTCGGCTTTCTGTACCAAGTGAGTTCATGCACTGCAAATAAGATTAGTCAAGTTCCAGATCTACACCAACTTTTAAGGAAGAGAGAAAGCAATGTACTAGATCAAAGACAAAGTATAAAGTGAATTGACTCAGTTGGTAGAAGCTGGGACGCAAGAGGTTTCAATTTCCCACTTTCCTGGGAATTGTCCCCATGCTTTAGTGATGGAGGTTCAAGACAATCTTATCTGGATCTTAAGAGGCTTAGTGCCTATAGCTCTGAAGCTGCTGTTTGGTTTACTCAGAGGACAGCAAGGTAGGCATTCTGTCCTCAAGAAACTTATGGTCTAAAGGGAAAGGCAATTACATAAAGAGATCATCTCAAAGTCATGTCCCAAGGCTGAGGGGAAGGGAAAAGTACTGAGTCCTAACAGTGCAAAGGAAGGACACAAAGACTGGTCATGCTAGGGCCAAGAAAGTCTCCTTGGAGGAGATAACAAGAGTCTTAAAGGAGGATCAGAAATTATCCAGGTGAAGAAGAGTTCTTTCAACATTCTGGGTAGACAGGTTAGTCTGAGAATACCACCACCACCACGGCTAGTACTACTACAACTACTACTGTTACTACTACTACTACCAAAACTACTAGTTAGCATTTACTGAGCTAATACTGTATGTACCAGGCCCTGTTCAAAGCAATTTACACCTCATGGGAACCTCTCAACTCTATGAGATAGGTACTATCATTGTCACCCTTTAACATATGAAGGAGCTAATCAGGTGATTTGCCAAGACAGTTGTGGTGAGTTGAACCCACACAGTCTGACATGAGAGCCTGACAAGCTTAATCACTATACAAAAGTGACTGCGCATACTGGTAGGGAAATTTAGGGAGTTTGGTATCACTGAGAGTAAGGATAAATGCTGGAAGTGGTCAGAGATGAAGCCAGAGTTGGTAATTAAAGGCCAAGTCATGATGTCCTATTGGTCTTTTCTTCTGGGGGTAGGGTTTCCTAGGATTTTTCTTCCTATCTCTACCAAGAAATCTTTATCCAGTTGAGATGGACCAATATTTGTGTATTAGTTGGGTGTTGTATCAGTCTTCTATTCCCACAAAAATGCTGTGTAACCACCAACCATTGAATATTTCTTTAGCTCAGGAGTCAATGGATTCAAACGATCTGGGTTAGACTTGATCTTGCCTGGGCTTGTGCATGCATTTGCGGTCAGCTGTGAGTCAGGTAGTAGCTCTGCTGATCTTGGATAAGCTTGCTCACATGTCCGGGAGTAAGCCGACTGTTAGTTGATCAAGGCTGAGTGCCTCTGCTCAGTTCCACTCCACATGATTTTCATCCTCCAGCAAGCTAGCTCAAACCAGGTCTCATGGCAACAGTAGATGTTACAGAAACAAGTTGAAATGCGTAAGCCCTTTCTCAAGCTTCTGACGGATCCTGTTTGCTAACATCTCCTTAGCCAAAGCATGTAACTAGGCCAGCCCAGATTCAAGGGGTGGGGAAATAAACCAAGAAGCACATGACAAGGGGCACAATATATGAATGCATGAAGAATTAGATCATGAATCCAACTGATCTACCATATATATTCCCCTGCTGTCATCCTTCTGCTACAAGCCATTTGCATGATCACTTGAAGGAGTTGCTTGAGGACTGTGCTTATTAAAGCGAAGAAAGGAAAAAAGAGTGGAGGAAAAAAACAGGATAGCATTCATTTTGGAGGAAGGGGGAAAGAAAGGACATATTATGGAAAGAAGTTATGATTCTGCATGGGTTTTTTTAAAATAAGCCTTTTATTTTAGAAATTTTAGAATGGTTTTAGATTTACAGGAAAATTGCAAATCTAGTGTAGAGAGTTCCCATATACCTATAAAAAATTTCCCCCTATTATTAACATCTTACATTAGTAAGATATATTAATCATAATTAATGAATTAATATTGTTACAATATTATCAACTGAAGTCCATATTCTATTTGGATTTCCTCAGTTTTTATCTAATGTTCTCTTTCTCTTCCAGGGTCCTATCCAGGATGTCCCATTACATTTAGTCGTCTTGTCTTCTTAGGCTCCTCTTGGCTATGAGTTTTTTGGGCTTTGTTTTTGATGACCTTGACAGTTTTGAGGTAGATTGGTCAAATGTTCTGTGGAATACCCCCTGCCCCCCACCACAGTTTGTCTGACATTTTCCTCATGATTAGCCTAGGGTTATGGGTTTTGGGGAGGAAGACCACAGGGGGAAAGTATTATTTTCGCCCTGTGATATCAAGGGTACATAAACCATATATGGAAGAACAAAGAAAATCTCAACCATTTTAAATACCACTCAGATTAAATACAACCAGGTATGTGAGATCTTAGGTCAATGAGTTAACTACTATATGCATGATAAATCAGTTTAATTTCGCTCAACAAGTATAAGGTGAGTCAATACAATGGCCCAAAGTGAACAAAGTGTTTTAGTGTCAAGGTGACTATTGAACCATTGTAATGGAGTAGCTCATGTGAAGGTTTCCTGTAAGTAAACAACTTTTCATGATGACTTTGTATAGGATCAGGGCTTTAATTTTCAGGAAGATCTTTCCTCCTCTTGACTAACACTTCCCTCCACCCCAGGTTATTTCTAATCATTGGAAACATGATATTGTCTAGCCAGCACGTTTCATTCTCTAAAGCAGTCCTGGCAAGAATTTCTTTTTATTATTCCAGGATTCTTCATTTCCTGCCGTAAAAGCATGGGGTCTCCGGTTTCAAGACAATACCAACCAAAGCTGAAACAAGACTTTGGAACACATAATTCTCTATTTCCATAGTCTAGAGGCACAGGCCAAGAAGGATGAGGGTGAGCATTCACTGATTCAACAAATATTTATTGAACATCTATTACGTGACTGGCTCTGACCCAGGGGACGAGACAGTCCCCGCCCTGAAAAAGTTCGATCAGGATGTGGAAGCAATGACAAACCAGCGTGAAGTGTGATAAGAAGGAAGCCCTTGTGTGGGGGCTACAAAGCAGAGATGCCGTCCTCTGGGGAGGGGGCTGTTGGCACCTAACAGGGAAGCTTGCTCAGAGCCCTTGACCTTTAAGATACCTGAAGGATGAGTAGGATTAGGGGAAAGAGGCGTTGGCGTGCATGTGTGTGAGTATACATGTATGTGCATGTTTGTGCACGTGTGTGTGCCTATGAGTAAAGAATATTTTTGGTGGATGGAAATCCATATTCTAAAACCTAGAAATAAGTATAGTTGTGGCACATTCAGAGAAGGGCAACCATATCTCTGTGTTTAATTTTACCTGAAGAGCCTGAGGTTTAGGAGGATTTCCTGGCTGCAGTAACTGCCGAGCTGGTCTTAAATGTTGGGTAGGAATACAGGGAGCCCAATGAGAGGGCGGGAGAGCAGGGCTCTCTGAGCAGGGACCACAGCTTCAACAAAGGCACAGAGGAAAGAAATGCCTAGTGCCTTCAGCAAAAACTGCAAATAGCTCAGCCAGACTAGAACATAGATTGGGGGTGGGGAGGAGTGTCCCAAAAGAGGGGAGACTGGGGAGGTGACAACAATCCCAGGTCTGCCACTCACTAGCCTTGAGGTCTTGAACGACATCACCGAGCCTTAGGTTTTTCATCTTGAAGGGGGGAATGACAATAACCACCACAACAGCAATAGACCCACTGTGAGGATGAAATGAGATAAGCCTGCAGACCACCTAACATGGTGCACCCCTAGAGCTGAGAAAGGGGCAGATTGGATTGTCATACATTACCTTTGAATTGCTAACACACTGATTAGTGACCATTGTTTGCAGCTGGAGGTTTCTGAAATTCTCCAGATTTCCCCAGGGTGCTCCTTGGAGAGAGCCTGGGCTGGGCACAGTGCCTGGCACATTGCTGGCGGTCAAGGGCTAAGCATAGAGGTAAAGTGAGATTATTCTTTGGGTTTCAACCACAGGAATAAACCGCAGCTGTACCCAGGCTCAAGTTAAATACACAGGCAGGCTCCATAGGGCTTTGGTTCTTTCTCTGGAAAGTTCTTCACTCTTGAAGAAGATGACTCCTTGAATGCCACTCTGGGTTCCTGTACACATTTTAATCCCCTCTCCCTGACTTTTTACCCCCTGAAATAAAAATGTGCATGTTAAGGGTGATGGAGGTAGGAAGCAGTGTTACGTACTACTTTTTCATTTGGCCAAGTACTGCTCTGCCAAAGATTCTACTTGTGGTTTTCCTCTTTGCAACCGAGCCGCTGACTCTGGGTGTGTAGCACATTTAATGAGATTTGTGCCTTTAATCTTTACAGGAGCAAAGGAACCTCCGGAGGGAACTTATCTCCAGTGAACTGAATGTTTGCATCCCTCCAAAATTCATGTTGGAATTCTAAATCCTAACCTCCACTGTAATGATATTGGGGTGGGGGGGGGGGCTTTGGGAGGTGATTGGATCCTCAAGGTAGAGACTTGTGAATGGGATCAGTGCCCTTATAGAAGGAATCCCAGAGAGTTCTGGCCCTGTTTCCCTCATGGGAAGATACGGTTAAGTCTGCAACACAGAGGAGGATCCTCATCAGAACTAGACCATGCTAGCATACTATATAAACTGCTCCATAACCTCCCTTTAATCCCTTGCTATATCATGACAATCTTTCCTGCTATTAAATATTTTTGTTGTAATAACTGCACTATACTAAAGATGAATTATAATTTATTTAATGCTTCCCCTGGATGCTGAACTTTTAGATGGCTTCTATTTTTTTTTTCTTTCTGTTTTTTTTTTTTTGCTATTTTGACTAGTTCCATAATGAGCATTTTTACAGCTAAATATTTGTGCACGTTTATGTTTTTCTTTCCTTCTTTAGGATACATTCTCAGAAATAAAATAGCGGGGTCAAAGAGTATGCATATAATTTTTAAGATTTTTGACACATCTTTGTCTCTTTGCTATTGAGGAAGTTCATACCATTTATACTATCATTGAAGTGACCTCTTGCCAACACTGGGCATTGCCATTATTTTTAATATTTGGCAATTAAATGAGTAGAAAATGGTATCTTATTTTGAGATGCATTTCTTTGCTGATTGATGAGGTTCAACATCCTATTTACGTTGATTGATCATTTGCTTTTCTTCTTTCCTGTTTGACCTGTTGATGATCTTTGTCTGTTTTCCAACTGCTGGATTCACCTTTTTTTTTTTTCCTAGTTATCGATGATAATACCAATATTTGATTAGGGTCCACTATTTGCTAAATGTCTTACATCAGTTCTCTTAGAACTCCGGGGAAGGTGAGAGGCTTTTTTCCTCCTGGCACCAGATATGTGGTGTCTTTTCCAACACCACTTCTCTAACTTTTGACACCAAGTAGGTGTCCTAAAATTCAATTCAATTCTGACACTAACCACCAGAGTTAGCATCAGACTTAGTAGGTTTAAAAGCTCAGTTCCAGAAGACAGCTTTCACTTCAGACATTAGTCACAAGTATCAGGTCAACTGATAGACCTGCTATAATCGGGGGTTCCCGATACTACCCCCTCAGGTTTGATGATTTGCTAGAATGGCTCACAAAACTCAGGAAAGCACTTTACTTACAGTTACTGGTTTATTATAAAGGATATAAGTGAGCAGCCAGATGAAGAGGTGCATAGGGTGATGTTCAGAAGGGTCTGGAGGGCAGGAGCACTTGTTCCTGTGGAGTGGGGGTGTTTTAGGCTCCCAGCACCTTGTGCCCACCAACTCTAAAGCTCTCAGAACTCTGTCACTGAGGAGTTTTCATTACTAGGCATGATTGATTAACTTATTGGTCATTGGTGATTAACTGTATCTCCAGAGCCCTCCCTTCCCTGGAGACTGGAGGGTGGGGCTGATAGCTCCAAGCTTCTAATTAGGACTTGGTCTTTTTAGTGACCAGCTCCCATCCTGAAGCTATCGAGGGGTCCACCAAAAGTTGCCTCATTAGAACAAAAGATGCTTCTATCACCCTCTTTACTCAGGGTTTTAAGGAGCTCTGTGCCAAGAGTTGGGGACAAAGACCAAATATTTTTCTTATTATACCACAGAAGAGCATTATCCTCATTTTTCAGAGAAAGAAACTGAGGCAAAGAGAGAATATGGGGCAAGTAATACCGAGGCAAAGAGAGAATATGGGGCAAGTAATACATTTGGCAAGAGGCAGCCTTGGAACTGACTCGATCTGTCTTTCTGTAAAGTCCATTTCTGAACAAAAGGCTATGTGGCATTATTAATATTTGTTAGCTTTTCATAAATTAAACACAATAGCCTATGTCTGTGGTAGATGTTGCAAAATATATTTTCCTTTTGGTATATTATTTGTATCTTATTCTTTTGAGTATAGAAGTTTAAATTTTTGAATTATTATTTTATTATTTCAAAAGCTAATCTACAGACATAAAAAAGTACAATGACAGGTTATTCACATTCTCACTCCTGGCCCCTAGACTTAAGTTCCCCCCACCACCCCCAGGAAGTTAAAAAAAATTTAGTTAACTAACATTTGCATTTTAAATTTGGAGGGAAGACAGAGCATATTTCATGTCCAATTGCAGAATTCAAGAGAATTAATGATGCAGCAACAAAAAAGAGCAGATGCCTCATCTGGAGGAATGAGAAAGAACTGCTTCTGTGAGAGAAAGTGAATGCACTCATTATCTCACCAGTGCAATCCACAACTCTTAGCAGGACTAGTTTGAACAAACTTATGTGATGAAAGAGGAATCCACAGGGCCACTCCCAGCAAACTCGCCCACTTGGACTTCTGCCACCATGTTCTACTGCAACACCCAGGGAAGAATGAAAGAAGGGATTCTCCTATGCATACCAGATTTGGGGACTTTCTCAATTCTTCTGGGTGGAGATCCATCCCCTCCCAGGATTAATGAGAGTCATGAGGGGACACCTTGACTTTGTAACTTTATGTGGCTCAGCCCGTGCCAAACGAAAACCAGGACTTGGAGAGCAATACTCTTGGAAGAGAGTGATGAGTTAGATGGAGACTGGTCTGGAGAAGTCCCAAACATTTTCTAGTTTCAATTTTCTCACTGATTCCTTGAGTGAATTTGAACATACTAAAAAATCTATGGGATCTCCAAGACCTTCCCAACTTGAAGTTTATGATCCTTCTGGGCACTTCCCATTGTCATTCTCATAGGCTTCAGGCATTCATTCATTCACTCAGCAAATATTTATTAAGCACCCACTGTGTAGGTAGAAAGTTGTTGTTACAAGTAGATCAAATGGTATTGAGAGCTTTTCAAGAAACTAAGACTCCCAAATAAAAGTGACTTTAATAAGACAAAAATAATCTTACATTACAAGATATCCCAAGATAAGAAGATTCCAAGATAGGTTAATTCTGATGCTGAACGACAGCAAATACCAGGTTCCTCCATGCCATTCTCAGCATGTTTGTTTGGTCTCTTCATTTTCTCAGCATAGCTGCAGCAACTCCAGCCATTGCATCTTCAGGCAGCTTGGGACAAATAGAGTGGGGATTGAAAAGACTTCATCTCTCTTTTTAAGATCTAAGAAACTATTTCTAAGAACTTTCTCATCCATCTCAATATGTTTCTGTCACACACCATTACCTAGAATCAAAATATATGTCCCCTCTCAAGCCAGTCACCAACAGAGAATGGAATCATCAATTTTGGCTCAGACTAATCAAGGTTCTTCCCTACTGGGGGAGGGGGGCTGGGTTAGGACCTAGAAAAATAGAGCTAACCGGAAGAGTCTGGATAAATGAAAAACATCTAGAGTTTTGTTGGCAAGGAAGGATGCTGTTGCGTAGTCTGCCTTACCATTCTTTCTATTTTTTTGCAAATATTAGAGGCAAAAAGTGATAGCTTATATTTTTGTTTTCTTCTCAATTCAGCTAGGCATTTTCTTCCATATTTCTTGACCATTTTTTTTATTTCTTCTTTTATGAATCACCTGTTCATATCCATGGCACATTTTTCTATTATATATTCCTTTTTCTTATTGATCGGGAAAAGTTCTTTGCTTATTATTTTTCTAGTGGGATTATTTCCTTCCCTATTCCTTTGCTCTGAATCAGGTAATCCTGAGTTCTTTCTTTTCCTCAGTCCAATATACTTTCCAAATTTGCCTTTTTGGAGATATCTCAAAAAATCTTTCTTTTATAACACAGCCCTGGTCTAGCGTAGTGTAGCTTCCCACCCACATCTACTTAGTCCTCAATCGTCTGGATTCTTCTTTTAAAATACATGTCACTTTCCGTGATGAATCAAACTAGCTCACTATGACCTACACAATAAAATACATGTCACATCCTCTTTTCCTCTTCCCATCACGAATGCTCCAACCAGTTCTCCCTTTGGACTATTGTCATGGCTTCATAATTGGTTTCCTCTCCCTTAGTGCCTTCCTTTTCACCCATCCTGCAGTAATCAGTGATAAAACACCAAGGTGTGGATGACATAGCTTTATACCCATTGTTGCTCAGGCTGCCTTTTTGCTTGTTGAGGGAAGTCTATACTTCCTAGCCTAGCATGTAAGACCTGCTCCATTCAGTTTCACTTTGGCCTTATGCTCTTATTAGATCAGTCTGGCATGCCTACTCTTGCTTTCTGTTAGCACGGTTTCCCTTTCTCTCACACGCTTTTGGTGAAATCGCACCCATCTTTCAACACCCACCTCAAAAGCTACCGCCTTGGGAAAGTCTTCACAGATTCCTCAAGTCAGAATGACCTTCTCTTTCCTCTTTCATAAGCATTTCTGTTGTCTGTGCTTGAGTATTTAGGACATCTTGCTTGTATCACGATTCCATACACATGGAGCTCTCCACCAGTCCCTGAGGGCAGAACTCTTGCCTGCTCCAAGCTGCTCTCAGGTGTCCTCATCACCTTCTGGGGTTTATGTGGAGTGATGTTCAATGTGTGCTTGTTGAATCTGTTAGTGCTCAGTAAACACTTGACATTAACAATTCCTCTCGGTGTACAATTAACCCAAGGGTTAACTTAAATTTAATTGCCATTTAACATTTGCTAGAGCAAGGCTGATCGCTACTGTAAGCACAGATGCTTTTGGGAAAGGCAGTATTTTTCCACAGGTTGTTTGTAATAGTATGGATTTTCTAGCCCGCTTTTTTGATTTGTTAGCGTATGACTCCATAATGGTGCCTCAATTAATTGATTTTTTTAGGGTAAGGCTCTTTTAAATGTGAATTCAACCTTACAATTGCTACTACAAACAAATCTTTAAAAGTTGCGCTAAATTATGGGGAAGGAAGTTAACCACAGAAATTTACTTTTCTTGTTCTTTTTAAGAAAATTTAAAAGATAGTTAATAACCAATAGTTACTGACAATTTGCTATTTGTCATGCACTATTCTGAGCACTCTACATGTATTAATTTATTTAATCCTCCTAACACTTCTGAGAGATAGGTACCATGATCATTTTCATCTTAGATGGGGGGGAAACTGAGGCAAGATAGCTTAAGGAATTTGCTTTAATTCACACAGCTAGTAAGTGGAGAAACCAGGATTTAAATCCAGGCAGTTAGATTTCTGAACTTGCATTCTGTGGTGAGCTCTAAGCTATGTTTTTACTGACTAACCAAGGAGACAAGTAGTCAGTTCGAGGCCATTCAATATAAATTACTTTTTCAACAATCTTAGGCTGCAAGGGACAGGAGGACAAAAAGGAGAAGAGCTAGATGGTGAAAACTTTGGGCTCCATCTATAGTTATGGGAATTAAAATTATATTCATTTACCATTTTATGCCATACTTGGTTTCCTTGCTAGAACACCTGTTGATTTGGGAGCCCCAGGAAAAGATGCAGAAAGATGATAAGGCATAAATTAGAAGGGCCATTACAGAATCTGTGGTTTCATGCTGCTGCTATGAATATTCTCTTTCATGAAGATAAGCTTTTTGTGAATTTCACCGTCAATGGTATTTTTGTCGTTTAATGAGAATGTGCATTTGAATCTCTCTGCTATGACATGCTCGTGTATAAGGATTTATCCTAGTGGGATAAACAGATCCTTTGATTAATTTTCCCGCCTGTGTGTAGAACTTGTATTATGAAATGTGTGGAGCAGTGGTTCTCAAAGTATGCTCTGGGGATCCCTGAGGGTCCCTAAGACCCTATCAGAGAGTCCACGAGGCCCAGACTATTTCCATAATGATGTTAAGATGTCATTTTCCTTTGTCACTCTCATATTCTCACGAGTGCACAGTGAAGTTTTCCAGAGGCAACAGGTTGAATGCAGAAACAGACCTGAAAATCCAGTTGACTTCCATTACATGGAACATTAAAGAGATTTGCAAAATGTAAAACAGTGCCACTCTTCTCATTAAATTATTTTTGTTTTGGAAAAATAGCTATCTTTTCATAAAAATATATTATTTGTGTTAATCCATTAACATGTAATGGGTTTATTACTGTTATTTTAAAAGAAATAAATATTCTTAAATGATCGGTTTTAATTTTTAATACAGTCCATGTCAACAAGTATAACCCACATAAACAAAAGCTCTTTAAGATCCTCCATAATTTTCATTCTAAACAATGAAACTCTTTTTTTTTTTTTAATTTTATTTATTTATTCATGAGAGACAGAAAGAGAGACAGAGGCAGAGGGAGAAGCAGGCTCCCCGCGGAGCAGGGAGCCCGATGCGGGACTCGATCCCAGGACCCTGGGATCATGACCTGAGCCAAAGGCAGACGCTTAACTGACTGAGCCACCCAGGCGTCCCAACAATGAAACTCTTAAAAAGAGGTTCTGAGACTAAAGAGTGTGAGGAACGCTGGTATAGAGAGACTAGAACAAACCCGAGTCATGAGTTGTATCTAGGTTAGCTTCTGAGATCTTAATTTCAACTCTGTATGTGCTGAAGTATTTATAGCTTGAAAGATATTCATTTATTTACTCACATATTCAAAGGGCATTTATTGAAGAGTTGTTGTGCACCAGGTGCTGGATGAAGCACTGGGGGTAAAATGGGGAGCAAGAGAGCCTTGCCCTCCCAGAGCCTAACCTTGGCATTCATTCCTGCAGATTTCCTTTAGCAGCTATATTCAGGGTCTACTTTAGTCTTTGCACAGTCCCCAAGGAGCTTATAATCCAGGGAGGCAAGACAGCTGTATGGAATCTTTAAGTAAATCAGAGTGAATGGAGTTAAGATGTCACCATTAGCCATTCTCATGAGTAGGAGCTCAGAGAAGGGATCAGTCGTGTAGGATGGTAGGATAAGGGGTTCTGGGATTTGAGTTAAACCCAGAAATACAGGCACTTAAGACAGCAAGTGGAGTGGAAGGGGGCAGGTTGAGTGGGGGAAGGGATGAACAGGCTTGTGGAGTTAAGTCATTCATTGCTCACTGCATAGGATGTAGGGAAGGGCAAGGGCCTGCCTCCATGGAAAAGATGCTTATGGTGGGGTACTCCTGGTCCAAGACTGGGTTTTTTCCTGTACTGATGGAAAGCCCCTATGTCTTCTAAACTATTGGTCAGTGAGTGTCTCTCTTGGGTGTGATTAAAAGTCCATGCCATCATTCTGTGTTTCCCAAACTTGCCAGATCCTAAACTTTCCCAAATAACAAGAATTATCTGGAAATACTTGTTAAGGACACAGATTCCAGGGCTCCATCCAAGGTATACTGATCTGGGGAGGGGCATGAGGTTCTGTACCTTTAAGTCATGTCAGGTGATTTTCTTTTCTTTTTTTGTTATAGGTAAGTTCGGGAATTATAACTCAACCCATTACCGATGGTTTCAATCCTAAAGCTGCATAATGGGAAACTCAAACAAATAAACAAACAAACAAAACAACAACAACAACAACAACAAAACCCACTGCTCAAGCTTACTCACAGTGACCTAATTTAATTTAAAAAACGATAAAAATGAAGATAACAATAATCAGAATGAAATTATGAGCGATTTCGGTCCGTAATTGTTCCTTCAATTGTACCATATTCTCCATAGCCCCAGAATCACCTAAGAAAATAACCTCTAGCTCCTTTAACAGTGTTTTTCTTATTCGAAGATGCTGAGAATATGGCATTGCAAGCTAAGGGTGTGATTGTTGATGGTGGTATAGGTGGGGAGTGATATGACTCGCTTTGGAGAAAAAGAAAAGAACGCTTATGGTTACTCTGGGCTCTCACTACCTGTTCAGGTCACAGAAGATGTTAAGAGCAGCCCACTGGGACCACGTGGGAAATAATCCTCTTGGTTCCACTTAGCTGGAACCTATGGGAGGAAGCAAAGAAACAAAAATCACACTAGAATTCTCATTGTTACTGAGAACTTTCTGAGTAAATGCAAAGCATGTGCGGTTTTATCCCACAGGAAAATCAATTCTGTTTTTACTGGGGAAAGTGTGTGTTTTTCCATTTATGAAATCATGGACTCCAAGTTTTGGGAAGTTGCAGAGCCAGAAGACGTTTCAGAGGCCACTTGGCTCTACTGCTTACATACTCTCTGTCTTTCCTCGTGTAGGCTGGACTGGGTACCAGGAGATGTGAACTTTGAGCTGCCTCTGGCACTGGCTTGCTGTGTGATTTTGGGCAAGCCCCTTGCCCTCTCTGGGCCTCAGCTTCCCCATCTGGTCAAAGAAAGATGTGCTTTAGTTTGTTGAGCTCTTCTAGCTGGAACCTTGCAAAAATATAAGACTCTATCATGCCATTGTTTTGGCACCTTCCTAGACAAAGGACACCTAGTTTATAGAGGTTCTACCGCATCTAGAAAGAACTATGTTTGTTATGTGGGCCAAATTGAACAGGATCTGATCAGGGACCTAGACAGCACTCTTAGCATTCAGGAAACCTTGTTTGATACTCTGAATAAAGAAACTGTCTGAATCTTGGCCTTCTTGATTCAACACTCTGTTGGGTTGTATTGTCTTGGGCTTGTGAATTATTTTCATGGAATCCATCTTCTTCATGAAATGGGGATAAAGATAATAATAATACCTCTCATGAAGTTGTTCTGACAAGTAGATAACATAATATACTTAAGGTTTCAATAAAAATTAGATATCATTATTTTCCCCTTATAATTTTGGTCCCCATGTGTATTTTCTCCTTTCCTTGGTGTATCCCTTGGTACTGTTCTAGCTTCATTTTGTTAATGCATCTTTATTGCCTTTCTATTTTGTTATTATTTAGGCTTGGTTCACCTAAGGGAAAGAAGAAAGGAAATGTTTTTTAAGGAGTCAATTTTTAAAGAAAAATAACATATCTGATGGTAAGAGTGAAAGCAGGTGACAAACCACCAGTATTTTATTCTGTCAAACAAAGACAGAGGTAGAATCCAAGGTTTGTGCAGGGGAGCAGGTTTCTGGATGACGTGTTACCCCGCCCCCCAGCACTGTACTTTATGACCATCATTTCCTGAGTAGGAACTTCCTGTTTAAACCATTGGCATGCGTTAAAGGACATTTGGGTTTTCTTAGAGGCAGCTTCCTAGAATGAGGCAACATTCAAGGCTTTCCATTCTTTTCCCTCCACCTCTCGCCTGCCCAGCACAGTCCTTTGGAGAGGAGCAGTGGTGGTGAGGAGTCCACAGCTAAAACACAGCTGTAACACAGCTGCCAGGTGTCAGGTCTGGAAGTCCAGACTTGGGATCTAATCCTAGTTCTTCAGCTTCTTATTCGCCATGGGTCCTTGAAGAGGTCTCTTGCCCTATCAGCCTCACTCAGGATCTGCATCTATGAATGGGCAGGTTAGACTGGATGCACAGAAGTACCCAAGGGCATTTTGTTAAAAATACACAGGTCCAGACCTCACTCTCAGAGGTTCTGGTTCAGAAAAGCCAAAGATGAGTTGTTCTTGTGAATCACTGCTTCTGACCCAAGGCACCTGCACATAAAATCCTAGATGTCTTTCATTTGTGGTATGTGGTGTGACTCACCCACCTATTGGAATATGAGAGAACTCAAGCAAGTTTTCTTTTTCATGGGATTGTCACCCAGGCTGTGGCTCTGGAAGTGTGGTCTATAGGTCTCCAGTGAGCCACAAGGATCTGTCTGAAGGTCTCAGACAGAAACAAATGTGAGTCCTTTCTTTACATTTAAGAAGTTAATGACGTACATTTGCATAGGTTGATATCTTTGTACATGATCAAGGGCTACTTGCCAAGAATCTACTATTTGAGTTTGGGCTCCGGCTGAAAGCAAAGCCTAAAGCAAAGACAGGTGAGTTTATTTGGTACTACCATTCTTTCCTTTGGTTTCGTGATGTGTGGGTGGAGAACAAAGATGACAGAACTTGGAGAAATGAATTTTAGTTCCAGGCTGAGCTTTGTCATTCACTGGCTGTGGATTTGGAAAACCACTTTTCTTCTCAATTTTCACATTTATAAAGTGAGTATAACCAAGTCCTGACTCACTGTGTTGCTATGAAAATTACATGAAATAGTATAAGCGAAAGTGTTGTAGGAAGTGTTAAGTGTGCCAACAGTTTATTATTTTACTTGAATGTCCAGTGTTCTCAACTCCATCTGGGACTGTGGAGCTTTAAAACATACAGATTTCTGGGCTTTAGCCCTATGACTGCTGAGTGTACCTGGAGGGGGACCAAGGGAAGCTGTAATAAAATTCTTGCTAGTCAATTGTGATACTTCACCAAATTTGAGAACCACTAAACTACACTGTGAATGCCATGGAACAGGGATTACGTCTTATTCAACTTTGTATTCTGACTGCTTGACCTAGTTCCTAGTATACAGTGTAGTCAATAAATGCTTTTTGAATGAATAAAAGGCCAAACCTTTATACTTAACAAAAAAAGAGCAAAGGTACAACTCTCGAGGAGTCACCCTGTTTCCCTGATGTGCAAGTCTGCCTGACCTACTTTCCTCCACTGAATTAGTCTGTTTGTCCCAGTAATACCTGGGCTAATTTATACCCATTACTATAATACTTGAGCAGCTTGCACTACCTGATGCTTAAAGTCACCATGGGTGACAATATCTTCTTTTACTATTTCAAAGGTCATTGTGAAGTATAAGGGGATCATAAATAAAAAGTGATTTTCAGGTTGCAGTGTGCTATAAATATATAGGGAATTAATGTTATTAAGAAGAATATGCTAATTAACTTCATGGCTCTTCAAAGCTCAATAGATAATATGGCTCTAGAAGAGAAGATTCTTTAATCAGAGTCTCTAGGCCCACAGATTCACTACTGAGCTCACTTTAAAGTGGTTCAGAGAGCAGATTTAAAATAAGGAAACATGGAGAATTGAAATTTTGAGACTGAGCAGAGGTATACAGGCTAAGGCAACCCAAAAGAATACAGAAGGATCTCAGTATTAATATCAAGAAAGTGGAATTCAAGGCAAAAGATGTTGAATAGGTCAAAAAAGAACCCTTTATAATGATGGAGTATGTGGTCCATAGGGAATATACTGTAATGAATAGTTATGTACCAAAGAACATAATACTAAAATGTAGGAAGCAAAATCTTCAGAAAATACAAGGAAGAAGAAGAAGAGGAAGAAGGAGGAGGAGGAGGAGAAAAGGAGAAGAAGGGGGAAAGAAGAAGGAGGGGGAAAGGAGAAGGAGGAGGAAAGGGGAAGGAGGGGGAAAGGAGAATGAGAAAGAGTGGGAGATGGAGAAGGAGAGGCAGAAGAAGTTGAAGAAGAAGGAAGGAAGGAAGGAAGG
Organism: Mirounga leonina; assembly: GCF_011800145.1. Lineage (NCBI taxonomy): Eukaryota > Metazoa > Chordata > Mammalia > Carnivora > Phocidae > Mirounga > Mirounga leonina. The sequence goes on along the minus strand of NW_023270433.1, from coordinate 18,767,069 downwards.
AAGGAAGGGAGGGAGGGAGGGAGGAAGAAAGGGAGGGAGGAAGGAGGGAACCTGACAGAATAAAATTTGTAGTGGGAAAATTGTTACACCTCTTTGGAATTTGGGCAGATCCAGCAGATACAAAGGTAAAGATAAGGAGAGTGTGAACATAATTTACAAGCTATTTTTAGTACAAATGTATTGAACCCTACAAACGAAGAACAAATCTTCATGAAAGCATCTATGGAACAAAACCTCACCATATTTTAAACCTAAAAAGACCTTACTAATTTCTTCAAAGAAAAAGAGTATTGACCTGGGCTGTCCAATATAGTAGCTATGATTCATATCTGGCTATTGAGCACTTATATTGTAGAAAATAAAGAAATGAGAAAAATAAAAAACTATGCTGTCCTCAAGGTCTACAGTCAAGCTGGAGAAACACATTTACCACTGCACAGTGAGTATTTAATCACTCTTAGTATTGAACACTTACTGTGGGCCCAGCAGCAGGACCTCCCCTACATCACCTGTAACCCTTTCAAACACGCTACAAGGTTGGCATAATTATAACCACTTCTCAGATGACCAAACAAACTCAGCCAGGTTAAGCGGCTTTGTTTAAGGCCTCAAAGCAAAATAGTAAATGTGTGATTGGAATTCTGGTTCAAATGCCCATGCCGCTTCCAGATCATCACACTGGTCCCATAAAACGTGCAGCTACGTGATTGAAAGTCCACAGGTTATAGGATAGACATTTGGAGGTGAGAGAATTGAAAAGCCCAGATCATTACATTTGCCTTGATTTGGTTGGCATGTCTTGATTGAGTTTTAGGAACTTCAGTCTCCTCCTTTAGAAGACAACAACAATAGGTAATTGTTTAAGGCCTCTTTCAGAAGGTAGCAATGAGAGGCACTTTGGGCAGGTCAGCTTTTCTAGTATGTGATGGGTATCATGGGTTCCTGCTAGAAGAGTCCTCTTATCATGGTACAGCATGCAGTCACATGTAGGGGGTAGTCCTGACTGTGTGTCAACCATTAAGAGTTTCCTGGAGTTTGGGTTGTCCGTCCAAGGAAGACTCTACTAGTGACTTCACATTTGGATACACTGCAGTTAAAGCTTCATTAACTATAAAATAAACTTGGCCAGAATTTATTCCCTCTTTTATTTTAAGAGAAAGGAGAAAATCATGCAAAAATCCAGAATTAATCAATTCCTTGGAGCTTTCTGGTCAGTTGAATTCATTTCAACATATGCTTTCCAGGCTCCTGCTGTGTGTTGGCCCCAGGGACAAAGTTATGAACAAGACAGAACAGTCACTCTGGAAGGGACCATATAGACTCTATCAGTGTGTTATTTTTCCAGTTGTAAGAACAGAGACATTCCCAGGTCAACTCAGGAGATACTCAATATTAGAGTATACTTGGATAGATAACCCAAATTCAGGAAACTCAGGAGATCCCTAGCCTGCTGTAGGGACATGCATAGGAATCATGAAGAACAGAATCTCAGTTACACAGTTGACTCCTAAAAGATTGGCTCATCACGAAAGTACTGGAAAGGTCAGGACCTTCCCAGAACAGCACTTGACCACTGCTGCTGTTTCAGCTACCATGTACAAATTTTTCTTTAATCATAATCATGCCTGTTAAGGGTCAGGCACTATGCCAAACACTTTCTAATTCTATTTTTCATATTGTTTACTACTTCTTGGCTGTGATTTTACCTTCCTTTACACGTGCGCTTTGGTTTCTGGTTCTGTTATAAATTTCTCAGCTCACTGTGCCTGGATTTCAGATGATCACAGAATTCCTTGATAGCTCCACTTCGTTGATTCATCTAATCAGTATCTAAAGTCCTCCTGTTAAGTGCCAGTATTGAGCTAGGTTTTGGAGGTTCCAAATTTAATGAGCTAGTGGTGGGTCCTAAAGTGTGTGTGTGTGTGTGAGAGAGAGAGAGAGGGAGAGAGAAAGAGAAAGAGACCAATAAGCCAACATGATCCAATTTTTATTTTATTATTATTATTATTATTATTTATTTTTTTTAGAGAGGGAAGTGGGGAGGGGTAAAGGGAGAGGGAGAGAGAGAACCTTAAGCAGGCTCCATGCCTAGCATGGAGCCAGAAGCAGGCCTCCATCTCACAACTGAGATCGTGACCTGAGCCAAAATCAAGAGTTGGATGCTTAACTGACTGAGCCACTCAGGCATCCCAGATCCAATTTTTATCTTAAAAAGATCCTTTCTCATGGGTGGAGGATGCATCAGAGGTGGGAAGGAGGCAGCAAGGAAGAGGTGAGAACTGGCAGGAGCTTATTCTAGTAATCCAGGTGAGAATGATTACAGTGCTGACAGTAGAGATGAAGAAAAACGTAAGCACTCACTAGGGGATTAGTGGGTAGCACAAGCCACTTATTGGTTGCTTGGATGTTAGATATTAGTGAAAGGGTGATTTTTTGTTTGAGCAATTGAGTTGATGGGATAACTCTGAAGAAGTCTAGAGAATGGGAGGTGGGTTGCGGAATAGAAGATGTGAAGGAGTTTGGTACATTTTATATTTGAAATATCAGGGAGAATCAGTTAACTAGTCAGTTGAATTTGTAAGAGTGGATCTCAGAGGAGTTACCTGGAGTGGAGATATAAATTTAGTAGTCATAGCATATAGAAGGCACTTCTAGCCATGTCATAGAAGACATAATGGAGGGAAGGACTATAGAAGGAGATGAGAAAGATCTTCTGAAGAATGGTAAGTTCAGGAAGGTGAGGAGAATCCAACCAGGTGACTGAATAAAATGCTCCAGTGAAGTGGGAGAAAAAACCTAGGTGATTGGTGGTATTATGGAAGCTGAGAGAGGAGCCATAGGATGGAATTCAGAGCCCAAGAGGAGGGCTGGCCTTTAGTAGGCTTGAGAACACCTCCTCCATCATGGTAGGCTAAAAGAAGGAGAAAATGATCATGAATACTGTAGGATTGAGCATGGGTGGTGAGAAGTTGAGGGAGTTTGCTTCTGGTAATTTGTATTTTTCTCAACTAAGTATGAGGCAAGGTCATCAGAGGAAACTGTGGATGGAGGAGGAGGTGTGGGAGGCATGAAGAGAGAGAAATTATTCACCTCAGTGAGTGGGAAAGTTAGCATGTGAGAGAAAGATGGCCAGCCCTCTGGGCCATTGTGAAAGCCCACTGATACTGGGACTGTTACATTAATGTGAACCCTGTCAGCTCAGTTTTGTGATTGTTTTCTCTGGCAACATACAGCTGCTTGGGGACACCACAGAGAGAGGGATGGCATGTTTCATTAATACAGTAATATTTCTAGAGTTTAGTTCGTATTAGCATAGATATATCACTAAGCTATTTTTAAATGCCAAATAAAATGTCAGTGAAAGGTCATATAATCCCTCTTAGATTAGCAAAAATAATACAGATTGGTTGTATTCATGGCTTGGTGTGAGGGAGGTCAGCACCACTCTATACTATTGGGTGGAGGTGAATTGGTTTAAAATTTGTGAATGATAATTTATGACATCTTAAAATCTTAAATGCCCATATCCATTGACATTAAATTCCACTTTCAGGAATCTAATCTATATGGGGCACCTGGGTGGCTCAGTCAGTTAAGCGTCTGCCTTTGGCTCAGGTCATGATCCTGGAGTCCAGGATCAAGCCCCATGGCTGGCTCCCTGCTCAGTGGGGAGTCTGCTTTTCCCTCTGCCCCTTCCCCCACTCATGTTCTCTCTCTCTCTCTCTCAAATAACTAACTAACTAAATAAAATCTTCAAAAAATTCTCACTGTATTTTAAGTACATAGTGATGTATTTTTCAGGGATGTTGATGGCAGGTCTGTTGAAATAGCGAAAGCCACAAACAAGGTATTCATCAATGGAGAAACGATTTGGAAAACTACCTTTTTACAAAGAAATACTAGATGGTCATTTAAAAGAATAGAGAACAATGACAGCAAGGACAGATCTGCAAGCACTTCTGTGAAGGGATGTCTTTGCTATATTCTTAAGCAAAAGAAGTAAATTGCAGACCAATATGTTTGGCATGATTGCATTTTTGTCAAAGAAAATGCGTATGTGTTAGATATATATAAATGTGTTTCTGTATCTATGTGGATATGTATGTTTACATGTATATCACCAATTCGAAGACTTAAATTTTCATATTTTTCATGTCCCTGAAATCAAGAGATTTGAGTGTGATGAAATATGGCAGGTAAATAGATAAGTAGAGAGAAAGAAAGATAAGAATGTATAAGCATAGGAAGAAGAATACACACCAAATAATTACTCGAGTTATCTTTAGGGATGGGGTTGAAATGACAGTAGGTGGGGTTTTTTTCTTTTCCTCTTTTTACAAATATTTCTAAATTTAATTAAAATTTTCCCTTGCGGTAAAATGCCTAAATTTTAATTGAACACTTTGATGAGTTTTCATAGATATACATGACCTGTCTAACCATCACTCAGAACAGATTTAGAATATTTTCATGTCCCCAGAAGTTTCTTTCATACCCAATCAATTAATACTCACCCCTCCTCCCCACAAACTCTATTTTGTCTTCTATCCACACAGATTAGTTCACCAAATCTGAACATTAAGTAAATGCAATCATACATGAATGCATTCCATTCATCAAATGCAATCAAATGAAATGTACTCTTTTGTGCCTGGCTTCTTTTTGCTTAATGTAATGTCTTTGAGGTTCATTCATATTATTTGTGTGGCAGTAGCTTTTCTTTCCTTCGCTGATGCCTAGGATCACATTGTATAAGTATACCACTATTTAATTATCCATCAGTCTGTTGAAGGAAATTTGAGTTATTTTTGCTTTGGGACTATTACAAATAAAGCTGATGCATTCATATACCTGTCTTTTTCTGGACATACTTTATGACCTTAATTCTCTTAGGACTGACTATGCCTAGGAATAGAATGGTTGGATCATAGGACAAACATATGTTTAGCTTTCATAGATATTGCACAATAATTTTCCAAAGTGATTTTACCACTTTCACTCCCCCTCTAGAATCAGATTTCCAGTTGCTTCACATCATCACCAATACTTGATATTGTCCATCATCCTAATTTTAGCAATTCTGGTACATGTGTAGTGGTATCTCATGGTGGTTTTAATTTCCATTTCTCTGACTATTAATGATATCAAACACCTTTCATATCCTTATTGGCCATACAGATATTCTCCTTTCTGAAGTCCTGTTCCATTCTTTTGCCCATTTAAAAAGTAAATTGATTTGTTTTTTTAGTTGACTTATGGAAGTTTTTAGATATTGTGGATGTGAATCCTTTGTCATATATATATAGCAAGCATCTTCCCAAATATTTGTGGCTTTTCTATTCAATTTCATAATGGTTTCTTTTCAATAGCAGAAGTTCTTAACTTAGATGAATGCCAATTTATCATTCTTTTATGGTTGTGTCTTTCATATACTATCAAAACATTTTAATAATAACATCTAAAGACATTAAAAAATTTTTTTTCTTCCCTTATTTTATTCTTCCCTTATTGCTCTGGCTAGGACTCCAGTTCAGTATTGCGGTAGAAGTGGCAATAATGGGCCTCTTTGCCTTGTTAACAACCAGTGGACAAATGTTTACCATTTCACCACTGAGTATGCACCACTGACTTGTCCTCTTATTGCCCATGGGTGAGGCTCTGCAAAGCCAAATCACAGTTATCACAGGTGTTCCATCCCTTAGTTGGACATTCCAGGACAGGACTTAAGTAAATGAACCTCTCAGGGCTTCGTTTCCATATCTTTAAGTGGGAGCTAGTAATAGGACCACCCTCATTGGATACCCGTGAAGATGAAAAGGGTTATTTGAACGTAAAACACTAACACTAATGCCTGGTTCAGAGTAAGCTCTTATTATATGTTAGCTCTTATTATTATTAGCTGGTTTTATTGCATTTGTTGGGCTTCTCAATATATCATTTTATACTTTAATCAGGATGTTTTGGGTACATACAGCGTATTTTCCAAATTAGTTTTTAAGCTCTATAAAAGCAAATCTGAGTCTTGTACTTTTCTCGAATTTCCTTTGTGCTAATCAAATTTACTGTCTGCAATAGCACAGCAAATCATAGTACTGGGATTTTTTTTTTCTAGCTGTATTTCTGAACTATTCTGAAATTGGCCTGATCTTTGTTGAAGTGGTGATATTTTGGGTATCATGGTTGTGTCTCTAATATGCAGAGATTTTACTTTCTTTAAGTATTCAGAGAAAGAGCTGAAGAAAGCTTTCAAGAAATAGAATAAAAACTAATTTGTTTGCTGAAAATCTGGATTGGAGTCCTGGTTTTTCCATTTATTTATTAGCCAGGTGATTTTCATCTCTGAGTCTCAATTTCTCTATATCAGTAAGATGGGCCTAGTAATATTCCTTGTTAGTGCAACATTGAGCTTTCTTCCATATTTCAATATTTAGATTAAAATGCCAAAATAACCATTTTTCTTCAACAAAAATATTACTTAAAAGTAGCTGAACCACTAGAATACTATAAATCTGTACTGTAATCGCGTGTGTGTGTGTGGGGGGTATCTGGCATTGTTGAATTAATTGCAGAAAGGGGTATAGACCAATGTTTATCAAATAAGTTTCTCTGGAGATGCTAATAGATGCTCCTGGGTGGGGGAGAGGGTTACAAATAGATGAAAAACTTGCAAAAGTGGTCAATATCCACAGAATGATAATCAGTTACAGTGCATGGGACACAATTTGCATCTTTATGGACGAGAATTATTTGTATTACTATGAATTTTCTACAATTTTAGGGTGGTAAAATATCTCAGAGACAATGAAAGCTTAAAATAATCTGAATTCATGAACTCTCTCTGAAGAGTCAGTACTCTCTCTAAATTTCAGTCTTTTGCAATTTTTCCCTATACCATGTCTTCTCAAACAGAATGTTATTCTTGTTAATCTTTTATTTAAAAGGAGCCTGGAGTTAATTATTTTAAAAATATATGCACATAGAGCTCATTTAAAGAGTATTTGGATAGAACATCTTCAGTTGGAAAGATATTGAACTGAAAGGGAAAAATTCAATATAGCAAGTTTTTTTAAAGGTGATTTTAGTTTCTATTCAAATCAACAAATTTTTCGTAAGTACCTACTTTGTGATTCAAAGAAGAAAAATAATGGTACCTTGTCTTTTGGGGAACTTAACAGTGTTCGGCCATCCACGCTATTAGGTTTCACTCATGTTTGCATAGGATCCCATGCCTGATAGTATACTTCTGGAAGTCTAGATTATTCAGGCTAGAAAATAGCCATAAAGAGGATTCCATAATTCAAGGAGAGTTCACTTAAGTCCCCGTTACTAATGTAAATGGAAGACCCTTCAGTTATCATCTTGCCTCTGCTTCCAAGTTCCCCTGGGGGGCTGATGGAAGAAAAACAGACAAATCTAAGAGCAGACAATTGTCTTGGAGAAGTACATTCTGAATCCATAACTTAGAAAGATACATCTTCATTAAAAATATTTTCATTATTATAAAGAAGCTCAGCTCCTCACATCTCAAACCACTTTTATTTAAAACATGATCTTTGTTTTGTGTAAGTGAAAGGTCAATTAATGTTTTCTTTTCATTTATATTCAATTAGCCAACATATCGTACATCATTAGTTTCTGATGTAGTGTTCAATGATTTATCAGTTGTGTATAACACCCAGTGCTCATCACATCATGTGCCCTCCTTAATGCCCATCACCCTGTTACCTCATCTCCCTACCCACCTCCCCTTCTGCAACCCTCAGTTTGTTTCCCAGAGTCAAGAGTCTCATGGCTTTTTTTTTTCCCTAGAAACAAAACAAAACAAAACAAAACAAAAACTCTTTTGTTCTCAAAGGTTAATTTAAGCTTCTAATATTAGAAAGCTCCTGGCAGCTTTAATCATCAAGATATAATAATAATAATAATATAATAGTACAAGAACCCTGTTTCAGTGTCAGCTACTGTATTATGTACAACTAGACTGCATTGGGTCATTATAATGGTGTGCAGGAATTTCCTGGAGGTCCAAGTTATGATTTTAAAATTATTCTGTTTTTCATGGTTCTTCTGTCCCTACTTATTGGAAGTGATCCCTTCTCATTGCTTTTGGTGGACTTGACTCTAAGACCTTCTTTTAGCGTGTCACTTCTTCATATTGTTAAGATGGATACTACCATGGTCAAAGCCCATGCGTTTGTCCATAGAACCTCTTACTTGGCACTTACAGACATGGTCTCTACATGATTCCAAAGTACTTCACATTCCCCTCTCCCCTCTTGAGAGGTTCAGGTAAAGGCAGTGGCCAAATGGTTCTCTTTGTGGGTGAGTTTAAGATGTATGGTATGTAAGTGTATATATCTGAACATATATGGAGCCATCAGTAATATATAGCAGAGTCCACAAACATTTTGTATAAAGGACCAAATAGTAAACATTTTAGGCTTTGCAAGCTATGGGGCTGTCCTGCTTTCTGGCACAATTACTTGTAGTCGTCATAGCACAAAAGCAGCCCTAGACTGTAAGTACATGAATGGACACAGTTGTGTTCCAATAAAACCTTATTTACACAAACATGCAGATGCACCAGAGGTTATAGTTTGCTGACTCCAAAACATAGTATAGTCTGGACAAGAAGTCATAATGCCAGGGGATCCCAGCTTTGCCCCTTACCAGCTGAGTGCATAGCTTAGTTCTCTCATGTCACTTGAAATAATTGTTTTGTAAACTCTCAAATACTATGCCGACATCTAAGATGGTATTCACTCAATTATTCATTTATTCAACAAATATATATCAAATGCCCGCTGTGTGTCAAGAACTGTCCTAGAACAACAAGGTGGTAGTAGGTAAGAATGAGTCACATAAATTTTGGGAAGGGTACCAGTATCAGGCTGTTGGGTGATTGTCAGGTTGGGGTCAGAGGGTAAGATGACAGCCTGGTGGGAGTGGGGGTTCCCCTGAAAGGAATTGATGTTCACACAGTCACTCATTTTGGGAAGTGGTTAATTCTGGACAGGAAATGAGTTGGCACTTTGGGTTGGGGGTGCTCATACTTCTTTCTCTCTCTGGGGCCAAGAAGAGTTGGGCCAAGATTCTAAGTCACAGAAAGGCTTAAATGAATCTCACTGGGGAGTGAGATGTTTCTTAGCTATGTGGAGTTAGGCCTCTAGTGATTGGTATCATCAAGTTCATGATTTTCTAACTAGTGGGGCCAGTGACCAAGAGGACAAGCAACCAGTATTTCTGGAGCAGGCGGTGTGAAGACTCAGGGTTGGAGAGTCGCTGGCCTCCAAAAAGTAAGATCCTGTCCAGTATCCAGAGTAGGGTGTGAATGGTGCAGGATCCAACTAAAATAATTTGGAAGCAAGAATCACTTTATTTTGTAGATACTGGCAGAAAATTAACTACGTGTAAATACTGTTCTTACAATCAAACAATTTTGGTACAGGGTGGTAAGTGTTTAGATAGAAGAGAGGATGTCAAGGCAGAAATTGGATACCTAACTTAGTCAGGGAATGATTCTTGGGAAATAAGGTCTGAGTTGAGATTTTATGAATGGGGTCAGGTTAACCAAACAGAGAAGGGAGGGCAAGGACCAGGCAGACAGAGGGATCAGCATGTGCAAAGTCAAGTGGTTTCAGAGGGAGCAGTGCAATGTTGTTAGGGATGTGACTCTGAAGTCAGACCGTGGGCATTTACATCCTGGCCTCTGAGCTACTTAGACATGCTTATGCATTTCTCTGAGCCTCTGTTTCCTCATCTAGCATGGGAATGGCAATCTTGATCTCAGAAAACAGTGTTGAGGATGAAATAGACAACAGTATTGAAGGCTTCCAGTATGATGCCTGGAACCCGGTAAGGAAGCCCTCAGTCAGAGTTAGCAATGATATATATTTATGTAATATAAAGCTATTTAAGTAAACACACCAAAATTGATGAAGGAGCAATAATGAAAAGGTCAGATTCAGTTGAGGGCTGTGTATTTGAGTGTATGAAAGTAATTTTGGCAGTAGGAATTAAGTTTCCTTAAGCATTTTCTTGCTTTTTCCTCATTTTGATGTGTCAATCCCATGACGGGTCATGGCCTTTCTTCCCTTGACTACTTCTGCGCCTGATGCTGAGTGCACCAGGCTAGCTGTTAAAATGAAACTAGTTGCGAGAGCGGAAGGCAAACTCAGAAAGGTCACAGCAGTTATGTTCTCTGTGCCCCCAGCAGTGGGAATGGAATGATGAAATACTTCAGCTGGTTTTCCCTCGGAGCTTTTTGTTGACGAAGGTGGATCAGACTCCAATTCAGCATGTTCTTAACTAGTTTAACAGATGCCCTCAGCTGGTAATTCCCTGCCTCGCTGCAAGGGAATCCACACATTTCCTGAATGCTGACTCTGTGCCAGACTCTGATCTGGGTGCTGGGGCTCAGACAGGATTCTTGTGTCCAGACACTCCACTCTAAGTGGAAAAAAAGACACCCAACCCCCAACACTCCAATGCATCAATAGTGTTGCTGTGAGGGAGATGCAGGGAGGAGACCCCCAGTACTCCATTTCTCCCAAATATTTAGTAGGCTTATCCAGGCTAATTTTCCCTAAAGTATGAAAGCATTCATTGGGCATTTGTCTCATGAACACCTTTGTTCGTCCAATGGCTGGTTTTTCCAGATGCTGATGGTGCTGGCTTCGGTGAGTTTGAGGAAACATCATTCTTCTCGTATTTGCCCTTGAGCTTTTCCCTGCTCCTTTCCCACAGTGAAAAGCCTTTGGAGAGACGGAACGTAGTAAAAGCCTTCACATTTGTATACTTTTCAAGCTTATTGTATGTACTTCCCACAGCTTTGGAAAGGATTATGCTTATTTTACAGTTGAGGATATTTAGAGAGTGTCTGTGATTCATCAAGATCCTCATGTTAATCAGTGCCTGAGCTAGGATTCAAACTGAGGTTTTCAAACCATCCGTTTCCATCCGCCGCCCCCAGACTTGGTTCTCTCTTTCCTTGGCCATGGGGAAAGTACATCCCCTACTCTGGACTACATCTCAAGCTTTCAACATACTGGTTACAGTCTTGCTCCAGCTCTTGCCCAAGATACCCAAGGGAAAGAACTGGACCAAAAGCAATTTTTAAAAATGCAGCGATAATTACAAAAGAATACCATCATGGTGACTTAATGACGCTTTTGGTAGTGTCTAGACCCTTATATTTGCATAAAAAGCAGAAAGGGAGGGAGAATCCATTTCCCAAAGCTAGCTGGGAGGAAACAGGGAAGCATAATGGATTCAGAGAAATCTACACTTACCAGGGAAAATCATCTGAACCAGCAGCCCTCAAACTGTTAGGTGTCCATGAATCTCCATCTTGTCGATCTTATCAAAATGCTGATTTTGTTTCAGTAGGTCTGGGTAGATGTGAGATTCTGCATTTTTAGCAAGCTCTCTGGTGATGCCAGGGCTGCTGGGTTCAGGACACAGTACAGATAATGAGGACATAAACCACTGACTCTTGAACTTAAAGTTGGGGAGCTTAAAATAATTCTGATGCCTGGGCTCTATCCCCAGAGATTCTAATTTAATTGGTCTGGGTGGTGCGCTGAGGACCAGGCATTAAAAAGTCTTTCAGTTGATTCTAAGGTGCATCAAAATTGAATTTAAACTCTAGGGAGAGTATACCCACCTACAAAATGATTAGAACTGCAAAGAGCTGTCTCATAGGGACAAGAGGGAGATGGATTATATTGTAAATATACTACACCGAGCTCATAGAGGGGGTTCAATAACCAAGTGAGGGTTTGGTTTTTTTCCCCTTCCAAATTCTCAGATGGCACAGATGGGTTCTGGCATCTGGAAATTTCTCCTTTCTTTAATAGCTCTCTTATTCTCCTGAATGCTGAAAAACATTTCTAAGAAAAAAGGTGGCTATCAATTCACATTTCCATACTTTTTAAAGATTTCATAGTCCTTTTTTTTCTCTTTTGGATGGCTTATTTGGTATCTTTGCTCTAGAGTGTGGCCTGTATTTAAAGAGATTTTTTTTTATTATTCATTTAGGAAATAGTTATTAAACAGCTATTATGTCCCAGGAGCTGTGTTGGGCTGTGAGGACCCAGTGCTGAGTAAGATTGATAGGATTCCTGCCTTCCAGGAGTTTGAATGCTGGTGAGGAAGTATAGAGAGAGCCAGAGTGAAGAGCATCATGCACTAAAGAATGGGACAAATGGGGAAGAAGACAGCAGGGAATTAGGTGAGGCCAGAAGAGTCAGGAAGACTTCTTTAAGGAAATCAAAGCAATGACAGGAGGTAGCGAGGCAAAGAGAGTGAAATGAATATTCCAGGCAGAAGGAAGAACACCTTCAAACACCAGGTGGCAAGGCTGAGCATGGAAGGTTTGAGGAACTGGGAGGAGTTCAATGTTATTTGAGTATCAAGCACAAGGTGGGAAGTGGCATGAAGCGAGAGAAGAAGGAAAGATCTTGATGGGGAGGGAGAGAGCTTAGATTTTAGGGAGGCTGGGTCAATAGTGGTTGGAGAGGGCGCCTGGGTGGCTCAGTTGGTTAAGCAACTGCCTTCGGCTCAGGTCATGATCCTGGAGTCCCGGGATCAAGTCCCGCATCGGGCTCCCTGCTCAGCAGGGAGTCTGCTTCTCCTTCTGACCCTCATGATCTCTCTCTCTATCTCATTCTCTCTCTCAAATAAATAAAAATAAAATCTTTAAAAAAATAGTGGTTGGAGAATGGAATGCTGGAGTGGGGATGTTCACATACCGAGGGCTTGAATTCCAGCTCTACTACCCACGGGCTGTGTGATGTTGGCCCTGCTACTCAACATCTAGGAGTCGCAATGGCACGGTCTGCAATGTGGGGAGTACAATACTTGCCTCCCAGGGCTGTTTAAGTTTAAATGACTGAGTGAGTAAGTACATGAGAAGTGCAGAACATGTAAGAGCTTGATAAGTGGCCATTATTGTTATCAGTACCCAGAATGATGGTGCCATCTAGGGATGGGATTTGTAAGGGGTAAGACAGGAGCCAGGATGTGAGTTAGGAGGTGACAAGGGTAACGCAGGTGACATGGTGCTGGTGGGCACAAGAGAATTGGATGAACTGGACAGATGATGACTGGATGGGAATTAAGAAATAAGGGTCATGAAGACTCAGATTGTCCTTGAGATTTAGAACATAGGAATAGTGACAAGTTTGGGATGAGTCCTGTGAAGTCAGTTTTACATGTTAAGATTGTATTCATCAGGGATCATTTGCAGAGAACAGATGTCACTCCAGCTTGTTAGCAGGAAGGCACTTATCACAGTATATTAGGTGGCTTATGAACTTGCCGAGAGGGCTGAGAAAACAGAATCCAGGTTGCGCTTTCAGGAGCAACCTCTAATGCTACCCTTCACAATGGGGGTACTAGAGTAGCTGCTCTCTCTTCAATGATCTTGCAATCAGGAAGCTGCTCTTTTAGCGCCCACGACACCACTGTTTCAAACAGGAAACCATCATAATCAGGAAGCCGAAACTGCTGTCAGATCTAGAACCATTGTGAATCTGCAACAGATCATGTCAGCAGAATGGATGCTCCCGTCCCTAACCAGACTCACCGCACCTACCAACCTAGTATCTGAACACTGAAGCTTCTGCAAATGCACCTGCAGAAAAATCAAACACCTCCATAGCTGGGCTTGCCAGCAGAGTGGACAACAGGGTAAAATCTTGTCCATCTTGGACTACACGCTTCTAGAACTCAAGCTGCCAGAGAATTAGGAAAGTATATTTTGAGCCTTCCAACTTCTGGAGCAGGGAAAGTCAAGCTAGAACAGTACTTTGCAGACTGTGGGTTGTGACTCATGACAACATCATAAAAATCAATTCAGGTGGTCACGACAAGATTTTTTTCTTAGTCATAAGTAGTAAGTATTACTTAATGTAACCTTTGTCTTAGGGTTTTGTGTGTGTGTGTGTGTATACATGTCTTTGTTTGCAAAGTAAAGCATTTCTTCCTCTGAGCCATGGTAAAAAAACAAAAACAAAAACAACAAACTTGAAAGTCACTACCTTAGGTGTGGAGTGCCAATCTTCCATTGCAAGATCTCAGAAAGAACTCGTGTGTAGAGCCCAGTGGCTACTGAAAATATGGGGTTGAATTTCAGAAGCAATCAAAGCTGGAGATAAAGATTATGTAGTTATTGGCAAGAAGATGCCATTGAAGCCAAGAGGAAGTTGAGTAAGCCATCCAGGGAGACAGCATGGATTGTGAAGAGAAAGGTGGGGGATAGACACCAAGAAATACAGACATTTGATCTTCGGGGAGAATTTTCCGTCTGGGGTTGTGTTCATCCTTCCTGCACTCTGGTATTTTCCATTTGCTCTCCAGGGAGAGAACTGGATCCAGGGAAGCCCCAGAGTGCTTTGGAAAAACCAGTGCTTTGGCATGGGGGCCTGGCACCGCACTGGCCCTCAGAACTTGTGTGTGGAATGGATGTACAGAGCGCAGAAGTTCTAGGAAAGATGGAAGGAGCTTTTTAGATTCCAAAGCTCCAGCTCATGAGCTGTGACCACAGAGGGGTCTAGCCTCACCTGCAGAGGATGACTCAGTAGAGTTAGAGTACTAGTTATAATTTTCAAAGAGTATTTCTGCTACATAGAAAAATGGCAATAAGGAGTGGGAGCTGTATAGGAAGATATGCTCATTGCAGCAAAATCAGGAGACAAGCTAAATATTCATCCATAGGAGCCTGGCCAATCCAATGTATTCAAACAATGGAATAGGATATCACAGTTAAACGAGTGAGCTAGATATATACAGGTGTAGTCTGTATAAATCTCAAAAAATTTACATTACCTGAAAAATTTCAAGTCACAAAATGTGATATGAAGTATGATATCATTTATTGAAAAAAAATTCATTTACTGAAATTGTTAAAGCCACACAAAATTGTACTATATATTCTTACGGGAAAACAAGTATAAAATTATGTAAATGAAGGGGCTGGGCACACTTCCAGGCAGTGGCTATCTCTGGGGAGGGTGGAGGGAAATGGATGGAGGAGTGAAGCTTTGTTCTATCTGCAGTGTTTTATTCTTAAAAAGAAGCAGAAGCAAACATGGCAAAATATTAATAGTTATTAAATAAGCAGTGAGGCATGGGAGAAATACTATTTTCTGTTGTTCTCATAATTAAAAATAAATACAATTGTACATACATTTTGCAATGCCCAGAGCAAGAATAAAGCTTCCTCCCCTAACTGCAGGTTAAGCAGATGACCTGAAAACAATTACTAGGGGAAAGCGGGGACACACACACACACACACACACGTACATATATGTGTATACACATAGTACACATATGTGTATATATATAACACACATGTATGTACATACATATACAGATATATACATACATAGATATTCATACATATACACACATATATGTATAAATTCAGATTAAAACAATAAGCTTTTAATTTTTAAGTTATTTCTTCAGTTTCTGAGAGATTGAACTTTTATATACGGGACGCTGGCCTCTTCTGTGATTTGACTGTGTACTGAATCTAGAGACTATCTGTGTGTCACATTTGAATGATAATCCTGGAGGATCTGATTCGGGGCAAAGAAGAACAGAGGAAGTCCCTGAATGCTGGGGACCACCCCAGTGCAGGGCTGGAAAGATGTGACCCGAGGAATTCCAGAAAGGCTACAGGATGAGACCAGTAAAACCTGGTGGGAAATAGTGGAGAGGGGAGTCAGGGGGCTGGGCTCCACTGCTAGCTCAAATCCCAGCCCTGCTACTAACCACACGTGAGGACTTGACAAGGCTCTGCCTGCTCTTGGGCATACAACCAACCACTGGCTTAGCTCATCAATCAGCTTCTTTCCAGAGACGACACTGACTGAATTCTCAAGCCTCTTAATGTAAGTGCCAGAATAATCAGTGGTATTCCAGGGATTCCAGAAGGCTCTCCTGTTTGGTAGATTCTGCCCAACTTCCTTCAGCCTTTCCTCCCTTTAGAGCCTGTTCCTATCCACCCTCCTGGGGGTGCAGGGACCTCCTCTGAGCCAACCTTTGTGTGACAGGGGAATTCTGAGGGGGAATAGGGTAGGTTAAGGAGGCAGCAGTGGGTGATAGACAGATGCGATGAACAAAAAGTTACTAAATGTGGAGAAAGAATGTCTTATGAATTCCCCAAGGGCAGGAACACACTTAGTCTACACTGACTTGTTTCTTATCAACTTACGCATTGCCCTTCTCTACACTTTCTGCAAGTATACTGTGGTGTGTGTGTGTGTGTGTGTGTGTGTGTGTGTGTGTGTGTGTGAGCTCTGGGTTTTTCCTCAGGGGGCATATGTTTCGAGTAGCCTGAGTTTCCAGTTAGAAAAATTATTTATTTTATTTACATAGATGCTATCACATTCCCGGGGAGGAGGGGCTGGTTAAACCTCAGGGAGTAACAGAATCTGGTTTTAAACTTTCCAGCTTATCCACGCCCTATTATTTTCAGTTGAGTTACTAACGATTATTCTCTTTTACTTTTTTGTCTTGCTACAGGACTCCTTCAGATGCTGAGCTCCCTGTGTCTTCAGCTGTTGGCTCTCAGAGTATTGCTTGACAGAGACTGAGAGTAGGAACCACTCAAGTATAAAAGTCAGGTGTCTCTGCTCAGAGAGATGGAATCTTTCTCAACTTTGAGTATGAGACAGTAGAAAATTTGCTTAGTGTACACAAGCTTAGATTGCAGATACCTTCTCAAGAATGCATGAGTTGGCTTAAGCAAGGTTCATTTGTCCTCCAGGGTTTGGGTATAACTCAAATGCCAGGTGCTGTCTTACTTGCTAGTTTTGGGTCCCCCAAACCTGTCTCTTTGTTTACTATATACTTGGCTTGCTGAATTCAACAACTCTTCCAATGCCCGCTCCTCCCAAAGAATCTACTCATAGAAAGTGTTAGAAATGTAGACTTTACTGAATATTTCATAGAGGAGGCCTAGGAGGAGGTTGACATAGCACGCTGCTCAGAAAATGATTTCAACTTTTCCCTTAGCTATTTTGTGTTCCCAAGTCCTTCTCATCCATACCAACACTGCAGGCTTTATTTTTTTTCTTTTCTTCTTTTAAATTTTTTCTAGTCTTTCTCTGACAAACTTCCCTGATTTCCTACATTTTTGTTTTCCTTCCACCTTTTTTTGAGAAAATGCAAATTTTGCTCCATTCTTTTGCATGGCAGTGAAGAGTCCCTTTTGCTTCTGAAGCATAAAATCTGGGTCTTTATTCTTCAAGCTCAGTGGTCCTTTTCAACAGATAAGGTGCTCCTTTGGAAATGATGGACGGATGTAAAGGTAAGTTGGTGTAGCTAGAGGAATCTCACAGTTACCCCAATCAGGAGAGGAGGTTGCCATTGTTCAGAAGTCCTCACCATGTGCAGGGTCATCATCATTATCAACAACATTTGGGGGCCTTAATGGCCCTCCACAGAAATGGCTTCCTGAGAGGCGTTTGAAGCAGGGAGCAGAGAGAGATCATGTGAGAAATGGCAACACCTGGTCCCTGACCAAATGGCCGCATCACCATGACCACTGCATGCTGATGGAGTGCCTGCTGAACACAAAGCCCTTCCCTACAGGAAACGAAAGCGGTCTGTTGTTGATGTGTTGTCAATCTTAACTCGAATGGAGTCAAGCCCAGTCAGATGGCTTTCCAAATACCAGGAGGCCTTTTAGATTTGGGATGGTCAGTTGGGCAGTCCTTTCTTTTACACATTTTAGATCCCCCAGTTCACATCATTTGTCAAGGGACCCTGAACCTCATCCCCAAATTCTGACTCTGTTAAGGGACATGCGGCCAGATCCTACATATGTACCATCAGATTTATACTGGTGTGAGGTGAGGGCCTTCCCTTTGGTTGGGGGCTTCTAGAACACTGCCTGGAATCTTAGTTCACAGGGGAATGTGACATTCTGGGATGAGACATCCTGGTCTTTTGAGATGGAAGAGATTTTGGAGAGATTCAAGTCCAGCCCCTTCATTTTTCAGACATGGATCCAGAGTTCCAGGGAGGGGAAAGGAATAGCTCCACGTCATACAGTGAGTGAGTTAGTGGTTGGGCCAGGGCATAAATTCATCCCTTCTGATACCCATGTGGGGCTTTTCCCACCATACTGTCTTGCTTCCCTGCCTTCTATTTGAAAGATACTTCACTCAAAACTGTTTTTTTTTTTTTTTTTTTTAACCCTGGAGCTGTATCTTCCCAAGAGACAGAAGGAGTAGCATATTATTTAATACACTTTATGGTTTCAGTCTTGATCTAGAGTTTTCTTTTTGCCCAAGTGTTTGGATGGATGAAGTACTGTATGGTAGAGAGTGGCTTTCTTCCTGAAGACCAGAAGAAATGGTTCAGTCTGAACTACTATATAAGAAGATAGACAACACATTCTCAAGAGGAAAGGTGTTTGTATCCACATACTGGAATTTATCCACCTTGACTGATATGGTGGTGTTGACCTGGAGGTGCTCCAGCAAGAATTGAGAGAGATTTTGGTATATGTTTTTGGTTTGTGCTCCAGACTCACACACTGTCACCAGCGTCTGCTTTTTGACGTCTTTGTTGATGAGAAGCTCCAACTTCAGGTCAACAGAATGTTCTGGGCATCTCACGAGAAATTGCAGTTGGCAAATGATGACATACCAACCTGGGAACTGGATTACCAGATTCCCGTCCTGATATCTGACTCCATGGACAATGCCATCTTTGTTCCAAGACAACTTGGATTTGTTTATATGCTTTGACACTGGAAAGGGAAGGACAAAAAAGAATTACCGAGCATATTTCAGATGCAGATCGGAAAATGTGAAGTTTTTACTCAAGGTTTCCCATTCGAGACCCGTGTTTTCTATAGTGTTGCCTGCTGTTCCGACCATCTGGAATATCTTTCATGTTACTCATTCCAGGTGCTGCTTAATATTCAAGGCACAAGTGCAAAACCACCCCTCCTCCTTTTCTCTAATGCTTCAAGCTGGAGGGTCAGAAGACACATGGTAATGGACTACTGTAACCTCCTATAGAATCACTCTCCGCTTATTTATTATATTATTCTGTTATTATTATAATTAATAACTTTCCCTTTTCAGACCGTGAGTTCCTGGACTATATTCCCCACAAGTTCTGGACTATCATGCTCATTCAATCAATCACTCAATCAATCAATCAGTGCTCCATCACTAAGGGACTACTATTTGGTAGGCATTGCATCAAGTATCCGAGATGGGAGATCCAGTTTTGTTCAGTTAGTAACCAATTTAAGCATCAAGATGTCCAGGAGAATCTCAGTCTGTTGATTGCATCCTTTAACAATTCATTGTCTCAATTTTTTTGCATGTTTTCCTCTCTTTGAAAGGGCAGCCAAACATAATTGTGTAGACCCCGCCAGTGTACAGTCAGGGGCTCTTCCCAGCTGGGATTTTTAGAGAAGCAGAGGATTGGCAGACCCTGTGAGCCAACATGTTCATGTGGAAAGCCAAGTCTCTCCGAGTCCTGACAAGTGAAAATCAGCACTGATTAGTCAGGGTGACTTTCAGAATCGGAAGGCTGGCCTTCGTTCTAATTGCCTCCATGCCTTCCCTTTCAACCTCGTTGCAATTCAGCTGAAGAGTGAGAACTAATCTAACTGCAAAATGGAATTTTTAAAATGGGCAGAATGGCTATTGAGCGGATCTCGGCCATCCCCTCCGCATCTCGGCTTTCCCAGCCTAAGTGCCTCGCATTGTGTCCTTTGAGGGGCCTCTGAGCTGGGGCACACTGCAGTATGCAAATAGGCTGGGTGCCTGCAAGTTCATTAAGTTGTCAATCAGGGGACAAGGCAAGTTTGTGGTTCCCTTGTGAGTAAACTGACAGAGGCAGAGACTAAGAGCTTGCTTCTGTTTTGTGAGGAAAAGTACTGTGCACTTGGCCCCAGACTTGGCCCCCCCCAATCTGAATAGAGAGGGGCCCTTAGGGTCAGACACAAATGCCTTCGGAGGCCAGGTTGGCAGCACAGAAAGGTGAAGGGGGCTGGGGAAGGAGGAGTCTTGTGGCTCTCTCCCCTTCGCCCCTAAGGTCTTTAAACTCAAATTATAAAAAATAGCATGCAGGCTAGATGCCACATCTGCAGGTCATACTTGGCCATGGCCTTCTCCTTGTGACCTCTCTGGTTTAGAGGTTTCAGAAAGGCCACAGGAAGTGGCCCTCAGGTAGCTAGAGTTCCTGGATTCAGTTACTGACCTTGCAGGTAGGCCCATGACTTCTTGAATGGAGCCTTTTCCAGTATACATGAGATGTCCTCTGAGCAATTTCCTAAAAATAAAGTGATCACACATTAAATGTCTTTCTCTGCTCTGGGGACTGGAGACACCAGATCCTTTTCCATGACCCTTGGATGGAGACAATTAGTATTCTGTTTCCATTTGGGGACCTAAAAGGAAACCTGTTTATTTCTCATTTTGCCATCAGGTACTTTAGGATTCTTTGGAATTAGTTGATTCCACAAAGACTGGAAGTAGGGGGAAGGAAAGCAAAAAGGACCTGAGCTCCCCTAGGTACCAGGTACCATTCCTGTCCCTTTACCTACTTCACTTCACCCTTGCAGCAACTCAATGAGAGTGGTATTATTAAGTCCCTTTTACAGATGGGAAAAGCCTGGGCACCAGACAGACTACGTATACTCTCCCACGTCACTCAGCCTGGCAGTGATGGTCAGAACCATAGTTCCAATAGTAATTACTGCTATCCTCCCTTTGAGAGCGCACCAGATACTAATCTGTGCACTTTTACATATACAGCAGATGCTGATCGAATTCTCCGAATAACTCTGCCAAGTGGATGTCCTGATGCCTAGACAGAGTCAATGACACGAGGTCAAGCAAGTTGGTGGTAATGTTGAGACTCACCCCCATGTCTATCCAATTCTAGAGGCCAGTTTTCCTCCTCCAAGCCATTTGCTGGACAGTGGAGATAAATACATTCTTGTGCTCGATTTTAAGAGGATATAAGATTAAAGAGATCTAAGCAGGAAGCCTGCTACCGGGAAATTCCTTGGCAGGGGAAAAAGACAGTGTTTATGTCATTATGGTATTTAAGAAACAAAAATATTTTTAATATATTCACCGGTGATGCTGGCTTAGCAGCTTCTTATTATAGAAGCTATTTTATATGCAAAGAGCCAAGTTATACATTTCCTGCGGTGACTCATGAATTCAGCTTACTGTGGGTAGATTCCTTCTTCTCTTTGGATGTTGGTTTCCCGTCTATAAAACTGGGAGATCTAAGACCTGACATTGACATCTTTTTGATGATGTCATCAGGGTGACCATTCATTCCATCTACCAGAGATGAGGCAGCCATGGGCCTGCTTGGTTGAAGCAGCCACGCCCTGATGAGTTTGCTCGCTGGATCTCGGAGTGGTATCTGTTGGGCTCACAATATTCCCCATTTGCCTCTCTGCCCCAGGCCTGAGGAAACCTCTCCCGGCCTTCCTCACTTCCCCATGGAGCCTTGGAGAGGTTGGAAGTTAAGCGAACAGTTCCCTCTGCTGTCTGAACAAGCTCACTGCTAGCAGCCACCCCAGCAGAAGCAGGGGGCAGCTTTGATCCTTGCCTGCCCTCAACCCATAGGTGCTCTGGCCCAAAGGTCTCCTTGGTGATGAGCGCTGGTAGACCAGCTGTCTTTTTTTTTTTTTTTTTTTTTTGGATCCCATCTCTTTACCTGGCATTCTTGTCCTGCCTGTTTTAGCCACAGCCACTCTTGAGGTTTTAGAACCAGAGTTACAACATGAGGGCCACTCATTTTCTAATGCACTGTGAGTGCTGTTAAGAGAGTCCCCCTGGCCAGCCTTCCCTTTTTGGGAGTGTGGAATATCGAGTCAGAAAACACCGCAGCGAGGTATATCTGGCCATGTCTCTTCTCTGCTGGGAGTCCCTTTCGGACTTTGCTGTGCCTGCTGGATCAGGGCCCTGATCCTCCACAGGCGTTCATGGTCCCTAGTGATCTGTCCCTCCTGCATTCTCTAGTCTCACCCCCACCTTCCCTCCTTCCCTTGTACTCTCGATCCTGAGAGTAGTAACAATAGGGCAGACTATAATAATAGCTAATATAGTGATGGCGATTTTCCGGGTCCTCTGCTGAGCATGCTACATTCGGTCTTCCACTTAATTCTTACAGCCACCCCATGAGAAGGCTACTACAGTGATTTCTGTCTTGTACATAAGGAAACTGAGGCTTTAAAAGGTTAATGACTTGTTCACATTTGCACAGCGCATCAGTGGGAGAGTGAGGTTCAAACCCAGGCTGTCTGACTCGAATGCCTTGGGTCGATTGCTGACCACGATACCGCTCAGCCCCCAAACATGCATGTTAATTTGCCTCTCCACCTGGAAACCTCCCTTCACCAGGAAAGTTATTCCTTATTTAAAGCATGGCCTGGAAGTCATCTCTGACCTTCCCTCTGTTTGCCTATTTGCCTCCTCCATTAGACTGTGAACCCTCAGGGCAGAGACAACTATTTATATATCCCCACTGTTCAGCCCAGAAGATGCTCTGTAAATGTTTGTTGAATTGAATCATCTTGTCTCTCCCTCTTACTTCCCACCGTGGATGTCAGCTGAGTTCTGGCATGAGTGAGGTGAATGGGGGTGCTTGGCTTGTCTTTCCCCTTGAGGCTGGAAGAACACCAAGCCTCATTCCCACATAGTTCTTCAGGTTAGTGTAGATTAGATGGGAGGAGAGGACTCATGCCCTAGGCTGAGGCCAACACAGCATGCCAAGAACAGGTTCTGCTCATTGGCTGGAGGCCCCCTCACAGCGTATCACTTGTGGCATCTGTCAGGTGAGCTTCCGTAAACAGGTAGGTGGCTGGACAAGTACAAGCCTGGGCTTGCCTCTCACACATGCACGTTTTGTTGTTCCTTTCCCCTTTGGTCTTCGTATGTTTGCTTGGTTGACCTCAGCTGTAATTCTGAGAAACCCAAGGATGGAAAAAACAACACACAAAAAACCAAAAAAAAACAACCCTCATTCGGAAGCATTTGCATTTCCTGAAGTCAAATGGCAAGGTGTATTTTAGTTTTTCTTTAAGAACCTTTTAGATGTTTCAAGCAAAAGGAAAAACACGGGCAACCATCTCCAAGAATGGCATTGCTGGAGCTGCCTGAGGGAAGGGCGCTGGGAACGGGACACTGGAGAAGCTATTGGCAGAAGGGGGCAGTTGAATGTGGAGAGGAGCCCAGAGGAGGACACGATTGTTAGCCTTTCACATCTGACAGGCTGTCAGCAGGAAGGTGGAGCAGCCTGCTCCGTGGGGCCCAGACACCAAGGCTTTACGTGGAGGTTTGAAGAGATGACGCACTCAGCTCATAACTAACATTGCCCCTGTCCCTATTTTTCAGATGAGGTGATGGGAAGACCTTCTCTAAGGACACACATCACACTGTAAATCACAGGGCTGGCAGCTCAAATATTTGACCAGTTAGTGCTATTCAAAGATGTGTTGGGCTGTTTTGAGGGTCATGAGGCTCTTGCCAAGAGGCAGTGGGGCATTTCACCAGCCATGTGTCACCCTGTGTGTCCACGATATGACTTTCTTTTTTGGTTATGAAGACAGGAAGGAGTGATTTACAAATAGGTGGTGTGACCTGCAGCTGGAAGCCTGTGATGTCTCTGGAATTTTGGATGCTGGGAGCATGGGGAGAAAAACACCCCTGTTTCATTAATTTCCCAGCTGAATGTGATGTCTGGAGGGGTTCAGTTTGAAAAACTGACCATTCGGGTGGGGGAAATGAGAACTGTTTGCAAGTCCTGACTGAGTTGATGTCCTGGGAGTTAGAATCTAGGAATTTCCCTTCTCTGGGCCCTAGTGTCCTTAGCTAGATGAAGAGCAGTGTGGCCCTTCTAGTTTATTCTAGCAGGCTGTGTAGACTCAGCTATATACAGCCAGGCTTGCTGCAGCAGGGGGAAAGTCAGTCCCAGTTCCAACTGTCTGTCTTTGTGGGCATGTTGCTCTACCCCATCTAGGAGACTCTCTTGACACATTTAAATTTCCAGACACCTGCAGTGGTAGAATAGAACATTTTAGGTATGGGGTCGTCTAAGTTATGAACAGCCTGATTCTGTAAGGATTTGCATGGTTTGTAGAAATGGAAGTTCCTGGAGAGGTTACCTGGTCCAGGCTTTGGCAAAAATATAACAAAACACATATGCTCCACAATGTTACCCCCATGGCAGACTTGTCCTAGGTCACCCCATGAATTAATGACAGAGGTAGGACCAGAGCCTGGACACCTTACCCCTTCTATGGGGCATTCCATCTTTCAAACAACTTAAGCACTCTGTGAATTTTTCTGAAGACCAAGGTCTTTAGATGGGCAAGATTTATAAGCCCAAACTTGGCCTCCTCTAGGATCATGGAACTTTTCTGGGCATTGTTTGGAAGCCTGGAGAGAAGTATGTGCCAATGAAACCTTCTTGGCCAGTTTCACAGAAGAGAGAGCTAGGGAGAGAGAGGTGTTGCTTAAGGTGTTTGACAAGACCATGTTCTAGGGGTGCCTGGGTGGCTCAGTCTGTTAAGCAGCTGCCTTCACCTCAGGTCATGATCCCAGGGTCCTGAGACGGAGCCCTGCTTTGGGCTCCCTGCTCAGTGGGGAGTCTGCTTCTCCCTCTGCAACCCCCACCCCCTGCTCGTGCTCTCTCTCTCAAATAAATAAAATCCTAAAAAAGAAAAGAACATGTTCTAGAAACCAGCATAATGACAACCTGAAGACTGGACCCTGCCTTGGGATCTCAAAATGTTAGACTTGAAAGGGCCATTTGATGCCCACTTAACCAAGACCCTGTTCTATGAGTGGGGAAGGACATTGAGCCCAGAGGAACTGAGGGTCTGGCCCAAGATGTCACTGTAGATAGTGGCAGAGCTGGGTCCAGAGAACATGTCTCCTGACTCCTAGTCCAGGGCTCTGTCCTCTGTTAGTCTTTCCCTGGAGGAGGAAGTGTTAAATGTAGGAAGAAGTGGGTGTGCAGCCACCATGCACACTGGGCTGAAAACTGATGAGACAGCTGGAGGTGCTGGGAAAAGGGCACTAATGAGCCTTCTGGACTCCCTCTCACAGAAGAATGCCAGCAGGTGACTTCAGGACCATGTGCTGAACCTGCCAAGTCATAAGTCCTAAGCCTTGATTGGGCTTCCATCAAGATGCAGCAATGCCCAAGCTGGCAAAACAAACCACGCCAATCATTCTGGCCAGATGGTATGTGGTCAGAGTGCCAGGCACCTTCCAGGCTGATATTCGGACAAGAGAGACACAGTGCATCTGGGCTCTGGTCAAGGCTTTTAGTTGTCACTTCCCCTTACAGACCCTCAGTTACTGTATCTGTAAGGTCGGTTGATAATAATAAACCCAAATGAATGGTTGTTGCAAAGACCCAATGGATGTAAAGTGGCCAGTGTAGCATTTGGCTTAGAGGAGACATTCAGAAAACGGTAGTCCCTTCCTCCCCTACTCCTCTTGTCCTTGTTACAGTAAACAGCTTAGCCATGCCACTCAACAGAGTGAGCTGGCTGATGAAATGCTCATTAAAGCAAAGCTCATGGCATTATCTGATGGATTGAAGTTTCTCAATTATGTGCATAAATGTTTGAGGCCATCTGATGGCTTCCAGAAGAATGTGTAGCATGCTCCCTCCATCTGTTGCCAATATTTTGAGCCTTCTAAGAAGGAGAGGAATTATCTTAATGACGGCATCTACCGAGGTTCTGGCAGTCCCTTCCTCTGGTGGAATATCCAGGAGAGTCCCAACAGTGACATCTAGGGGAGAGTCTCTCCATTATCAGTAGAATCTGGAATCAAAGTGAATCCTTAACCTAAGGGTCATTTCAGTTGACTTCAACTTGACCATTTCCTTGATGCCACAAAGCCAACTAGTGGTGAAAGGACTCCAAGATGGGTTATTTGTTAAGCAAAAGACAATGAGGTGACTCTGGATTTACAAACAGCACTTGGGGAGTACTCATCCCACACGCTCAGTGTTAAGCACATAGAAAGTGACCAGTAGATACAAATTGTGGTCAGGCTGGAATTCATTTGAATTTCTTGACAGTTTTTTAGAATTTTCGAGTCTTTTTGATCCTGAGCTGTTAGAGTATGTAAGATCAACCTATCTGACTTAATCTAAATGCAGGTGGAATTAATATTATTGGAGGCAGTTAAGAAGCATACAAAGTGTGGGCGCCTGGGTGGCTCAGTTGGTTAAGCGACTGCCTTCGGCTCAGGTCATGATCCTGGAGTCCCGGGATTGAGTCCCGCATCGGGCTCCTTGCTCGGCGGGGAGTCTGCTTCTCCCTCTGACCCTCCCCCTCTCATGCTCTCTGTCTCTCATTCTCTCTGTCTCAAATAAATAAATAAAAAATCTTTAAAAAAAAAAAAGAAGCATACAAAGTGTATAATTCAAAAGGCAAAGTGAAACTGAAGTCGCATGGTGAAATCTGGTAACATTTAAATAATTTTTTAAAAACATCTCCTAGCTATTCTAGATGCAGAGGTATAACAGCATACTTGGGAAATTAGGCTTAGGATCAAACAAACTTAGGTTCACATTCCACCTCTGCCATTTTACTGAGTTGTGTGGCTTTGCATAAGTCACTCAGCCTCTTTGAATCCTCCCCCAAAGGGAGGATAGTAACAATCTCCCTTGAAGAATTGCTGGAAGGTCAGATGAGATCATGCATAGCAATGAGCCTGGTGTCCACCACCCAAAGGATGCTAGCTGATGAATTATACCAATTCACTAGGTATAATGAAGAGCCAACCTATTCCCTGGTCCAGGGCTTGTGCGGCTGGGCTGGTAGAGACTCAAGCCAACACAGGTGGCGACCAGAGAGCTTGAGTGAAATATATCATCCAAGTCCTGCTTTCCCTCTATCCTTCCTTTTCTTTTTCCATCCCTCCTTCTTTCCCCTACCTCTTTTTCTTTCCTTTTTCCTTCCCCGAAGTATTGGAAAGATGGGGATTTCTTCAGATTTAGAGACTTGTAATTTGTATGTGCTAAATTCAAGTATAAATTTTAATATGTTTCCCAGTGATCTGAATATTTTTTCCTCTCCTCTCCTCTCGTCTAGACCCCTCTCCTCTTCTCCCTCATCTCTCCTCTCTCTTCCCCCCTGCCTCTTTCCTTGGCAGCAGGGGCTGGGGATTACATATAGGTTGCTTTAGCACTCTGGATGGCCTCTGCAGGACTCCATTCCACTTTATTCTGAGCAGCCTATTTTCTAGTTTATTTCTTGTGGAGAGATTCCCAACTCCTGTTAGCTCTGCCTTAAGAAAAAGTCAGTGTAAGAGTGGGCTTTGCGTGTGTTTAAAGTAAATGGAGAAGCAAATAGGCTCTTTAAGCCCTGTGACTATCTGAAAAGCAGTTTGCCCCCTGAGCAGAAGTACCCCCTCTTGCTGTGAAAAGTTACAAAAAAAAAAAGGCCCACCACAACGGGTGAATTGGGCAATCGGGAACCAGATCAATCTATCTGATAGAAGTGAGGTCTCTGCTGTTTTCAGTATTTCCAGGGGGTGGGGGAGGCTGCTTCTTCTCTACCTGCTGCTTCTGCTGCCCGTGAGGCATCCTGGTGGGGCTGTGACCACCTGGATCGTAGATAGCCATATGACAGCTGGGATAGCTGGGGATCCCTGAGTAGCTCGCCTCCATGGTTTAGTTTCATTGCCTTCAAAGGGCGGTTTTTATTATCTGTTTGCAGGTGGGTTCACTAGGTATAATGAAGAGCCAACGTTACTTGATGTTTTTTAACGCCCACATTTTCTTTTTAACAGAGGGAGTGGGGAGGAGGGTAGTCTGCCAAGCCACGTAAAAATTGCCAATTGTAAGAACGGTAAAATAGTCCACTTGTCTAATTCCGGGAATGTTAGACTCAAAGCAAAATCCATGCCAGGGTCAGGTCATCTGGCTCGCTCCCCTCACTCTTGATATTTTTAGACAACAGGACTTTCCAGCCCCTGAGAGGGAAAATGCATGCTTCAAGTCCCAGGACTGGAATGTAGGTATTCCAAAATCCAACCCGGTTCTCTGTCTTTGCCCCTGTCTCCAGCTGGGTACTGGATTCAGGAGAAGGTATTCAGAAGAGGGCAGGGATTGCGTTATAAAGGGGCTTTCAGGACCCATATATGGTCTATCCACTGTTTCCCCTTCCTCAGGGCCTCCAGGAACCTGTGGAGCAGGGGTGGAGGGGGCGGGTTGTTCGTGACATAGGAAAGGCCAACCTCTTGTAACAGGAGGCTGTGCGGAGGGAAGGAATCTTCCAGCCTCATGACGCCTCAGCCGCAAAGCTAGGGCTTAAATTTGGCTTCCAAATTCCCTGCCATGGGCTGTTTATTCCCCCCACTGCTGCGGAACTCGACAACAAGAAAACAAACAGCTGTGGGAGCAGGTGCTGAGAAAGCCATAGTGTTGGAAGGGTGCCCAGCCCTGGAGAACCAACCGGTAGGGGCGCTGGAAGGAAGCGCAGTGGCATCTGGCAATGTAATCCTGGATAAGCAAAACCAAGGCGAGCCAGCCAGCATTTTGAGGTCTTGCCCTTTTCCCTACTAGCTGTGCACTCTTAGGCAAGTCAGTAAACCTCTCTGTGCTCCAAGTTCCGTCCCTATACGACAGGGATAGTACTATCCCTGGGACATGTTGTGAGGACTGCCGGCTGAGTCTCGAAGCGCTAGGCCCGGTGCCTGGCACAAGGTGGGTGCCCATCAGTGCCCACCATTTTCACTCCTCCAGAGCCTCATACACATGTAGTGAGGGAATAAAAGAAAAACCGGTTGAAAAGTTGTCTACGGAATTCGTCTGGTGCGGGAAGGACTGTCATTTAGTCGCTGGGATGTTGGGAAGGCTGGGGGCTGACACCAAGGTGGCCAAAACCGTTCTATAAAATAAAGGCCGAGTTTATGAGGAAGGGGGGAGGATGGGGAGTGAAAACGGGGAAGAAAAAAAGAGGTAGAAGGAGAGTGGGTTAGTATGCAGGGCGGAGCGCTGCGCCCCAGTGGGGAAAGCTGTCTTTTGAGAAATTCCCAGTAGCTGGAGGGGCAGAGGTCTTAAAAGAACAGGGGGTTCTAGTGCTCAATTTACATCGTCCCTGGGATGAAATGTACTGCCCTACCAACTCCGCTACGTACCCTAAATCCTACGGCAAGTTTGGCTTTACACAAAGGTGGGGTGCTGTTGGAGCTCTGGGGGAGTCAGGGCAAAGGGGCCTGGGTTCTGTGGTTTGGTCAAATATGCCACACAACGTGAGCATGTGTGAGATTCAAAATGTGGCAGAAGTGGAAAATTGGAATAAGAAGTGAGGAGAAGCAGCCCAGAGGCCCGGGGCTCTCCCCGGAGCCCAATCTTGGCTACCCTGTGTGGGATGGGACGGAGTCATTTTACTTGGGGATGAAAGAACAGAGTGGCCTCTGTGTCCAAGGGATGTAGGCTCAGCCAGGTGGCAGACCAAGAGTCATGTTTGCTGTCCCTTGTCACCCTTATCAACTCCATCTTCTAGATGAGAGGAGAAGGACGTGGGGCAAGGTTCTCCTCCCTGTGGTCTTCCCGGCCCATGGTCCCTGCTAAACCCCCAGAATGGTCCACTGTGTCCTAAGCACCGTGGGATGAGTGTAAGGTGCCAGTCTGCTAATGAGCAGTCTCCTGGCTGGTATGGGAAGCTTGTGTTGGGACTAAGAAATCCTTTCATGACAAAACAGGCTTGTTTTTCTGTGGTTATCCTGCAGCGGTCATCCTGTGTTAAGGTACCTTAGTGTGTGTACATGGGCCTGTTTCCCGGGGCTCGGGGCCGCTGCTGGCTCCTGCTGATGGTGTGTGATTTGCACTCACTAGTGGTGGAGGGCTCCCTAGAAAGTGCCTCCCAGAAAGATCCAGAATGCTTGTCTGTTTGCGGCTTTTGCTTCTACTGGCTAAACGTTTGTGTGATAGATAGTAGCTCTTGTTCACCCAGTGACAAACCACATGCTACCTCTGGAACCTCTTCCCAGGGTTTTCTGGGTCACGGCACCCCTCGGCCAGGTGTCTCGCAATGGCTTTTTAAAAGGGGCAATGTGCTGCTTGTATCTGTTCGAGAGGGGCTTACTGGGGAAGGAGGCTGTGGCTGGAGATTCCCTCAAGATTATTGTTAGACTTTTTTTCTTCTCTATTTACATATAGAGCAAGAGAATCAGAGTGTCATAGTGTCATTTCATTTTAGTACATTGTTATTACGTTATAGAGAGGCCCAGAGAGGAGGAAAACTTGCCCAGAGAGACACAGCCTGCTAGCATGAAAATCCGTTCTGGAGCCCAGGTCTTGCTCCTTGGTAATATTCTTTCCACCTCGCCCTAGAACTGTGTCTACAGGTGGCCAAGGTAGGAGACAGGTAGGCGTACATTACAAAGAGGAGACAGCCAGGGAGCACATCACGGCTGGCCATTAACATTTCATGGCTCAGGCACATCACGCAGGGAACAGAGAGGAGGCCTGGATTCTGTTCCCTGCTCTGCCATCAGCTCCTTGGGTGACCTCAGGCAAGTCACCTTGAGGGCTTGGACCTCAGCTTCTCATCAGCAGTAGGGAAATACTAACCCCCACGATGCTCGCTCACAGGATTAAGGCGAAGATCAACCCAGGAGAGGCAAGGGGAGATCCTTAAACAAAATTTCAGAGCCCTGGTGGGGATTACTATTAGCATTTCTAAAATCTGGTTGCAGAAACGTTGAATTGCCAGCTGAAGTTGGTTTGGGATTCGTGCACATTCTGATACAGGGATAGCCAAGATAAGAAGGGACTTGATAAGGGACCTAGTCCATGGCTCCCACCATTTTGGGTTTCATGGACCAAAGAAATTTACCCCCAAATGAAAATTTAGTGGCCAATATAGAGAGGGCAGCCTTTGATTTTGTCTCTTGTGTCCATTAAAACAAAACAGAGTAACTCAGACAAAACGCAAGTGAACTTAACTTGCACCCATATCAGCTTCACGTTGTAAAAGAAAGGAGAGTTTTATGCTCTCGGGAGGGATGTACTCTCGGAGGAAAGGAGTGCCCCTTACATTAAAAATAGTTGGCTATGGGAAGAAGGGGCTACCTTGTCCTTCTCTTCCCTATTTCACGCTGGGCTGGTGAACACCAGCATAGGGCCAGACCCGGCAGTGAGAGCGACCTGTGAAGGACGGACTCTGCAGGTACAGGAACTGTGATCCAGGATGGCTGGGGTCACATCGCCTCATGCAAACTACCCTTGTTGTTGAATCGCGTTTCTGTTCAAGACTGCCTCTCTCTCCCACAAGAAATGAAAAGTTCTGGTCTTGACTTGGAAGACCCGGAGGTGGGGAGGGGGTGGGGTGGTGGTGGTGGTGGAATGATGGGAGAGGAGAAATGAGAGTGACTCAGTGTGCCTGGGTGCTTTGCAAGGCTCCGCGAGGGTGTGTGTTACATGTTCTGACTCCTGAGAACCTGTGCCTTTTCCATAATGGGGGCTCTCGGACTCTGCTCTGTGCGTCACAGCGAGCCTCTCACCTCATTCTAGAAAGAAAGTTGTATGGACCCACAGCTGTGCCTGCTGGTTTTCAGAGTCTACAGCTGCACCTGCACCACAGAAGCACTGTGGGAATTGAGGTCCCTTGTGAAGTAATTCCAGCCAAGGTTAACATATTGTTACAAGGTTGTAGTTAGTAGTCTTCCCTCAAAGATCCAGAATGCTTGTCTGTTTGCGGCTTTTGCTTCTACTGGCTACACGTTCGTGTGATAGGTAGCAGGAAAGGCGTCCTGAAGGAAACTCCCAGTAGGATGCTGTTGGTAGGCAGGGCTGTGTTCAGCCACTGTGTAGACACCGTGTCCCGCAGATGCCCTGGGGTCTCTAGCTGGGTGCCCAATACCCCACCCTTTCTTTTTGACTTTTTTTTCCTCTGAGCTGTCTCGTTATCCAGCTGTGATGCTATCTAGGTTCTAAAGTTTATAGGACAGGGATGGGTCCATGTTCTGGGGTGGCAAAAAAAAAAAAAAAACATTGGATAGGAGATGAGGACATCTGGATTCTGGGTTTGGCTCCATATGACCTTGGACATGACACTTCACTGGCTCTTACTTTTCCTCTTCTGTGTGAGGAAAACATTCACCAGATGATCTCAAAGTTTTTCATCCTCAGTGTTAAGCTAAGTCTGCATATCCCCTCTGGGGCTCGTAGAGACGATGCGTTAACTAGTGATGGCAGTGATAGGAAATGTAGGGGGTGAAGAGAACGTCCGTTTTTACAATCCTACCTTCATTATGCATTTTGGCTACTACCTGTTATTTCATGATTACTATAGGCCAGTGGCCACGCCAAGCAATTTATGGATGAGATCTGATTGACTTCTCCGATTCCTTCATGAGGTAGGTAGTATTATTCCCATTTTATAGATTAAAAAATACTGAGGCTCCCAGGTGGGATGTAGAGCCAAGATTCATACCCACATTTGCCTGACTCCAGATTTCAAGCTCTTAACACTATGCTGCTTTGCATTGCTGTCCGTGTCCATGTGATGGCCTATGTCATAGGTGGGGTTTTCATTAATGGCAGAGCTGTGGGCACCAGGGTGCCGAACGGAGGCTGCTCGGATGAATCTATATGTACTAGCTCAGCTCTGAGCAGCCTCCACCTTTGCCTCCACCCACTTCTCTGTTGGGCACTGCTAGGATGCTTCCGGTGGTTAATCTACTATGATGTCATATGGATGATTTAATATACATTTACTCCCATTTCCAAGGTCTTACCTCCTTTAAGGGGGAATTTTCCCGGTGGGTTAGGAATGGAGTCCTGGAAGAGAAGAAAGAAAAAAAAGAGGCAGCGTGAAATCATCATCCAATGGAAAGAACTCCTCTTTTTCTTTTCCATTTTGGTTGCCCTCCAAGTGCTGTGCAATTTAGAATTCGTGTTCCATTTGACTCTTAAAGTTAAAAAAAAAATTAATTCACTGACCCAGCCTACATTGGGCTTTCTCATCCATTTGCTCGATAACTTGCCTGTATCAGGAACGCAATTTGAGGGTTACTATCCACATTTCACAGGTGAGAAACTGGGGGCCGAGCAGGGTAAAAGGAAAAGTTTATGGCAGCTTCGGGGACCAGAATCTGCAACTCATCGCCCTGTCCAGGGCTTTTGTTTTCACTTCTGCATTTGATATTTTCCCCCCTCTGGTCAACAAAAGACCAAGCAAGTGTAATATATAAATACATGTGGGTTTTTTTCCGTATTTGATTCATCAAACAGTGAAAGTATGCTGTAAACATACCTGGGAAGGTACATCTCTCTCTTTCCTGTGGTTGGAAATTCTGAATTAATTGAATATATGCCAAGCTTTGTGACGATACGGTAAATAATGAAATCGGGTCCCCGCCCTCATGACTTTATTACAAATTTATATATGATTATAATATCCAAATACTTATAACTATATAACATAAATAAACACAAAGGGATATTATGTATTTATAAATTCACATTGTATTTCATATTATCTGTTCTATCATGAACATGAATATATATATATAAATATTTATACAGATAAATAAGAGGTTGATAGAAGTGGATTGTCTTCTGAAGGGGGGGTCTCCTGGGTTGGGGGGATTGGAGGGACTGATAGGGAGGCCTTCTTGGGGTACTCTGAGCATGGAGGCAACAGAAGCAGCTGGGCACAGTTCTTTACCCCTCACAAATCCCTCAGAGACTGAAGTCCTCACGCCTCACCTCTCTCCCTTTCTCCCCGCCTCAGCCATGGAGCCACACGTCAGGAGTCTTGCCAATAAGGAATTGAGTATCTTATTTCTCCTGTGACTTTTCTAGGTTGGGGTCTCCTGTAGCGCACTGGATTGAGATATTAATAAAGTCCTAGAAAGGGTGTCTCTGATGTGGCTGAAAATAACTCCCCGACCTCTTCGAGAGCAAGAAGTTAGCATCTGTGCACATCTCCTTCCTTAGTGTTCTGTCTGAACACCTAGGACCCTCTGGAGTTTCCCTTTTATTCTGCCATTTCTCTGGGGGCTCTGTCCTTGGCCTTCCACTGATGGCTCATTTTCTGATAAATGGATCTCTTCTCTAGCCCAAGTGCGCTGTAAGGAATTGAGGAAGTCTCCTGAAGGCAAAGCCCTAGCATATAGCTCTGCTCTGGAGATGGCAGAAGTCAGTATAAACTTTTGGCCTTCAGCTTTTCAGGGCAAAGGCAGTGAACTTGGCTTGGAAGTTCCTTCCCTCTCGGCTCTAATAGTCTATGATTGTATTGCTTTAGTTGAAAGCTCTTAACCTAAGTAACAATGCTGTGCATTTGTGGTCGCTCAATTATGCATGCAGTTCATAGGAAAACCTGACATCACCAAATTCCCCTCCGTGTTGCCTCTGCTGGACTGCAAAGAGCATTTCAAAATCTAATGAATGGCTAATTTGCTTCCAAGTATGATCATCAATTAGTGTGATGTGGAAATGCATAAAGAAAAACATCTATGTTTAAACGTGGTGCTAAGATGGTTGAATTCGTCGGCCGCCCAGGAAAGTGTCCAGGGAGAGCGAGAGAAGGTTGGTACAGTAGAACCACCAGGGCCGTCCCAGCCTCCACAAACCATCCGGGAAATAACAGAAAGTCATACATTCAGCATCTGTTCAATGAGCCCCTGGTCTGGTGTGTGCCAGGAACTACGTTAGTCACCGGAAGACATCCTGTGAATTTTATGGCTTAGTCATCAAAGCTGTCATTTAAAACAGACAAATAAATATATAATTGAATTGCAAGTTGAGGCAAGGACTATGAAGGAGGGGGCCCTTCAAGATAAAAACTTCTCAAACTTTAACGCGTATGTGAATCACCTGGGGAACCGGTTAAAATGCAAATTCTGATTCAGCTGGTTTGGCTGAAGCCTGAGAGTCTGTATTTCTGACAAGCTCCCAGGTGTCACTGAGGCTCCTGGCCCACGGAACACACTTTGCATACGTGGCAAGGTTGTAAGAGATAATACCTGGGAGGAGGACCTCATTTATATGGGGGTCAGAGGAGGCCTCTGTTATTTGAGGGCTTTCAGGTTTCCTAACTCTAGTACAGGAAAGAATCCTGTTGCTCAAACCTTCACCCAGGGCCCAGGACATCCAAGATGGAAGTGTGATTATTCCTATTTTGGAGAGCTCCTGGGACAAGGTTGCCATAATTCCCCTGCTGCCCATGGTAGAGAAGATCAGGGAAGCAGAGCCAGAGAGGAACCTCGGCATCTTTCAGTCCATCAGGCTAATTTAATAGAAGAGGAAATCGAGACACTCATGAGTCAGTGGCAGATCCTGGATTGAAATTCTCTGGTGTTCTTTCCACTGCCCCGAGAGATGCTAGCTTCGGAAGTCAAGGTTGGAGATGCTCATTCTCCTCTCCCTTTAGCAATCCTTGCATTTGGAGGTAGAAAGGCAGGGTGTAAAGAGATGGTGACTTTTACAATTTGCTGGGAGTTGTTTATGCCCTAGGCACTATCTAGTGCAGTCCATCAGCTCCTCTTTGGCAAGTGCCTCTGAGTCCTTGCATTTTCTCCCAGATCTTGCCTGGGTATCTGGGTCTTGGCTGGGGAAATGTGGACCATCTTGCTCAGTGACTTGGCTTTGTGGTCAGACCCACATAGGCTGGACACAGACCTGAGCTAATGGACCTGCCCAGGCTGTCATTCTCAGCTCCATTGAGAGCTCAGGGAACTTCATCTTCATGGTTAACAACGAGCTACACTTCCTTCATTGTACTTCTTTTGTTTTAGACTACAGGTGTCTGATGGGTATTTCCAACAATGTTTCTGTGGATGGAGGGAGGAACCGTCACATTTAACCTACTTGCCCCCAGGTGGAATGACTCAATCGCAATCTTGTTCCCTGCCCAGGACTCTGTTTTCCTGTTTCTTTCTGTCACTGTGATTAGAGGGTTAATCATCCTTCGCTCCACTGGCTTGTTGCCGACACAATAAGATATTGTATATAAAGTACTGAAAAGTGCTCAAAATGATA
Organism: Mirounga leonina; assembly: GCF_011800145.1. Classification (NCBI taxonomy): domain Eukaryota; kingdom Metazoa; phylum Chordata; class Mammalia; order Carnivora; family Phocidae; genus Mirounga; species Mirounga leonina. The sequence goes on along the minus strand of NW_023270433.1, from coordinate 18,731,047 downwards.
ACTATTTTGGTTACTCTCTTGATCCTGATGATGTGCTTACTTTACCCCAATACCTTGAAAGGCTCATTTCTTTCACAGAGCGATGCTGTGCAGAAGCAATCAGATACCAAATGTGCTTTTGATCAAAATGTCCTTTCTGATTGAAAATGGCCAAAGGCAACTAATGTTTAGAATATGCCAGGGAGATTCCATATCCCCTTCTTTGCTGGCCTCACATTGTCTTGTAAGGTTGGCCATGGAGATTTTGGGCCAGGAATGTTTCCCTTACTTTCAAGCTAGCATGAGGAAGCACTTCATGAGGGTGCTTAGTCCTCCAAGGCTAAATGCTTTCCATGCATTATTTCATTTGGTCTTTACCCCAAGAGTTAGTGATTGATGAAGCCCTAGAGATTTCAGAAGGTCCTACAAAGGTGACTAGCAGGGAAAAGATTCAAATCAAGTGTGTCACCCTGGAAGACAATGATCTTCAATGCCATGCTACACTGCCTTTCTAGAGTAGGGCAGGATGAAGCTGGGGCAGAAAATTCTCCTGTGACTCAATGAGAAAGTGGATGGAGGTCACAGAAAATCCTCAGGAGAAAGACAATTTTTTTTTTTTTTGCAGCCTTTGTTTTGGTATGGTTAGTGTAAGTGGGAACTGGACCAGAGTGGCTTAAAGCAGTGCTTTTCCCACTAAGGATCTTGTTAAGATGCTGACTCTGGCTCAGTAGGTCTGGGATGGACCCTTAGGTTTTTCATTTCTAATAAGCTTTTAGATGATGCCAATGCTGCCAAGCCATGGACTACACTTTGAGTAGCAAGGGCTTAAAGACATTGCTCATTAGGCAGTCAGAACACCTGAGGTCTTCCTTCCCCAAGGAATGGGGGGTGGGGAATAGCTACAGGAGGCTGGGCTCATACATGGGTTTAGGATATCTTCTTCCTACTCTGCTGATGGACGTAGCGTCCTACTTTCTTATCTACCTCTATCAGTGCTTCTTGCCAGCTACCCATGCTTCCTGCTGTTCCCCTGGGCTGACTTCTGTTCTGGCCCCTGCCGCTCCTCTCCTGACACCTGGGCTTGCCTGCTTCTGGGCTGTGCCTCTGCTCCCTCTTCTGCCTCACCTGGAAAGCCCTGCCCCAGCTCCACCTGCCACCATCCTTCCGATGGAGAGCTCTACTCCACTGAAGAATACAGTTAATAAATGCAGGAAGAATGATAGGATTAGGCAATCATCATTCTTCAACCCTCAGTGCATGCCCCAACAGGCGAGGATCATTGAGGAGTGCCCAAACAGCTGAATGAAAGATATTTATATGTCTTTGAAGTATTACCCCATAGATTACTTATTAGTAAGAAAGCAAAAAGTGTTCACCGGGGGTTACCACCTTAATCAAGTAAGCCAAATCCAAAACTTGGCCAATTCTATAAGCGTACTGGCCTGGACCCTTTGAAAAAGTCAATGTCCTGAGAAACAAACAACAAAGGGCAGAGGAAATTGCTAGGTGATTGCTTCTCAAACTTTAGGGTGCATAAGAGTCACCCAGGGAGCTTATTAAAAAACAGATTTTTATTCAGTTGGTCTAGAACGGGGCCTGGGTTTCTGCATTTCCAGCAAGCTCCCAGGACCACCCTTTAAATAGCAGCATTCTAGATTGAAACAGACATAACCAAATGTGGTGTATGACCTGAGTGTGGATTCAGGATCCCCCATCAAAACAAGGCACGACAGCTGTAGAAGACATTTTTGGACAAGGGGCAGGCATTGATATATGGACTGTGCACTATTATTAGATGGTATCACTGAATTGACATTGATTCTCTTGGCCGTGATAATGGCCTTGCAGTGAGGAGGAGATGGGTGCTGAGACAGGTGCAGGTAAAAGACCACGCCGTCTGCACCTTACTGTCATTCACATAAAAAGAGCACAAATAGGGCAAAATGTTAACACAGCCGATTTAGGTGAAAGGTTATATGGGTGTTTACCATCCTACTTTTCTGTAGGTTTCAAAATTTTCAAAATAAAACTTTAGGTGTAAGACATCCTTCTGATTCTTGGAGGAGGCTCAGCTTCTGTTCTAGTTCTTCTGCAAGCCCTGCCCTCATCCCAAGCAGAAATTCTTCTTCCCCTCCCATCGATGGCATTCTGTGCCATTCTGCCCTGGACTCAAGCTCTTGGGTGTTTGGGCCTTACTTTGAGAATCCTCAGAAAACAGGGGTCCTGCCCTGTTCACGTGGGTCCTACCCTAGCATAGGGCTTGCCCCTGAGAAGACTTTCTGTGTTTTCTTTTTCTTTTTTTTAAGTGATAAATTGAATGCATTGGAGAGAGTAGTGTGGGTAGAGAGAAGCATCATGGGGCATTTCAACTCACCCCTATATTGTATCTGAACGTAAAAGCAAACCAAAAATCCATACCACCACCAACAACAATCTCTACACCAAACCGGATGCTCAGTCCATTCTTGGTGAGGAGGTAGAGTGGTATTGGAAGGATACTTTTTATTTTTTTAAGGCATTTTATTTACTTATAAAGGGAAAGGAGGCAGCTTCTTTCTCTTTCTAGAAAGGGTCTTCTTGAAAACCTAATGATCCTGAGCCCTTGCTCTAACCTTTTGGAATATAAATAAATCTCTTCAGGGACTGGATAAGCCCAGTCCCTAGGTTTATAGAACTGGCCCTTAGATTGAAGACTTTAGAGCCTTTTGAAATGACACCTCTATAGTCAACCTTGTAGCCTATCTCCTTATATAACCCTTTGTTTCTGGAAGAGATAAGATACATTTAACTGTTTTTCATTTGCTTTGCTGTACAAATTGTGCGAAGTTTCATCCTGACACATATGCATGCACTCTGTTGTGCTTACTTAATCCTAAATCAGCTTTCTGTCTTTCCATATGGATGTGAAGAGGTGTCTGTTGGTAGGACTTTTACTGACTTGAGAATATATTGGTACAATCTCTTCTGAGGCTGAATAATGTTTACTGAGGTGAAAAATACACATTCTATTCCCATCACTAGGAATTTATCCCACAGATACACTTGCAGATGTGGACAGTGGGTAAAAACTTCTAGAGAAAAATAGAAGTGCCCTTCACTAGGCACAGACAAAATAAACTATGAAGCAGTGACACAGTAGAATACTAGTGACTCTTCCAAAGAATGAGACAGACTTTCATGCATTGCCATGGAAGGGTCTCCAAGATACACTGTCAACTCAATAAAGCAAGGTGCAAAATTATGAGTCTACTATAACGACATGTTATACTATGTATTTGCAGATGCACGTATTTTTGGAAGGACATGGAAGAGTCTGTCCATGGTGGTTATGTCAGGGAAGAGGCATTGGTGGTTGGGTGGGCAGGGTGTGAGTGAGTTTTAATTTCTTTTCCCATGTTTACTGTTTACTTTTCTTAAACCATATGGATATGGTATGTTATAATAAATATACTGGCTTAAATGTAAATTAAGAAAAACTACCACAGGGACTCTAAAGACATTACTAGACAATCAGTTCTATAAGCAACACAAAAGCAGGAATCTTGTTGGCTTTGTTCAAGCTATATCGCTGTTGCTTAGAACGATGTCCCACACACAGAAATTGCCCAATAAATATTCGAGATTGAAAGCTAAGCTCCTTCTTTGACTCTCCCTAGGAGTTTGACCTGGGAGTTTTTTGATCTTCAGGCCAAATCTCGAGGTAATCTTTGTTGGTTTTCCTACATAACCTGTCTCTTCCGTTCTCCATCACTTTGTTCATGCTGATTCATTGGCCAGGAGTTCCCTCTCCTCTGATTCCCCTTTCCCACCTGCTTTAAATTTCTCAAGCCAGTCTGGAACTCCAGTCTCCAGTGAAATGTTTCTTAAACCTGGGAAAACACTCTGTCTCTGTAACTTGTGGTGTCATGGAAACCCTATGTGGCTACTTTCCATCCATTATATATCATGACTGATCTTGTTTTAAATTTTGTCTGTTCATGTGCTTCTTACCTACAACTGTGACTTCTTAGGCCAGTAAAACCATTCTCATGGTACTCCATCCCTGCCCCCTTCCAACCTCACACAGAGTGCTATGTAGCCATCGACCATTCCAGTTTTTGATAATTGGGATGTGAATTTGAGTTTCTTGGGTCTCTCCCATTGATTTCTTTAGCAGAGGTCCTTTTAGAGTCTCTCTGTTTATCTAAGTTCTATCTTTCCTGGAGTCAGCCTGCATTCCCTCTTCCTGCAGGAAGCCTTCCTTCATAACTCAAGGGGATAACTCTTCTTAGCTCTTGCAATTGTTAACATCCGAATAATTTATTGGAAATGATATATGTGCAAAACACTGAACACTTAATATCACAATTAGTATTACAAGCCTTAGCTTTTAAACAAGTAACTGATATCTGCCAGACTAAAGAAACCACAGCCCACCAAACCATACAATCAGATTGTGAAGTGAATCTTTTCATACCCTAACATGAGGAGTAAGTGAAGGAAATGGATGTGCAAGAAGATAAACCTCCTGAGAGAGAGGAGCAGGAACGAAGTTTGTAAGTGCTTCTGTGGCTGGCTGTATTGGCAAAGGGAGTGCTGTTCTCATTAAACAATCAAGCACAGTCTTGATTCTATCACTTTCTCAGGATGACTTAGTTCAAGCCCCTTCTCTTTTCTGTTCCTGATTTTCCACATATACAAAAATGGGGGAAGAGGATCTACTCTATTTCTTTCCTGGAAAGAATGGATTTGAATAAGGACCCTTCTAGAGCTCTCTCCAGCTTTATATTTCATCGTCACCCCCAATACCTTTCCTTTCTTTCTCCCTTCCTTCCTTCCCTCCCTCCTTCTTAGCAGTTCCAGCTACAACATTTAACTAAAAAACTTCTTAAAGACCACTTCAATTTCTTTTCTTTGGCCATTACTATAAAATGGTATACTTCTGATTTACTCAAATTAGAATTACAGAAGTTATCTAACATCTACCAAAAAAAAAAATGCCCTAGAATATTTTCAAGAGTATTATTCTTAGTAGATGTAGATGAACCCATTCAAGGATGCATTTCAACTAAATCAAATATTAGTAATTCTTTTTTCTTTAATTTTTATGGAGATATGAGCCTCAAAGCTTCATTTAAATTTCAAAGCTGATGACACTTGAGAAACAGATAGCAAAATCTTTTAAAGCCTAGTTCTTTTCAGCAATCCATCAAGTATAGAACATTTAGCCTAAGACAACTGAAGGGAAACCGGGACACATTCTGCAGGATTGTAATGAAAAATGGGAGCTCTGAAGGAATAAACAGAAATATTCTCACTTTGGCAGGGCGTGTGGAGAGAGTGAGTTCTCAAATTACCAAAGTTAACAAAAACTTTACTTCATTACAAAATTTGTGAGCAACATATACCCTCAATACGGTATTTTCTACAACATGCACTCTGGCCGGATTCTCTGTAAACACCAATTTCCTAAAATATGAAGAAGTGTCCTCCTTCGTCTCTTCTGTTTTTGCAACAAATCGTACCATTTCCTCCAAACAAAGTAAATTTCCTGAGACAGTTTGCTTCTACGGTGGGTGCCCGTGATTGCTTGTCGTTTTAGTATTTGGAGAATCTCAGAGGGAAAAACATGTCTACGTTCTGCCCCCATGCTCTAGGTTTCTCCTGACACCCTAAGCTCTTCCAAGCAGTGGCTCAGGAGGAAGTTTTCAACTTGCACTCTAAGGAGCTAAGCCTGGGCTCCTGTCTTGCTTCCTTCCCTTATCCACCTTGGCCAATGAAACTTAACTCCTTGTTGAGAAAACTCTTGGCAACTGAGGAGACCCCACAGATCTCAGCAACGTGTGGGCTGAGAATAGAGAACCTTGGAATCTGGTCGGAAGACCTTGAAGACACAGTCAGGAGTCGTGCAAATCCGTTATCAGATCTCCTTATCACTTCCTTCTTTGATACGCATCTCTGGCCCAGCAAAATTTAAATCTTAATTTCTTAATACTAATCGCTCTTCTCTCTTCTTCTGGCCCATGCAAGTCTGGAAAGGTTTGACATGATGGCTGAACCCATTTTTCTCTTAAAAGCCAAATTATTGCAGAGAGTTGAGCTCCTGTTTCTTTTCTCCCTCTTCCTACATGATATATGTACCTTCCCCCCCCCCTTCTCAACTACTTTATTAGTTTATTCTCAAGGCTCTCTCTCTCTGGGGAAAACTGAATAGAAATCGGGAAGGAAAGGCGATGAGAAGTCCACTTACCGTCTTCTGAACTACCAACATCATAATGGTTGCCACAGCAAAGACGAGACACAGAGCCAGCGCGGTGGTGGTGAAGTAGAAATAGCCACGGCTCGTGGTTCCCAAGTGGCTGGCGACGGGGCCTGCTGGCACATGCATGGCTGTGTCTTGAGAAGGGGCCACTCGGGTGAGTGCTTGCTGCAGCCCTGGGTCCATTCTTATATAGTCTTCCCACAGCACACCTTATCTGTCCTCATCTGATTCACTTCTGGGCCCATCTCTGTTCCAAGAAGGATTCTCCCCCTGCATCCTGAATCATGTGACGTGGAAAAAAACCTTCACCGGCTGCCACACGAAGAAACTCTTCTCTGGGGGCGTGAGGCGAAAGGCGGCAGCAAGGGTGGGGGAGAGGCTCATTTTTCATTGCCAGCCAGGGATGAATCTGAGTCCAGAGCAACTACAGCTCCAGAGAAGGTGATTAATGTCAGAGGGCGAGTAAGAAAATGACGGTTTCCCTACTCCGGGGTGTGTGTGTGTGTGTGTGTGTGTGTGCGCACAAAGCGACTTCTGTTTCATTTAGACTCAGCCACAAAACGCCTTCCTGCTCGAGAAGCCGCAAATTCTCTTTAGCGAGGCCTGCAGCTCAGAAGACCTCGGCAGAAAATGTCTCTTTGCGGGGCCTCGGAGAAGCTGGGGTCCTGGCACTGGGCTATAAGGACTCAAAAGGGTTCAGTCTGATCCTATCAGCTTCTGCTGAAAACTGCACGTGCTACCAGCTACCTGGGAAGAAAGAGCCCACAAATGGGGAGTTTTATCCGGACAGGGCAAGCCACGGGCAGGATGAAATGTGGGGGCGGATTCAAAGAGAGCAGGGATCTGGAAACACTGATCTTCTCAACAAAAATTCCTGCTGCCTGCAGACAAACCTGGGTTCACCAGCACACTCCCAGAAAGGGGAAGGGCCTGGCGGGGGCGGTGGCGCTGGGGTGGGGAAGCGGGTGGTGCAGAACGTGGGAGGCGTGTTCTGTGCGGGGAGCAGGTGCAGCGTGGGGGGCGGTGGGCGTGTGGTATGCACGTGTGGCGCGCGTGTGCTGCGCGTCCACGATGTGGGGTGCATGTTGTGTGTGTCTTATGTGTGGTGTGAGGTGGGCGCGTGTGTGAGTGTGACTGTTGCAGCTGAAGCTCGACCATCTCAGGCGCAATGCTGGTGTTAACGGGCTTTGCACCTTGCCTTGCTCCGGTCTCACCTCTGCCCTCTGACGCAGCGAACATTTCCTTTCCACGGTTGGCGAAACTGAGGATCAGAGAGCACGAAAGCTGTTTCGATCAAAGTGGCAATTGTCGATCAATGACATCACCCGGGTGCGTAGCCATACCGGTCGGCCCATGTTAATTTGTTCAATCATCACGGCGCTTGAAGGCTGAAAACCTGAGTTCTGCTCTCAGCCCTGTCTGCTATTGGCCTTGGGGCCTTGTGCAGGTCCTTACGTCCCTCCCTTCCCCCCCACGCATGGACACACACTGTGCATTTCACACGAGAGAGTCAAGCGAGGGCGCTCTGTGAATGGGGATAGGCTGGGCAAAGGTGTTGGCCCATCCCCGTCAACCATTCCCAGTGGTGCCCTGGGCCGAGTCTTAGAATTTGGACAGCTATAATAGATTCTCTAGGGGACAGAGTTGTCACATCCGCAGTTACCAACAATCTCCATTTCAACACCCCTTTTAAAATATGAATCACTGCAGAGCTCGTGCCTCCAGATGTGGGTCTTTGAAAACTTCATTCGGAAGTACCCAATTCTCTGTAAGCGCCTGCCCTCCCCTGCCTTTCTGCGCATTTTTGGTTGCACTGTATCTCAGAGAGCCAGCAGAAAGCCCAGCTCCTCCTAAGGAAATACCCTGTATCCAAAGCCAAGCTTGGATGATTCCTCCTGCTGCAATTGCAGTGAACCCAGACTGCCGAGCATCGCCTGAGCTGGGTCAGACTCTAGGAATTGGTCTGAATATTCCTTCCCAGTGAATCCATAAAATCACAGATCCTGGAGATGGAGGAGCCATCAGAGGTAAATTGTTTTCTTGGGCTACCTAGAGGGGTATGAAGTATACCTACGTCACAGTCAAGGAAGCAGACACCCCCTGGACCCCAAGTCGGGCTCAGTTTTGGAAGGAGTGGGTGCACGTGTTCATTTGGCCTGGGAACTGAGGTGGGAATGAAGCAAGCCAGTGTCCTGGCTGATCTGGTGAGAAGGCTGTGTCCGGAGGTGAGCATGGACAGTGAGTGGGTAGTGGGGGGCGCCGTAACCTGCCCAGCACTGCTGAGAACACAGTGCTCCCTTGGCCTCTGTCTTCAGTCTCTTTGATGAAGGTGGAAAACTTCTGATTGTGGAATGGAAGCTGTGGGTGTTGAAAATAAAAAGGCTTTGCTTGAAGTGCAGGTCTTCCTGAAGGCCCGTGGGGCTGAGAAGGGCAGTGGAAAAAAATGTTTGTCTTACAGTTACACATTTTGCATATAGTACAATGTCCTGAGAGGGAAGGCTGACAAGGGGGAAAAAAATCACCCTTTGTTTTTACTCAGAACCTTCTGAGCAGTTGAGATTTTCAGATCCGTTTGCTTCTCCAGCAGCCTGTGCGCCCGATCTCATGGCTGTCCCCGTGCCTCTCCTCCACACGCAAGCTTCCCCGTGTCCCACCCCACTGGTCTGAGCCCTCTCGCTGCCCAGCTGCTCTGGGATCCAGCCTGGCCAACATGGTGGTCCCGTCCTTTGTGCTACCTGGCTGCTTTCTCTTTTCCAGTCGGTCATCCGAGATACAAATGGAAAGAGCTTTTACAGAGTTTCTCGTTGAGTGACTTTCAAATCCCTTCTGGAAGCGAAACTCTGCAGTGAGTGTAGAAACGTAAGAAAGCGGAGATTTTCTGGCTGAAGCAGAGGCAGGACGACGAAGAGGAAGGCTGGGCCCAGCACGTTCATATACCTTTTAGTGGCCTGGGGTCTCTCCAGGCTGGAACAGAACTTGCAAGCTTGCGAGTTAGGTCAAAACCCTTATTCCTCAAATCAGGAAACCGAGGCAGAGAAATGGAGATGAGTCGAGGGGGTAAAGTCATGCTTACGAGTCCCCTGTGCTCCTTCTTATCCCCTCTCTGCTAATATTCCAGGCACAGCCTCTTCCTGCCAGGCCGTCCTCACCCTTCCACTGCCTCAGAGCCTTCCTGCCCTGCCGCCTGCTTCCATCTCTCAGGGAAGCCTGCCCAGGGCTCTCAAGCCCACCAATATCCTCTCTCCAGAACACTCCATGGTCATGGCCACACAATATTGTATCCAATTAACTACTTGTTTTGACCTCTGTCAAGTGTGTGAACACGTGTGACTCTTGCCTTCCCCATAAGACTGAGAGTTCCTGAGGGCAGTCTTCCTTGACTCCCACCCTGCACTACTGGGGGCTGGACCTATGTACAATCAACCCTCAGTCAATGCTTGTGTTGACTTTGTGTTTATGGAAAGAGAAGGTTCTAGAAGGTTGGTTTATACAAAGGAATTGTGTGATGGTGTATTTGTCTCTCATTTCTCAGTGGGTCCCCGGTTTCCCTGTCCTTCTCTAGGGCTTACCTGGCTGCCCATGGGCCTTTACGTTCCAGCATGGCCCCCACAAAAGTCACCACCAGCCTCCTTTCTGCCTGTAGTTAGTTGCTGAGCTGTAGCTGCAGCATCTGAGACTCAGTGAGCAAACATATCTAATCTCTCATCCCTTTGGGAAGGAACGGCATTTTGGAAAAATGAAGAGGAACCAGCTGTAGGACTGCCCCCCAAACTGCCCTGCCATTGTTTCCCTGTATAAAGGACTGTGAGATCTCTATCATACAGACCCAAAGGGTGGTCCCTCAGCTAACACTAGCAGAATTTGGTGGCACTGCAAATTTTTCGGCTCCTCCCTAGAAACTCAGGCTGGGGTCTAGCCATCTGTGTTTTAACAAGTACCCCAGGGACTTGCAATTCCTGAAACCTTTTGGAAATCATTGGTTTAGGAAAATAATCTAAATTCCAGAAAGAGTCTGTAAGGGATCATCTGGTCCAGACTCTGGCCTTTGGGCAGGTGAAGTCCTATCCCCATTGTGTAGATGAGAAAACTGAGGCATAGAAAAGTTACGATCAGGGTCATGTAGCTGGAGATTGTAGGCATGAAGCCTCGTTTTTCTGTCTCTTATTTGGGCCCACTTTCTAAACTCAAATATGGCTGTAGGCTGTAAAAATACTATTGCAGATGGAGATACGTTTATAATATTTACCTAAAGTTCTCTTGTGGTGAACACTGTATGTGGTAAAAACAAATATTTTTTTAAAAACCTTTGCTATAGGTGAAAGAAGGGCAAACTCCTCCACGGTATTTTCAAGCAATAAAACAGGCAGGACAGATCTTGTCCCATTAACTGGAGAACCCTCTGTTTTGCACACTCTAACTTGAGTAGGTGGGACATTGGAGTTGGCCAGACTGACACTACACTGAGGATCTAGTGACCACAGATACAGTGGATGTGGAAGGTTTAGGGTCACAGCAAACTATGGTCATGGGCCAAACCAGCCCACCACCTACTTTATAAATAAAGTTTTATTGGGACGCCTGGGTGGCTCAGTCGGTTAAGCGTCTGCCTTTGGCTCAGGTCGTGATCCCAGGGTCCTGGGATCGAGTTCCGCATCAGGCTCCCTGCTCAGCGGGGAGCCTGCTTCTCCCGCTCCCACTCCCCCTGCTTGTGTTCCCTTTCTCGCTGTGTCTCTCTCTGTCAAATAAAAAAATAATAGTAATAATAAAGTTTTATTGAAACAAGGTCATGCTCATTTGTTTATGTATCATTATGGCTGTCTTTGCATTACAGTGCAGAGATGAATAGTTGCAACCTAGGCTGACCTCACAGCCCACAAAATCTAAAATATTACCAGTTAGCCCTTTACTGAAAAATTTATCTAACCCCTGATTTAGGGTATTAAAATAAACTCAGCTCAAGGCGGATTACAAAAGAAGGGATTTGGAGAAAGAACAGAAACGAGTTTCCTCAGACTCCTCCATAAAATCTGCACTTACATTTTCATCGCTAACTCATGTTTTCATGTGAGAAGTTCCTTTCCTGGGATTCACTAACCGTAAAGGAGCTAGATACCCTCATTTGTGCGTGACCAAATAGACTACTGGAGAGGCCCCAGAAGCTGAGAGAGAGGCCGGCAGAAGAGATCTGGGAAATATGTAGATAGATAGACTCTTGGCATTGGGAATATATGTGTGTGTGTGTTCATAAATAATATGCAATATACATATATATGAATCTATACATCACATGCACGTGCACACACACGTTATTCCTGCCTACTTTAAAAAGGTTTTGAGACCACTTAAAATAAATGCACACATATATAGGAACTGAAGCTCTTAAAACAAGGCACAAGGTAAGAACCATGATGTAAAGGGAGAGATTAAGGATCAAGAGGTGAACACGCCCTGGCAGATGACAGTGTTCAGCAGTTGAGTGTTCAGCATGTATACTTCTGAGCTTCTTGGTAACCAGGGCAAAGAAGAAAACATATTGGGTTGCATAACTCTCTTTGATCGTAAAAAGCAGATGAGTTCAAAAGGAGAAATGGACCCTTTGCTGCTTGTGCAAGTGCTTTGAAATACATAGCATATCATGAAATGGCTGATGGTAATCTATGAATTTAAAGCTTGGCATCACAATGCATCAGGTTAAGAGCCAATCTGAACAAGTGAAAATACTGGAATATTTAAAAAGAATGTATAGTCTTATGATTTTCAGTGATGCCGAACTGAAGATAAACAGACACTAGGGCAGTGGAAGATTCAAGACAAAAAAAAAAAAAAAAAAAAGAGCATGACTTTCTTGGTGTCTAGGAGCTTCCAAAAGAGCTGAAGGACTAGAAAACTCTTAAGCTAGATGGTCCTTAAGAACTCCGTTGTCATTCAAAGAAGAGAGGCAGATCTGCATTTTTTTTTTTTTTGCAAAGCTGGGGAAACATCCTTCCATATCAATAAAAGATAGAGGAGAAGAGACAGGATGACACGTTCTATGATACGCCACCCGTTGGGCGTCTGAGGGCGCTGCTGTGTGTGGCTAGGCGCTGTTGCTATAGCAACGAACACCCCACAGACATCATCCCTGACTTCGTGAAGCTTACAATCGGGGAAGCCAGATGGACGATTAAATATGTAATTACAATATAATGTAATGGATATTCATAGCAGATGATTCAGGGCATTATATGTGCAAGGTGAGAAAACCCAATCTCCTCTATCATTCTCCCGGGGGCTTCCTTGTGGTGACATCTTTGATTGTACACGGGTTTAATAAGTAAAAACACCCAAACTCTACTAGGTCCCTTCACTCCCTTCCTCTTCCAATTTAAAATCTTCCAGATGCTGTGGAGTCTTGCCTGTGGAGTCCAGGTCACACGTCCTTGTACGGCCTCCCTGGCCCTCCCCTAAGCTTCATTTTCAGCCTCTGATCCCACTAAAAACCTAGCTCCACTCCGGGTGCCCTGTTTATTCTGATCCCCTAGCCGGCTAATCCCTCCCCTGACTCCGTTTTCCTGTAGGCAGCATTCTCACCGTAACATCCAATGCCCTATCTTACATCTCTCGCTCTGGCAATCCAACGTTTGTTTAAGTTGCTGTTCAAATATTGTCTCTGCTCTGAGCGTCCACCCCCGACTTTCAGAAGAAATATATCCCTCCGTAGGGTTTCAGAGCACACTTCTACCTCTAGTCAATAATGGCGAGAGTAATAGTTTTATGATTACAACCACCATACCTCCATTTAACGAGCATTAGCTCATTGTGTGCCAAGCACATTACATTCATAATTTCACTTAATTTGTCCATTACCCTGTGAGTGCTCTTACTCCCCTCTGGCAGATAAAGAAAACTAAGCTCGGAGCTGCCAAATGGCTGTTCCAAGGTCGTTCTGGTATTGAGCAATGGAGCTGGCATTCTGAATCAGGGCTGCCTGGCTGCAGAGCAGGTTGCTGTAAACACCATGAGATTCAATTACCTGTATTCTAGGTAGCTACCTACGGCTCTGTCTCCCCAACGGTGCTGTAATCACCCTGAGAACACAGCATGTCCATGGAGTAAATAAATGGCTTGCACATGTCCACACCTAGCAGGTTCCCAATAAATGTTTAAATGGTACATTTACCTATTAAATCCACTTGAAGTACATAATGTTGGAGGAAACACCATTTGTTTTAAGGCACCGTGCCATTTTCATAAATGAGATCTAAATATGAGCCCGTTGCAAAGAGATCCAAGACCTGATCCTCTCTCCGGCCTCCCCTCTTGCTGCCTTCCATTCTCCAAATTCCCGTCTCTCTTCCGACTCCAGTTCCCTGCCCCTAAGTATATGCGCACACACATGTCCCCAAATAGAAGCAGACAGAAACTGTGACATGTTAAGGAAATCTGTGTCTTCTTGGAACATAATTGGTGGGCAAAGAATTCAATGAACAAATGTTATTTGGAGAAAAGGAGAAATAGAAAAAGAGGGGGGCGGGAGGGAGAAAGAGAAATTTAGAAACTTTTCAGAAGTTTAGGGTCTGTTTTGTTTGAGGAGAAGAATGGCTCATTTCTCAGTTACTCAGACTTCTTTCGAGTGGAGTACAGCCTCCATCCTCTGGGCGTGATAGATTTATGGACTTTGCTGGGGGTGGTGGTTGACATTGAAAGATATCCTAAAGTGTTTTTTCCTGATGTTAGCAAAATCAGGAAATGACCTTTTCTTTTCTCTTTAAAGTGGGCTAGGTTTTTTTTTTTTTTTAAATTTCTACGAAATTTGAAGTTCAGCGGGTCCTGCTTTTGAAGTAAAAATCAATTTATCCCCAGAGTAAATGATCTCAAATTGAATGGGTGCTTTAGCTGTGCCATGTTACATATTTTCAGTTGTGAGGCAACAAGCCAAGGAGAAAACATGTCAACCACAAGAGAATGAACCAATTCACTTTCTGTGGTTGTTATTTTTACTGGGAAGAAGAACAAAAAAGTCCCAACCTAACCTTGCCTTCTGAAAGGCAAACTTTTCAAACTTACAGCCATGCGAAGAAAGGGGGTTATTGGCAGACGGAGAGACCGAAATGTGAGCATCTGTAGAGGGGTCATCCATGAGAGGGAACACAAAGGGTGTTAACGAACGGAAGAATGTGTAGTGGAGCACCTGGCCGGGAAGCGAAGCCATAGAAGAGTGTGCCTGAGACCACATGGTTTTGCCTTTCTTTCCTCTTTCCCTTGCTTTGATGTGATGGAGAGGGGTTCAGAGCAGTGTTCTGGATACACAGGCTTGACTTCACATCCCTCCCCCTTCCTTCAACTCAAGTAAACATCTGCTGAGCACTCGCTGTGAGGTAAATGCTCGAAACCTTTGGGAGGGGGTCTGCTTGGCCACCGGTCTCACTTGCCGTTGGCAATGGGACAGCAATCATTTATTTTCACTTTTAGGGTGGTTATAAGATTGCTACTGTGTTTAAAACAGCTTAGAACACCTCCTGGTGCATGGTGAACACTTGGCTTACATTTGTCGAAGGGATCGGATCCTTCCTTTTGTTGACTTGAAGTGTTGGACACTAATCTAGCTACATAAACCACTGAGTACCGATCTAGGCGACCAAATTCCTCCTCTGTCATCCCTGGTCAAACCACCGAAGACATCATTCCCCCTTTCCGTTCTCCCTCTGTCTCTCCTCCCAAGTCTTTCCCGCCATCTTTGCTCATTTGTCCTTATCCCAACTTTGTTCTGCTGTTCCCTCCTGCTGACTTCCCAGTTACAATTTTACTAAGTATATTTAGCTCTTCTCTTTTCATGTTATATATGTTTTTGTTTGTACATTGTTTGTCTAATTTGTCCCAAATTGTTTACAATGAATACGTATTGCTTTTTATACAGAATGTACTAGAAACAACCCGGAATCTGTACCCAGAGAGGAGACCACAAGTAGTATCTTGGGATCATACTGGACATCTCATGTTGTTTTCTTTTTTTAAATATATGTAGTTTCCTATAGGTCATAGGAACATCTATTATTTCCTTGTCTGAATACCATGTACTACCTTTCACTACCTCTTTCCAGGGAATGTGGAATATATAAGAATTTAAATTTCTCCCTCTGAAACCAGCCCACAGAATGGTTTGCACAGCCCTGTGTGCCCTTTTCTCCTTCCTCTGTGAAGTTGCTTTCTGGGGTATCCCATTCTGTACTTCACATCACAAAATGTGAGCGTAGCTGATGAAAAGCTGGACAAGCTGGAAACCCTCTATGGGAACTGAGAGAGCATCAGGTATCAGTCCAAGGGGCTCATCTGCCTATTTGGTAAAACCTTAGGAGAGGAGTCCCCTGCCCTTAGGGGACTGGTACTTAGGTGGGGCTTGGCAAGTACTCTTGGCATTGAGCTTCTCTTTTGAGGTCCTGCCTTTGGTTTCCCTGTGAATGCCCCTTGAAGGAGTGGGCTGAACAAAACTGGTCCAGCCCTGCGGGCCTCCATGGGTTCTACCCCTGAGACCACATGGTTTTGCCTTTCTTTCCTCTTTCCCTTGCTTTGATGTGATGGAGACTGATAAGCATTTTTGGAGAGAGGAAGTAATCCTTCAAACAATGCATTTAGAACATTGTGGAATCTGGTGCTTCTCTGCTGCATTGGGACTGAAGGCTAATTGATTAATTGTAAATTAAAATAAAAAGACCTAATCGCTCTTACTGAGCCCTCTGGAGAACATCAGTAATTTTGTGATTATAAGTGAAAACTAGAAACAACAAGAGGAAAATATACACGAATATTGATTTGACCTGGGAATGAGTAAGAGTGGCAGAGATTGGCTTGCGTCCGCTGTTAACGCCCATTCTGAGTGACCAGGGTTCTGGTCCTGGGTTCATCTATACCACCGCCTCTCGAACTTCATGCAGAAGAATTGCCTGCGGGTCTTGTGAAAATGTGGATTCGGATTCAGTAGGTCTGCGGTGGGACTGATTGCATTTCTAAAAAGTTCCAAGTAATGCTGATGTTGTCTCTCCAAGGGCCATACTTTGCATAGAGAGAGTAGATAATCAAACCCACATGACTGCAGTGGTCCACTCCACTTGGACACAGCAGAGGAAACATGACAGGCCAAGACCACAGTGACAAATGAGTCTCCTCAATGGGCATCCTTGGGGCAGTCTAGGGTCTATACGCCTTTCCCCCCCCATAACACAGGTGTTGTCCTCATATTGACACTACGCAGTTGGGTATAGCACAGTTGGGTAAACACTCTGGTTTAAAAGCCCAAAGTGCCATTGGAACCAATATCTATTTTCACAGCTTTCAAGTCCCCTATCTATGGCTTTCCACTGGTATTCATAGTTCATGTACAGTTTGCCCCATCTAGAGGCTATTTATCAATCATTTTCCCCATTAGCCTTTATTAGGGAATAGTGTTTTGAGGTTAGGCCATAGTCATTTTCCCACAGAGAAGGTGAAGGCATTTTGTTAAACCTTTACTCATACTTACCTATTTGTTTTGTTTCTGAGCACTTAAGATCACCATGAAGTCTACAACAATCTGTCTCCCTGGTAGTTAGGGTGGAGCCATGTGACTAGTTTGAAGCAATGAGATATGATGAGGAGTTATGAGTTGGTATAGTTCTCTGAGCTCCTTCTCAGCTAATGAGCTAGGTGCAGAAGATCCAGTAAAGGACTCCAGGGATGATGTGTGGGGGATGGTGGAGTCTCAGGATGGAGGGAAAACAACAGAGAGATGTTGGGTAAGAGTTGCTATATGTTGTGGGTAATATAACTAGCTTAACTTATAATTTTACTGTTTAAGCCAGGATGCCCTAGAGGGCAAGACTTCTCTTATATTAATAATTACATGGAATTACACTGGGACAACGGGTCTAAATGGGCACTGTCTTAACATAGCACATATGGTCACTCTGGATATAATTCATTTTATCACCCAACAAATTCTTTAGTAAAACAATGTGTTTTGCCATCACTTTCAGAGTTGTATATATGTGTGGGAGAGAGGGATATATGAAGTACTGAGTCCAGTTTCCAGGTAATATGCAAAATCAAGGACCACCCATGGTGATCTATTCATGTCTGAGTATCATGGATGAAAATTCAGATCCAGGAAGACAACTTTCCAATGTCATATTCTAAGCTGATGCCAGAGTTGGGCCTCAAACTCTTGGTTTCTTCATTTCTCTTTTTAGTTTTCCACTCTGCCTCTTTGTATTAGTCAGGATACTACTAGGATATGTAGCAGTAACAAGTTAGTCTTAAAATATCAGGGACTTAATAAAATAAAAATGTTTTTCTCACTTACATGAAGTCTAGCAGGTGATAGGTAGCCTTTGTGACCTCCAAGTTGGCTAGGGAGACGGAAGACAGTGTGAAAGATGGAACATGGAATATTTAATGGATCAGGCCTGGGAGTGCCTTATACCACTGCTGCCTAAATTCTATTGGCCAGAACTAGTCATATGACCCCAATCCAAGAATAGGGGAGGCTGGGAAATGCAGCTTTTCTATGTGTCCAGGAAGAAGGAATAGTGTAGTGAACGTAAGCATTTTCTCCACACGCTCTCTCAGAACTATGCTTTAACAGTTGGCTCTAACAATATAGGAAACTATATAAAGAAGACTGAGGGCTCTTTGAGTACAGCAGATTACCTCCTGACTCCTGTCCTCCACAGAAGGACTATATTAGTCTGCTTAGGCTGCTATAACAAAATGCCATAGACAAGGGGGCTTAAACAGCAGACATTTATTTCTTATAGCTCTGGAGGCTAGGAAGTTCAAGATCATGGTGCCACCATAGCTGGGTTCTGGTGAGAGTTCCCTTCCTGTGTTGCAGATGGCTGCCTCCCTGCTGTACCTCATATGGCCCAAGAGAAGGAGAGCAAGTTCTCTGGTCTCATCTTATAAGAGCCTTAATCCCATTATGAGGACCCCCGTCCCGCCTGCCCAGCCCATGACCTCATGTAAACCTAATTACCTTTCCAAATACCTTCACATTCGGGATTAGGGGCATCAACATATGAATTTGGGGAGGAGACAAGCATTCAGTCCATAACAGAAATCTTCTGCCATCTTCCACTTGTACTCAGGATGCTATATGATTGGAAATATAGATACTTGGCTTCTGGTCTACCTGTGACTCTGGGAACTAGAATCTCTGGTCATGTGGTTTCTTGATGCATTTGTTTCCTCTAATATTTACCTTTATAGCTCTTAAAATAATGAATATGAAGGAAATGTATGGAAAGAGGTGGTGATTATTGTGTCACAGTCAGAGAAGGAGATGATGTCTGTTCATCTCGTTTCACGCATTTTGACCACCAAGTATGGAAACATTTTCCTACAAACTAGAGACATAGTGGTGACCAACAAATTCACTTGCTGTATAAATTCTCACAGTTGTTTGTTTGTTTGTTTGTTTGTTTTGGCCTAGTCAGGAACATATATATTATTCTTATGATAATTTGAATTACACCTAATTATGGATTATAATTAGTGCTATGAAGGAAAAGTACCCAGTCACATGAATGGGCATGATTGGGATACCCAATCTAATCTGGGAGACATAAAATCTTCCTGAGCAAGTAATGTTTGATAGATCTGAAGATTAATTTGGAAGTAATCCAAAGTAATTTGACCTTGGAGTTCTGAGTTTGAGCCCCATGTTGAGTGTAGAGATTACTCAAACAAACAAACAAGATGGTACTATGTGCCAGGAGTTGTTTTACTTGTCTTAAGTGTACTACCTTAATTATATTATTATCTCAATGATTCCTCACAACCATGCTGTGACCGAGGTCCAAATATTAACCCATTTTTGCAGAATTAGTTGGAGAAAAGACGGATGCGTCTTCCAGTGAAAGGGAGTGGCAAACAGGAAAACATGCCCAAGACACATTTGAGGAAGTGAGAGAAAGATGAAGTATTTGAAATCATACTGTGCAACACGCTGTAAGGAAACCCTCCTCATCAAAGTGTGAATGTGTTGGGGGACAGAGGAGAAAAGCAAATGTGGACATTTGTGGTTGGGTATCAAATTCAACTGCCTATAAAATACACTTACCACGTAAACAAACTTATGTTGAATTTGATTTAAAAGTTTTGTAGCTGGGGCGCCTGGGTGGCTCAGTCGTTAAGCGTCTGCCTTCGGCTCAGGTCATGATCCCGGGGTCCTGGGATCGAGCCCCGCATCGGGCTCCCTGCTCATGGGAAGCCTGCTTCTCCCTCTCCCACTCCCCCTGCTTGTGTTCCCTCTCTCGCTGCGTCTCTCTCTGTCAAATAAATAAATAAAAGCTTTAAAAAAAAAAAAAAGTTTTGTAGCTGTATTCCTCATAATGTTACCACAAGGACTCAGAGAAATCAAGGCTTTGGGGAGACACATTAAAACCCAAGACCAGGAGGAGGGGATGGAGGGTTTGCTAGCACTTTCCTTCTCTTGCAACTGTAAATCCAGTGTGGGAGCTGCCGAGGTGTTGCTGGAAGTAGAGTTCAAGAAAGAATACCACTTGCACTTGACCTTATTTAAATCTGCAGTGTGGATTGGGGAAGAGGACAATTTTGTATACTACAGCAATAGCTTATCTAGTCTGGTTCAGAGTGTTTTCACAGCAGGTTAATAGGAAAGACTTTTTTCTTCTCTTCTTAGAAAATGATCAGCTTTTTTTGAAGTTAGAGTTTGATTCTCTATGCTAGGCAGCCTTTTGTTTTCATTGAATTGACTTTGATGTGAAATTTCCTGGCATTTCTTAATTCTGTAGAGGAGGTTTCTCCCTTTGAAACTGAGATGTGTACGTGTCTAATTACATGTGTTACTATGTCTGACTGATCTACGTGTTCGTGTGTTCATTAGCAAGTATTTATCCAGCACCGATGATAGGATAGATTCTGGGGATGCTGCACTGAGCACATCAAACAAGACTCATGCCTTCACAGCCATGGTACTTATAATTTGAAGGTGCTTACTGACAGTCAGCAAAAAGATACAAGAGTGAACATTTTATTGAATACTAAGAAGAAAAAGAGCAGGTTGCTAGGAGACGGGATAACAGGAGGGTCTACCTGAGAATGGAGGGTGTGCTGGGTAGCTCCTGTCATCCTTCTTGCCATCCTTCTCCACCCTCCTGGGAGGCTGGCCTGGCTGGGCTGACTTCAGGGGCTCCTCTGCTCCCAGTAGGGGGTTGGCCGTTGGGGCAGTGGGAGAAACAGGAGGCTGGGGTGTTTCCTTCTTCTACAGATCTTACTGTTCAGTTGTGACCCTCTGGTGAAGTCAGGTGGCCTTCTTCTTGCACCTGCTGTCTCCAGGTTCCAATACATGTGCC
This sequence comes from Mirounga leonina, assembly GCF_011800145.1. Taxonomy (NCBI): domain Eukaryota; kingdom Metazoa; phylum Chordata; class Mammalia; order Carnivora; family Phocidae; genus Mirounga; species Mirounga leonina. The sequence continues at coordinate 18,710,500 of NW_023270433.1, read as the reverse complement.
CTCCGCTTGTGCTTCAGGCACCTGCTGGTGCTGGCCATGGCGGACTGGGCTATTGGTGCCCCTCAACCCTGGCCGTACCTTCGGAGATAGGCTCTTTATTAAAATAGTACCCTCCTTGGTAGGTGACATTTGTTTCCTGCCATGCCCCTGACTAAAATACACTCAAGAGGGTCTTTTTGAGGATGTGGCTTTTAGGTTGAAACCTGAAATATCAGAAATTATGGGGCTAGAAAATTAATGGGAGGAAGCAGGTTTTAGAAAGAGGGAAGAGCATGTGTGAAGGCCCCAAGGCCAGCAAGAATCTTATGTGTTCAAGAGACATATGGGAGAGAGATACATATGTAGGCGCAGAGCAGAGGCGGTACCAGATGAGGCTGGAAGAGTGAACAGAGGCAATCGTACCTGGCTTTATAGCTGCTTCCAGAGAGTCTGGATTTAATCTGAGTGGAAGCCATTGACGGAGGGTAGGCAGGAGAGTGTCGTGATCAGATCCGACCTCTTTATCTTTTAATTTGCTTAAGGCCATTAATTGACACTTACTGTATGCCAGGACCTGTACAGATTATGGGGGAGAGGGAGACAGAAATAGAAGCATGTAAGACTGGCCCTGCCACCAGGTAGCCTATTGGAGGAGGTAGGATATTGGTATATAGAATGTTAATATAAGACATGATGGTAAGTAGTGCAAGAGGGAGTGCCAGTGACGGACTGTTTTCAGTGGAGATGAATAGGGAAGACTTCCTGGAGGTGGCAGCATGTGAGTAGGGCTTTAAAGGATAGATAGATCTTACCTTTGATGGTGGAAGGCATTCCAGGGAAAGACAACCATGCTAAGCAAGGCTATTCAAATTAGCTGGTCTGTGTACCAACGAAATAAGAAACTTGTGCTTGAATGTATATCAGTGCATTGCTCCCTTCATCAAGTCAGCCTTGCATTGGGCCACCTGGCATTCGTAGGTAGGAGGTGGAGTCACAGAGAGAGAAAGAGAAATTTGGTGAAGTGGAATGCAGCCGGAGGATGCAGATTATCAGGGTAAGGAGTTGAGATTTTAGGCTGTGGGCAGTGATGGGACATTAGACATTTTTGAGAAGAATGGCAAGATTAGAGCTGCAGGTTTTTTAATGATTTATTTATTTATTTGAGAGAGAGAGAGAGCATGAGCAAGCAGGGGGAGGGGGAGAGGGAGAGGGAGAGAATCTCAAGCAGACTGCCACCAAGTGCAGAGCCCGATGCAGGGCTCAATCTCTCGAGGCTGAGATCACGACCTGAGCCAAAACCAAGAGCTGGATGCTTAACTGACTGAGTCACCCAGGTGCCCCTAGAGCTGTGTTTAAAAACACAATCTAGTGGGACAGGGCTGGACAATCTGAGGGGGAAAGTGAGGCAGCGATGAGAAAGTCACTGTGGGAGCCACTGTGGAGATTCAGTTCTCTCTCTTGTGGTTTCATTAGTGTAACAAGAGCTGTTTTATTTTTGAAATGATGGCTGTGGTCTAAATGTGTACTGTTCACCTGTTCCCTTTCCATGCTAATTCTCAATGTGCTGGAATAAAGCCAGGAGTCTTCCATGAACTAAAACAGAAATCTTGAGAACAAAAGTGAATTGCAGGGTGCTAATTGTTAGCTTGCTCGTGGGGGGTGGAGAGGAGGAGGGCTTACCATCTGCTCTGTGACCCATGGGAACTGGGGGCAAATCATGGAGTCTCACTATGGCTCATCACCTTCAGAGTAATGTCCAAGAATTATGCGGAGAAACTTGGCGAATTATCAGCACGGTCTTTATTTGTAGGCACAAGAGATCGGTCATTTTAATTAACAGGGGTCCCAAACAAGATTTACAGAAGAAAAACGGCGGGGGGGCGGGGGGAAGGGAAACCAAACCCGAACCATGGGGGGCTGTCTGGGAAGAGAGGCTCTCGTGCACATTTTCTGGGTAAACGGGTTAGCTGATATCAAGCAGATCATTCAGGGTGGACTGTGTCCTTGAGGAGACTGGGTAGGAGTGTGAAGGAAAAGCTTTCTGGTTGCTTACGGATTCTCTGGAAAACCTGGAGAGTTTTGTTGTGGAACACACATGGCAGACTGGGGAACTGAGGGTGGAGGGGCTCGGGTGCTCCCAGGCAGAGGGAATAGCGTTCAGGAAAATGCTCGAGGCAGTAGGAGCCTGGCATAATTGAGGATCTGTGAGATGGCTCTTGCAGCTAGAACATGGAAGGGAAGGGAGGCTGGGGCTTCTGCATCGAAGCCCCTCTGTGGGTCCTTGAGTCAACCGGCTGTGCCAACATCGGGGTGTTGCTGCATCCTCCTTCCCACCATCCACATCACCTCAGCTCTCATTTATGGAGCCCTCGATGGGCATCAGGCTCAGCGGTAGGTACTCTCTACTAGGTACTCTCCATGTGTCACCCCATAGGAACTTACCAGCCACCCTGGGAATTGTTATCCCCATTTTACCGACAGAGATACTGAGGCTCACAGAATCCTCTGACTTGCCCAAGTCACAGTAAGTGACAGAAAGGGATTGGCAACCAGCTCCATTTCAATGCATAACCTCAGTCCCGATACCATACATATCCCTTCTTGCCATAGTCCTCTTTGCCCTCAACTCCGGCACTCAGCGAAGTGCACACTGATATTTGCTCCGCTGACTGTTGTTAGGATTATTGTTTTGCTTGGCAGATGCCAGGTATAGGGCATTGCCTTCCCCTCAAAATTGGCACAAATGAGAAAATGGGAGGCACCAAAATAAGAAACCCTGCTTTCTGGAATAGGAATCTACACTTCATGCAGATGACATAGAATTGGGATAAGCTATTGAATGAATGAATGAAATGGATCCAAATGAATTGCCCACAATGAATATTCAAGAACCACTTACTAAGGTAAGTCCATCACCTTTGAGTGACATCACTTTGGCCATTGGGTGTCCACCCAAAGAGTCCCACAGACCCTGAATCATGGCTTGTGCATCCAAATGTTTAAAAACAAATTCACCAATATCTTTACTAACAAACACTTTCTTATGTGTAGTAGGATAGAAACATATCTCCTCCCTGTTTGGTTGGGAAGATTTAGTGAAACCTGTCACGTGGGTGAAAACACAAATGTTTGAATAAATACATTTTGTTTTTTTATTTTAATTAAACCAGCAGTTCTTTTCTTTTTTTTTTTTTTTAAGATTTTATTTATTTATTTGACACAGAGAGAAAGCACAAGCAGGGAGAGCGGCAGAGAGAGAGGGGAAAGCAGGCTCCTAGCTAAGCAGGGAGCCTGACTCGGGGCTCAATCCCAGGACCCTGGGATCAAGATCTGAGCCGAAGGCAGACGCTTAACCGACTGAGCCACCCAGGCACCCCTAAACCAGCAGTTCTAAAAATGTGGTCCAGGGACCCCTGAGGATCCCTGGTACCTTTTTAGGGTGTCCATAAAATGAGGTCAAAGCTATTTTCACAACAATACCCAGATGTTTTTGGCCTTTTTCAAGTTCATTCACTTGTGAGTATAAGTGGCGTTTTCCAGGGGCTGCATGATGTGGGATACCTGCAAAAGACTGAATGAAGAAGCAGATGTAATTTTCTAGCTGTTTCTTACTAAGCCAGGCATGAAAGAGATTTGCAAAAACGTAAAACCAATGCCACTCTTCTATTTTTTGAAAGTATAATGTTTTTTGGGGCACCTGGGTGGCTCAGTCGTTAAGCATCTGCCTTCGGCTCAGGTCATGATCCCAGGGTCCTGGGATTGAGCCCTGCATCGGGCTCCCTGCTCGGCAGGAGGCCTGCTTCTCCCTCTCCCACTTCCCCTGCTTGTGTTCCCTCTCTCGCGGTCTCTCTGTGTGAAATAAATAAATAAAAATCTTAAAAAAAAAGTATAGTGTTTTTTAAAAACAAAAATATCATTTATGTCAACATATAATTTATTATTGATATTTTTAAATGAATGAATAAGTCAAGTTTCTCAGTTTTTATTTTGAATAATATTTATTGATAAGCACATACAAACACAAATTTTGGGGTCCTCAATTTCTAAAAGGCTAAGGAGCTTTGAAACCAAAATGACTGAAAGTCACTGACTAAATTAATGTTTAAGACACATTATTAATTCAGTGCTGCCTCATCCCAGCCCAATAAAGATGATTTGTAATTAATTCTTAAGAATTCCTACAAGAAAATGTCAGCAACAATAACATAGGGGCTTCCTGCTACTTCTAAAGGAAGAAGGAGTTAATATGCAGAGTCTTAACCGCTATTTCACAAAAATAATTACATCTGGGTACACCTTAACCCAAGCGCATGAATTGTAAAATATAACTAGAACATATTTCCCCAAATATTAATTGCTATTTATATAATAGAGGAAAAATTCTCTGTTATAGAGGGGGAAAAAGAGGAAATTCATCTTTGAGAATTTCCCAATCTCAGGTTCTTGCTTACTGGTGTGTAGGAACTTCTTTCCCCGAAGTCTTTTCTTTATTTAAAATTTATATTCAATTTAATTAACATATAGTGTATTATTAGTTTCAGTGCTGGAATTTAGTGATTCATCAGTTGCATATAATACCCAGTGCTCATTCCATTAAGTGCCCTCCTTAATGCCCATCACCCAGTTACCCCATCCCCCTACCCCCTCCCCTCCAGCAACCCTCAGTTTGTTCCCTAGAATTAAGGGTCTCTTATGGTTTATCTCCCTTTCTGTTTTGAACTTATTTTATTTTTCCCTCCCGTCCCCTATGTTCATTGGTTTTGTTTCTTAAATTCCGCATATGAGTGAAGTCCTATGATATCTGTCTTTCTCTGACCACATGGTGTGGTCTTTTTCATGACCACATGGTGTGGCCATGTTCCAATAAAATCTTAATGAGGAAAGCAAGTGGCAAAGCAGGATTTTGTCCATGCGCGGGAGTTTGCTGACCCCGGTTCTCAATGATAAAATATTTCAGATATTAATGCGTGCTTTTCATTCCCCTCCTGTCCTGGAAGCCTCCGCGCCGAGGCTGTGTGTACTGCTTGTTCTCTGTATGTCCTGCCTGCTAGCGTCCTGGAATTCCCCTTCGCTGCTTTCCTGTTTTGGACCCCTTATTTCTTGGGTCCCTGCAACTTCCTCTTTCTGGCTTTATTCCTTTGCTTAGCTGGAGGATATTCTCAAGTAACTTCCCAAAAAGGAGGGTGTGTATGGGAGGCAAATTTTCTGAGTCTTCCTATGTCTGAAAATGTCTATCTGCACCCTCTGTTTGTTGGTAGTGTTGTGAAGTCGTGGATTTGAGATTAAAAATTTCCCCAGGACTTGGGAGGCTTTCTCCAGTTATTTCCCAGCTTCTGGAAGTTCCAGTAGATGCTTGATTGCAGTTCTGTTTCTTTGTATATGTGTGCATGTGATCTTCTCTCTCCCGGCCCTGCATCTAGGAACTTTTAGGATCATTTTTTTATCAGGGCAGTCCTGAAATGTCATGGTGATGCCCCTCGGTGGGATCATTTTCAGTCCCATGCCTCATCTATGTTCTGCTCTGTGTTTGATGTACTTGAGTCTGGAGCTGCTTCTGACAATTTCTCCAGACACTGGCTCTTTAGTCTTCTACCCGCAGGGTGGCCATCAGGCTCTGTGGGACCAAGGGGACAATCCACGGGTCTTACTCTTCCTGTGTCCAGATAGGCAGCCTCACCTCTTACCCCTTGTTTCTGTGGAGATTCAGTTCTCTGAGAGCCTTGCCTTGCAGGCGTTCAGGAAGGTGCATGATGGAATTTGGTCAGCATACGTGGCCTTTGGTCAGCATATCTCTAGGCCTTTATGTTGAAGTTTTCTCCATTCTGCTAAGCTGATCATTGCTCATCTGTCTATCTTCTGTCTTCCAAAATTTCATTATAATTTGTTGTCCACTTATATCTTACACTTGTTTTTTTGTTTTCTTTTTTTTTTTTCATTTCATAGTGGGGAAGGAAAATATGTAAATGCTGTGGTCAGTCTATCAAGTTGAACCAGGAGTTCACAATTTGTCATTTGTCTGTCTGCTCTGCTACAAAGAGTCTGTGTCTGCTTATTCACCCACTGTGTTCCTAACGTCTGGCTCAAAGTGGGCATTCGGCAGATACTTAGTGAATTGAGTGAATGCATGCATGTTGAGTGAGTGGTCTGAAAGGAGCGGAAGCCTTAGGTGGGGGAGCCCTGGGAGATGGTGCTGGAGGAAGAAGCTGAGCCCAGATTATGAAGAGCCTTAAGTGCCAGGCCAAGGAGTGTGTACTCTTTTCTTGGTTGGAAGGCCATTGATGGTTTCTCAATGGTGGTGGAGGTGGTGTTTTGGTCAAGCTGGTTTTTCTGGCTGTGGTTTAAGGGCTTGTTTGAAAGGAGTACACAGGCAGGGGAATAAAATGCCATGAATTGACGAGAACCCACGAGGAAGGAAGGGGTGCACTGCAGAGCTCTGGAGGAAGAACCAGCAGAATTTTTGTTCTGAGCCAGAGGGAGGCCTGGCAGCTTCAGCCAACTTGGCCTTGGCCAGAGCCGAGGTCTCCCACAGACCCCACCTGCTTTCACTCTGATGGCTTCCCCGAGAACACTTTCTTCTCTAGCACTTTCTACCTTTCCTGCTGCTTTGGTTCAAACCAGAGAAAACTATGGCCAAGTAGCAATTCTCAGAACCCAAGCGGGGCTAACATCCTGCCTGGTTTCCTCCTTGCTTGCTCAGCCCAGAGCAGCCTGAGAGAATCACGGGAAGGTGGCCTCTGGAGATTTTCAGGAGTGCCCCATGCAGGGCAGGATTCCTGGGCTCCTCTCCACCAAGCCCCCTCCCGTAGCATTCCTTTGGGTTCACCGCATGGGTTGAGGGAGGAAGAGAAAGCAGACACCGTGAGAGTGGGGGTTTGGGGCATGTAGGTTGTGAAACAGCATGAGAAACCTCCAGAGCCAGCAAAGAAAGTTTTGTTTCTGGAATTTGGAATTCAATGTTTTTCACACTCAACGTTTCTGTGACTAGAAGGTGAGATAAAAATCTATGTCACTCCACTGGTTTTCATCTTTGTTTTAAATTATCAGATTTTAAACAGAAATTATTATCAGTCCGATATTGTTTCCTTTTCTAAAATGTGGTTTAATTTCGCAAAAAGCTGAGTAAGACGGCAGAGCTGAATCATAGGAAGTGTCAGCAAGCAAGCGCTACACCCGTTCTTACAAAACCCTGGCCAAGGATTTGATATTCTCCTAGAGCAAAGTGTTCCATAATCCTAGATTTTTGTTTTTAGCTGGGGGGCATTTCCTCTTCCTTTCTTTTAACAATACCGTCTCTTTGACTGCATGTGAAAGAATGTTTAATCCAGTGAGAAAGTATGGGCATTGAGTTGGAAGGAATCCCACCTCCTCCTCTTCCTTACTGGGTAATATTTCGACAGTCACTTAACCTCTCTGAGTCTCAGTTGTCTCCCTATAAATGGAAGTAAGAAGATGGAGAATACATATTTTATAAAAATATACTTGTATCAATTATATATTACAATACATTATACGTATAAATATATAATTAATGACTTATATATTATATCTATGATTAATTATCATATGTATATGATTAACTCATTGTTAGTAATTCATAGGTAACAAAATCATGTAAATTCCTACTATTGAACAGCATTGGATAATTTTTTTCCTACTGATAGTCACTGACTCACCAAAAAAAAAAAAAAAAAGGAAAGAAAGAAATAATCAATTTAGTGTATGCTCTTAATTCGAGGGAGAGAGTTGTGGGTGTTTGTGTTTTGGATCTTATTTTTAGACATTACAAAAATGTTCCATCCACTGGATTTTGAAATTAAGAATGGGGAACATTATTTATATCTGAATCATATATTAAAACAAATGAAAATATTACATGTATGGTTTCCGTTCTGTATTGTAGGCATTTAAAGGGAAGAAGGAGAGAAAGAGAGAGAGGATGGGGGAGAGGAGGAGAAGGAAGAGAAGGGGAAGATAGGCTACGGCAGAATTGGCAGAGGCGAAAAAGACACAGCAAGGGCAAGGTTCACTGGGCTTAGGCGCCAGTGTCTGCAGGTAAATAGCTTTAGTTTTGCCCTAATTAACACTTTAGCTGTTGATACCAGAGTCATATATTTACTGCAATCACTTTCCTTTGAAACCCACCCACCACCCGCCCATCCATCCATTCTTTCTTTTTTGAATCACTATATCCTATGTGTTTAGCCCTGTCCTAGGTGCTAGCAAGGCAAGCCATGAGGTCAGTCCTGCCTTCTTAGAGCTCACAGTTTCGTGGGAGAGGCAGACAGGTAACTAAATAACAGCAGAATAAAATAAGTGCTTCAGAGTTGGGGTGTGATGGGAAAGACTTCACAGAGGAGGTGACCCTCTACGGGGTCTCAAAGGACATGCAGTAATGTGTTAGGTAGACAAGATTGTTGGGTGGGAGATTAGGGGTATGTTCTGGGCACCCCAAAATTCAGAATAGCTTCTGGAGTGACCCAGTCCTGTCTGAAACTGGGAGCTGGTTTATTTGAAACCTAGCCAGTGTGGCAGCTGGTTAAGATCATAGATATTGCAGGATAGATATGGGTTTAATCCTGATTTACTAGCTGTGTGGCATTGGTCAACTGTTTATTCTTTCCAAGCCCTAGTTTCTTTATATTTAAAAGGAGGTTAAAACTCGGGAAGGTTGTACATTTTAAGTGAGTTGATGTGATACATGTAAAAGCTTTGCACACTGCTGGGGACAGTAGTGAGACCATTATTTTCATTTCAGTATTTGGATCTTTGGTATAGTAGAATCTTAGTAGCAATCGGAACGCTTTGGGTTAAGGGTGAGAAGCAGTGCCCTATGCGGGGGAGAAACAGATTATATTTTATTTATGACTTTTCAACTATTCTCTTGAAATGTCTCAGAAACTTTTCTGAATCATGGTAACTCAGATATCAATGTCAGATTTTTTCACCCTGGGGTCCATTCCCCTCTGTATTTTCTAAGGCTGGAATGAAGTCAAACCAGAGGTGAGAGATTCACTGTCTTGTAGATTACCTCTTGGTGAAAAACCTAAGCTTCAGCTCCTGAGAGCAAAATTCTTTGAAAGGTACCAACCATACCTTCAGCACAAAGCTATTTTCCAGCCTGTAATTATGAGTAGCACCAAGGATACCCAATGGAGAGGATGATGAAGGTCTGGGTCAAGTGTCTTGGAATAGATGCTCATGTACAAGATATAGCTAGAGCTAGTAAAACCATAAGACTAAAGCGTGAATGGAGGGGAGCCATTTTTAACACAGACCAATTTGAGGTTAGCTGTCTCTTCCATAGGAGTACTATTGACTACTGGGAGTTTGGAGTGTGATATCCATTGAGCAGGTCTTCAGTTTATAATACATTCTTTCTCAGGTAATATAGTGGACTGCAACACAGTGGCCAGATTTGTTCTTTATCCCTCTGCATCCTTGGCCATAGCTGATTCTAGGGCAGTTGTCCCCAAACTTGAGTGTGTATCAGAATCTCCTCGTTAGAACAGGACTTCCTGGGTCCTGTCCCCAGAACTTCTGATCCAGTAGGTCTAGGGTGGGGCTTGAGAATTTGCTTTTCAGAAAGTTCCAAGGCATCCTGATGCTGTTGGCCTGGGAGCATACATTAACAACCACCCACCTAGGAGTAGGCAAGTGAGCTACCTCTGTATTCTTTCTTCCAACGCACCCATCTACCCTCAGCCTTTGTGTGTGTGTGTGTTTGCTGGATATAGTTTCCATTGCTCACAAATAAAATGATGTTAATGAATACTAGAGGGGGGAGTCTTTTCTTTATCCTGGAGAAGAGAGGAGTCAAAGGGGGAAATCAAGGTTTTCTCTAACATCTTAAGATCTGTTGTGTCAAGATAAGAACAGGAGGTGAATCTTACCAATTCTCCCATTTTGTCTCAAACTAAGCAAGACTTTTCTTAACCATTTAAATTATGTAAAAATGGGCAGTTTTGGGTTAATGATGATAGATTGAACATACTCATTTATCCCTCTTCTCACTTGAAACACCAATAAAATGACAGTGACTGGGTTTTTAGCATAATGTATGGCATCAGCTCTCAAAGACAAAAAGAAAGGAAGAAGGAATGGTAAGAACACTGGGAGCTAGAAAAAAGACGGACAACTGGTCCCAACTGATTTTAGCAGACCCGAGAAGCCTGACTCATAAGCTGGCAAATGCAGAAGAACAAAGAGATTTACACTCTAGAGCCCCCAAAAGATTCTGGATGCTGGGAATTCCAAATAGGGTGAAGTTGAGCCTTAAAATAGGCAAAGTGGTTGAAAATCTGTAAAAGCAAAGGGACATCTAGATCATCCCCACCAACCACATCAGCCAACATATGCTCCTATGTCCTGGCCCATAGTGGGAGGTTTACTTTTGAAGGAAGCCAATCAGGGGACTCTGGACAAGTGGGTACCAGGTGCAGTTGGAAGAAGGGGTACCTTATAGACAATGGGTGGGAGATGAAATGAAAGTCAACATACGGAACTTTTATACTCCAGTCCTCTTCCCACACTGACCTCCCAGAATCTTGACCTTCAATTGTGTGCCTTCCAGATGGCAGTATGGTGTTGGGATTTAGAAGGTACTCAACAACCTGGAGCTATTATACAAAAAGCCTGGGAAGGGATGGAGGGGGTTTGAGATGCAGGGCAGGGCTGATGAGGGTGTCCAAACTGAGTTCAAGTCAGCCCTGTTTACTGAGCATCTGTACCTGCACCAAGTAACAAGCTCTGAGTTCTCATGATTCAGTTGTGTGATTCAGTGTGCCCATCACCCGTGAACTAGAGGGGAAGGTTGGGGGAAGGAACAGCTTGTACAAAGGCTAAGCCAATAGTGAAATAGCATGCTGAGTTTGTGGAATGACGAGCATTCAGTATTGTTGGCTTGGAAAGTATAGACACACAGGGAGTGTGGGAGGAGGGGAGGCCAAAGAGATGCCATTAAAGTTTATGACCCTCTCTTTCTTTCTATGCGGTCTCTCAAAATATATGCACGTATTTTGAATCTCCATAAATGTATCCATTCTGGTTTTCCTTTTTTTTTTTTTCCCCATCAAGGGCAATGTTTTTATTTTATTTTATTTATTAAAAAATTTTTTTTAAAGATTTTATTTATTTGTTTGACAGAGAGAGATACAGAGAGAGAGGGAACACAAGCAGGGGGAGTGGGAGAGGGAGAGCAGGCCTCCCACCGAGCAGGGAGCCCGATGAGGGGCTCAATTCCAGGACCCTGGGATCATGACCTGAGCCGAAGGCAGACGCTTAACAACTGAGCCACCCAGGCACCCTATTTTTTAAAATTTTAATTCCAGTTAGTTAAGGACAATGTTTTTAAGATCTATCTATGTTGCTATGGCAGTAATCTAAGCCATTCTTTTGAACTCCTGCCTGATACTTTGTGGTATTTTATGGCATGTAGTTACCAACTTTTACCTACCCATTGTCCCAGGGAAGGACATCAAAATCATTTTCCATTCCCTCCTCTTTCTTGCTCCCCTCCCCTCCAAAAAAACCCCAGCAATAAACATCCCCAGGCATGTTCTCTGATGAACCTGTGTGAGAATTTCTTGTGCCTTATACCCTGGAGAGAGATTGCTGGGTATGTGTATAGGTAATGGGGTGAAATATTGATACTTTGCCCTCCAGGATGGCCCATCACTGGGACATTAGTATTTTCACATTCCTGCAAATCCAGTTTTTTTTCTTTTCTTTTCTTTTTTTTTTTTTTACTCCAAAAGTGTTCTTGTACCTCTTTGGGTTATCCTTACTATTATTTTATAACAACACTTACAGTGAAATGAGATAGATTCTCTAAGTGCACAATATAGTATTGTTAACCATAGGCACTGTGTTTTATAGATCTCTAGGACTTACTCATCTTGCATAACTGAAACTTGATCTCCCATTTCCCCCCCTCCCAACCTCTGGCAACCATCATCCTATTCTCTGCCTTGGTATGAGTTTGACTATTTTAGATATCTCATATAAGTAGAATCATGTAGTATTTATCCTTCTGTGACTAGTTTATTTCACTTAGCATAATATTCTCCAAATTAATCTGTGTTCTTGCATATGGCAGGATCTCTTTCTTTTTAAGGCTGAATAATATTCCATTGTCTACACACACACACACACACACACACACACTACTTTTTTTTATCCATTCATCCATCAGTGGACATTTAGATTGTTGCTACCTCTTAGATGTTGTGAATAATGCTGCTGTGAACACAGGAGTGCAGATACTTCTTCGAGATCTCGATTTCAGTTCTTTTGGGTATATACCCAGAAGTGGAATTGCTGGATCATATGGTAATTCTATTTTCAATGCTTTGAGGAACTTCCATACTGTTTTCATAGCAGCCGCACCACCTTATAGTCCCACCAACAGTGTATAGGATTCCAATTTCTCCACCTCTTGTGCCAACAAAATTTTTAAAACACAGTGTTATAGTTGTTGCTAGTGTGAAATGTTTATCATTTTTCCTGGGTCCAAAATGTCATTTGGGTTTCTTTCATTGCTGATGATTTTGAATACCTTTTTTTTTTAAATCAGTTTCTGAGCTTTTGAGGCTTCCCCTTCTGAAATTGACGGTTCCCATCCTGTTGCCGTATTTCTACTGGGGCAGCTGTCTGTTTCTTGTTGATTTGCATGATTTTCTAATAGATTTTAGATATTAATCTCTTGTTAGCTACTTAATGAATCTACTCGTTAGCTGGGGAATGCCCTTCAACCGCAAGCCCTGCCTCAAGATACAGCCATAGCTTCTCAGAAACAGAAAAACGACCTTGAGACTTGAGACAAAATAAACTGCCAGTGATCCTCTGTGTGACATGCACTTGCTTATGATCTCCAAGGGTCACTAGGGTCGTCTTGTCATTAAGTCTTCTAGCATCTGACATCACTCACAAACTTTCCCTTCATCACTTCCTTCACCTGCCTAATCTTTAGCTAAGCACAACATACTACCATCATTACCATTTCACCTTTATTACACAGGCTACAAAATGTTCTGCTGTTGAAAAATTGGAAAATATTCAAACTGATAACAAATAATTAAAAACCACCCACAACTCTGCTATTGAGCAATGATGCCCATTAATCTTTTAGGACGGATCCCGCTCCCTATAGAGAATGGCTGAGAAGACATAAGCATCATTATGATCAATGAGCCTCCTCCTAACCCTGTCTCTCTTGTAGGGCTCGCTCCATCTTACTATAATTATTTGTTCAATAACTATTTGTAAATAACTATTATAGCTATTTGTTCAGAGGTTCTTGGGACAGGAGTCAGTGGACTCATGTTTTAGTTCCGTCTCTGATTTGCCAAAGCTCCTCTTTTTTTGTTTTTTGTTTTTTGTTTTAAAGGAGGCGAGCTTGCAAATCATGCCCAGCAGTTTTCATTTTCTTCTGGAAGTGAGTAGGAGCCACCGAAGGATTTGAAGTGGTGAAATGAGCCAGATTAATTTTGGTAGAGGAAGTTCTCCCTGGAAGCGATGAGACGTAAGTGTCAGTGAATGAAGATGACATTAATCATGTACCAGCTGTGGTGCTCCAGGCATATTATCCATGGCATTTCAGTGGATCCCTTCAGTATCCAGTGTAGGGAGAATCCTCCAAGTTAGAGATGGCAACTTGTAACTCGGTGAGGCTAAGCAGTGTTCTCAAGGACACACAGCTAGTAAGTGTGGGGGACTTAAACCCAGCACCATCTCCTCTCGAGCATGATTTCTTTCCAGGCACAGAGGCCAGTTCAAAAGGTCCTTCAGTAGTTTAGGCGGTATCAGTTCCTACTTAAGAATGGAGTTCAAGTGCCTAGCGAGCTTCATTTTTATAGCAGCAGCATTACTTAGCTGGTGGCGGTCCCCAGGGGTTTTTCCCTATGACTCATACACAGCAGGGGAATCCTGAGGGAAGCTCAGCTTTTACTTCTTGAATTTCAGTCTTGGCAGATGCTGTAGTGACCTCAGATAGCCATTTGAGTCCTTGCCAACAAAGAGATTGGAGGAGGGACCTTGGGTAAGTCCCTTCCTCTCTGGACCTCAGTTTACTTAACCACAAAAGATGAAGGACCTCTGAAGTTTAATTAGAAAGAATCTCTCATAGCACCTAATGTGATGCTGAGTTCTTGTGGAGCTTAATAATGATATCGGTGACTTGTTGGAATTAAACCAACAGAATACAGTACACGCAGAAGTGATTGAAAATCGGCTGTAGGAAGGGCATAGAAGATATACGTTCTTAGCTAGTTAACTTGCATATTCACTCGACTGTACGATTCATGTGGGAGGGATGTGCCTGGGATGGTATGTTTGTTCATCCCACATCTTAGAATCTGTCCCTAGTGCCTTCTATATAAGTGGCCAAACTATTTTGTTGAAGGAAAGAATGAAAAGCAGAAAGGCTACTTGTCTCTTAAGATCCATCCTCCCCTTCTCCCTCAATAATGCAGGATATAAAAGTTACCGGAAACAGTAGCCCAGGACAAAACCTCATTCCCCAGACTTCCTTGTAAGTTGGATGTGGCCGCGTTATGAAATTCTTACCAATGGAATGTACATGGAATTGGTGTTGACCTTTTTCTCAGGAAATAGTCTTAATGAGAGAGACATGATTTTCTCCTTCCCATTTGTCCTTCTGGCTGACTAAGATAAAATAGATACATGGAAAAGAGGTTTGGATCTCGGATCACAAGCTGAAAGCTCGGTGTTGAGAATAGCAGAGCAATAAAAGGGATGGAGTCTGGGTATCTGATGATATTTAAGCCTCTGCAGAAACATTAAACTGCTCTGTTAACATAAGCATGAGAGAGAAATATATTTCTCTTTTGTCTTAAAAATTACTGCTTTTAGTATTTGTTGCAGCTGAGCCAAATATAAGGGAACATTCAAATGACACATGATCTTCATAATTTTTCTTTCAAAGAGCAGCCGATAAAAAAATATTTTGAACCTGGTTGCCATAAACTTCACAATTATATGGCATATCTGATTTGGGAGGTGGCCAAGGGATGCCTACTCAGTTGGGAATAGTTGATTTTTAAGAGGGCCAGTAATTTTTGTATAAATACATGCAAGTTTTGCTAAGGCAATAATAACTTGAATATTTTATATTCAATTTCTAAACTGATCCTTTTACTTTCACTGAAAAATTTTATTTATTTATTTATTTATATTTTTATTTTTTTAAAGATTTTATTTATTTATTTGACAGAAAGAGACACAGCGAGAGAGGGAACACAAGTGGGGGAGTGGGAGAGGGAAAAGCAGGCTTCCCGCTAAGCAGGGAGCCCAATGTGGGGCTCGATCCCAGGACCTTGGGATCATGACCTGAGCCGAAGGCAGATGCTTAACGACTGAGCCACCCAGGCACCCCTCACTGAAAAATTTTATATGTCTGTTCTTTACTTGAGGTTCTTTACTTGAGCAACTCATTTGCTGTGAGTGGAGCGGGGTTGAGGAAACATAAAAAGATAGCCAGTTGTTCCAAACCATTTATTTCATAGGATATATTTTTCTTTTGCCATGGATTTGAAAAACACAATTGTCATTTATTAAATTTCTACATATTGGTAAACATTAGAAGAATAATGGCTAGGAATTTTATAAAGTTGATAAAAATATAAATCCAGAAATCCAAGATGGTTAACACATCTTCAGCTGGAAAAACACAAAGAAAATCACACAAAGAAACATACTTATTAAATTTCTAAAAACAAGTGATAAAGAGAAAAATCTTAAAACTGCCAAAAATATGTATAGCAGAACAAATATATAAATCCAATTTCTCATCAGCAACTATGCATGCCAGAAGAATGGAAAGTGTTGGAAGAAAACAGAAAATAAACCTATACTTCTGTATGTGAGAAGAATATCTT
The DNA here is from genome assembly GCF_011800145.1 of Mirounga leonina. Taxonomy (NCBI): domain Eukaryota; kingdom Metazoa; phylum Chordata; class Mammalia; order Carnivora; family Phocidae; genus Mirounga; species Mirounga leonina. Next base: position 18,694,628 of record NW_023270433.1, on the reverse strand, counting down.
TCAAAAGTGGTAGGCCTGGATTATAAGAAATGTTAAAAAAAATAAGTTCTTTAGGTTGAAGGAAAATGATAACTGATGGAAATTTGGATCTACAGAAAGGACTGGAAAGCTCTATGAATGGTAAATATAAAATATATTTTTATTTGCAAAGTTCATTAAATGTCTGTAAAAATCCTCAGTGAGTGAAAGCAAAATCATACTAAATGCATACTCTAAATCAGTGTCCTTTAAATGTTACTGTGTCTTCAGAGGTAGAATATATGGAGTAGTAACCAAAGGAGTAGCCAATGGGAGTATCCTTGCCTGGAGAATTTATGCACACATTATGGCAAATCTGAATTCTGAGTGTTTAGGGGTCTTGGTTTTCAAAGGAGAATACTTTCAAGGGAACACAGGGAGAGACCCATTGAACTATCCCACACTGTTTCCAAGGCGTTTTGGGCTCCTTGTGCCAAAGGACCATCACGCAAGAAGAGGAGTCACCATGATAGGGACAATTATTTCTCATCATAGGAGGAGGAATTGCTCAATGGAGGTAAGAAGGAATGTTTGGTCTCCATGTGATCCACTTTGGCATTCCCTTGGTGTTCCTTTGCCCCGTCTAGATAGTAAATGGACAAATGCAGCAGTCGCAGTAAGAAGGGCATGGTGGCCGTGGCCTCAGACCCTTCCAGAACTAGTATTCATGCCATTAGCTAAGCCACCAAGAGTGGTAGAGGTTCTAGCTGAGGGTGAGGGGAATCTAAAATGCATAGCAGAGCAGGGAATGATGAGTATCACTTAAAGTCCCAGACAAACAGCAGTGTGTAGGGGCTGTAGTTTTCCCATAAACCTTTTAGAATCCTGAAGTCCTCAGAACTTAACATGAAGAAGTGGATGCAAGCAGCACAAGCAGCAGAATCTAATGAACGCCGTGATAAGCCTGCAACCCAGATCTCCTGTCAGGACTGAAGGACTATTTCCTCACAAATGAGGAATCCTGCTAGGAGACAGAATTCAGTTTTCAGCCATCACCTGCGATTGGCTTCCACAAGAAACAGCTGCCTCACCCAGGGTCAGGCTTCCTTCCCAGGGGCAGACTGCGTCCAAGGGGCTTGGTAGGAGCTCAAGCAAAAAAAAAAAAAAAAAAAAAAAAAAAGCATGGCTAAGCTGTCCAGACTGGGAATACAAGAGGATTTTAGAGGGATGTCTGTACCTCTCTGTCAGTGAGGAAGAGGAGAGGTTGGGTATATAAAGGAGTGGGGGAGGAAGGACTAGAGAGATGGTCTGTGGCTGAGAACTACTGGGGCGGGGCGGGGCTGGGGGGGGGGCAGCCAGAGCCGTTAGCTGCAGGTTCTGCAGGTTACCATTGTTGATGCTGGCTGGCTGAGGGGGCAGGTTGGGGCTGCAGTGAACCAGTGCTCTGTTCTCCAACCCTTGGTCTATGACACATGGAGGGGGTGCTTCTATGGCCCAGTGGTGACCCTGGGAAAAAGCATCCCATGGGAATTCCCTTGGGGCCCCTTGGGGCAGGGTGGACATAAGAAAGTTTCACAAGGGACATGTTTAATGTTCAATCTGAAGTTGTTGATATGTAACCCTTTACCTATCTCCTAAGTAAGTTTTTTTTTTTTTTAAAGATTTTTATTTATTTGAGAGAGAGAGAGCGAGCAAGCACAAGCAGGAAGAGGGGGAAGGGCAGGGGGAGAGGGAGAAGCAGGCTCCCCACTGAGCAGGGAGCCTGATGTGGGGCTGGATCCCAGGACCCTGCGATCACGACCTGAGCCGAAGGCAGACGATTAACTGACTGAGCCACCCAGGCGCCCCTCTTCTAGGTCAATCTTCAAGTAAGTGTATCATACTTATCAGCTCTGTGCAAGATGCCGTGTGTGTGTGTGTGTGTGTGTGTGTGTGTGTGTAGAAATTGAGGAAAAGTTGGATTTCTTGTCTGGGTTGTAGCAATGTAGAATAAACAGCACTTGCAGAATCAAGAACCCAGACTTGGAGACATCAGAATATAATCCCTCTTCCCCAGGAAATCTACAGAAACTTTAGCCTTTGCTTTTCCATGGAGCATAGAAATAATGATTTGAGCCACTTTATCTGGATTTTAAAGGGCAGGGAGGAAGCAAGTGGTATCAAGATTACATTTCATTGTTCTGGTGCCTCCAGCAAGATGCCGTTGGTAAGTTTATTTTATGGCTGTCTCTTGCTCAATCAAGCAAGCTGCTGGTGTATTGCTAGTACTTTACACAAATCATTGAGGCTTTAAGGAAGCAGTTTAAAACAGCAATTATATGAGCAAATGGAGATTCTTATCTCTTGGATACACTCGCAAATAGTTCACTTATGTACTGTATCTTCTGGAATGCTTTTTTATAGACTGTAACTGGATGAGCTAGCTGAGTACAATGCACGGAATGGAAAGGTAAACAGAAGCCGTGGGCTTAAGACCCAGCTCTCATGCTAAGTTACTGTGTGAATTTGGATCCTTTAGCCCTCTCTGATATGTAATTGTCCTGTGATACAGATGTGTTAAAGAAAAATGGTCTTCAGGATCTGTATTAATTAAGACTAAATTAGTTGAGTGAAACAGTGATTTAAATAGGATAGAAATGTCCTCTTTCCTCATGTAGAGGTCTTGAGACCTCTATATTGGTTGGCAACCCATATATTCTACCTTTAAAGATGCAATAATATATAAAGTCACTGACTTAGAGTATGCATTCCATATGTACTGCAAAGTGTCTTTACTCAAGGAATCCTCAAGAACCCAGGAGCCTTTTGTTTTGTTTTTCCAGAAAGAGGAAATAGAAAGAGCCAAGAACATACCACTTCTAATGATTAAATATACAAGCTGGAGCCTGCACATACCATTTCAACTCACATCTTGTTGGCTGGACCTTTGTCATATGGCCTCACCCAGCTGCAAAGTTGACTGGGGAACAGTTTTTATTCTTAGCTGCTACAGTGCCAGCTATAACTGAACAGAATAAAAAAATAAATAAATTTTAAAAAATAAAAAATAAGTCAAAATACTTGAGAAAATGTAAAAAAGATAAAAAGCATTTGCAAATTTGGTAGGAAAAAAATAAATAAAACCTGGGGTTCCCTCACCCTGAGAGAAGAGGAGAATGGATATTGCAGAACAGTTAGAAATCTCTGCCAAGAGTTCCTTCCAGAACTCACAATCTAGGATTCTAGGTGTTATCTACAGATTGGGTGATCAAAAATCAGATCCTCCTCCATAAGGGCCTTCCTCACTGAGTGATATAGTCAAGATGCCTTGATCACAGAATTAGCAAGTAGCATGTAACTGGGGCTATCCCAGAGAAACAGAACGTGAGCCACACAGACATTTTTTAAATTTCTAGTGGCCAGAGTAAAGACAGCAAAAGCAACAGGTGAAATTAATTCTAATAATATATTGCATGCAACCCAATCATGCAATCAATGGAAAAAGTTATTCATGAGATATTTTACATTCTTGTTTTCATACCAGGTCTTCGAGTTTATAGTTTACACTTAGAGCATCTCAATTTGAACCAGCCTCATTTCCAGTGCGCCAGAACCACATGTGGCTAGTGGCCACCATGGAAGACGATACAGTTGTAGATTGCGTCTACTAGAACAATAGCACCATTATAAAAAGACTGCTAATTAATTCATGCAGATTTAACACAGTATTAAAGTCTATGTGAATACGAAAGAGAACATTGTCTTCTCTCCTCCCCCTCCGCCCCCCGAGGATTTCTATGGATAAGTGATGTTAGCTATTGGCTTTCTGGATCATCAGAGGTCTCACAGATGACCATACCAACTACCCAAGTCAGGTCAACCTGGCTGGAATCCAGCTCTGCCACTTACCCTGTATGTCACCAAGATTAAGATGTTGAGTTCCTCTGAGCACAAGTGCCCTACCTGGAAAAATGTTGAGGTGTCTTTTTCTTTTTCTTTCTTTTCAAAAATTATCTCTTGGAGGCTGGACTCAGCAGAAATAATACTGGACCAAGAATAAAGAGTTTGGATTGCAGCTTTACCTTTCCTCTGACTCTGAGACTATCCATCTTGTCCTTCCTCTGGATCTTACCTTTCCCATTTTGGAAGCTAGAGGTGGGGTGGTATTTTAGATGCTTACCAATTTGTCTTTTTTCTTTTCAGATGAATCACTGCAATTTAAAGTAAAGCTAAAATAGTCACCTTTCTAGGATACGACTAGGGAGATGATTGCTTTCTCAACTTGTGATGATTTCCAACAATTTCATAAAAGAGAGAATTGAGATTTGGAAGGTTGAGATATCCATAGTGGTCTGATGTTTGTAAACAGACAAATTCTTTGGAAAAAGGAGTGGGAGGGGTCAGGTAGAAATACCTCTATGGTAGGGACAGAGCCTTTAGCGTAAGGGTTGCAAATAAACTCTGGGTGATCTCAATCATTGCCGGTGAAAGCGTATATTGAGGCATCTTCCTGGAAGGCAGTTTGGCAACATGTATCAAAAAGACAGAAAATGTGTACATCCTTTCACAAAATAATTTTATGTTTTAGCATTTACAGAAACAATCTGATGTTCACAAGGATTTGTTTATTCATTCAAGTGTTCTTTGCTCTATTACTGACATTTCCATGAAATAGAAATACTCTGACTGTAAAAAATAAAGGAAATAGTCAAAAAGTTAGGGTATAGGCATATGTGTGGGTATTATTAAACCACTAAAAGCCATGTTTTCCAAGAATATTTAGTGATGTAGGGAAATGCTTCACTACAATGTTGAACCAAAGAAGATCACCAACAATGCATACAATATGGTTCTAACTGTCTTTGAAAGTTGCCTTCTTCCCAGGGGGTCCCCCAGACACCCTGTCCTTGTTTTCCTGTCTTCTGACCCCTGTTTTTCCCCTCCTTTCTATGTCCTCTGTGAATCTTCATTTTTTTTTTTTTTTTTAATAGCTCAAGCTTTCTTAACCTTGACACTCTTGATATGGTAGGCTGGATGATCCTTTATTGCAGGTGGGAGCAGGGCTGCCCTGTGGTCTGCAGGATGCTGAGCGGCATCCCTGGTGTCGCCTCACTAGATGCCAATGGTACCCTTCTTCCAGATGAGATGACCAAAAATGTCTCTAGACACTGGCAGAGGTCCCCTTGGGGACTAAACCACACATCTCCTCCTCCAGTTTGTGGTTAGCCAAGTTTGGTGATTATTCAACTCTTCTTGCCAGTGAGAGGTGGAAATTGAAGATACTTCCTGATTACCACCCCCTCCCCCAGCTGTCTCCCTGTCTCTCTCTCTCTGTCACACACACGCACTCACATGCACCTTCTCTCTCACACACACCCCATTCCAGCACATCCTTATACGCTCATATTCACACAAATAGTAATGCACTAAGACAGCTCCGTCCGTGTGCACACTTGGCATTTCCTTCCATGGAGCATTTCCAGCATGATCTCTTTCCACCATGAGAGTAGAGCACTCCTGGAGCACTCTTTGCTCTCTTGGTTCATCCTCTGGTTTCCAGAGTAAATGGAGAAACTCATGCTCCTAGAGCTCAGTGGTCGGGAAGTGAAGCTGAGGCCCAAGGTGACTTTACCATTTGTCCCAGGAAATTCTTGTCCAAGCAGATAAAGCTGTAAACCAATAAATGACTTCATCATTAACCTCAGGCACCTCGTTAAACCCATTTATCCTGCTCTGGACAATTGGATGCTCATCTGGACAAACATCCTTCTCAGGACAACAGATTGCTCAGCTGGGCAAACGTTCTTGCTTATCAAACAGCTGTTTACTCATCAACATTCCGCTCAGGGCACTAGACTTTCCATGTCCTCTAATCCTAAACTATTAGGACAATCTACTTGAAACACTCAAATCTGGATCCCCAGACACTATAAATGTTACCCTTGACCTCCCCTTTCGAGACACACAAATACTCCCTCAAGATGGTGTTCTCCCTTATGCGACCAGTAAAAACTCAGCTTTGCCCAATAAATGAAAGTCTCTTTGGGGGAAAAAGCAGTCCTCTGGGGCCTGTCTACTTTTAAAGAAGGGGGGCCATCATAAAGCACGGACCCAATGATACTTACAAAAAGCCCAGGGGGAAATTTTGACCTAGCAGCTTCTCTGCAGCTTTGGTCAGATAAGATTCCTAAGTGATGGTGCTGCACTGCACTCCCCGAGTAGAGAGAAGCCAACCGGAAGTTTATGGTCTTCCTGCCCACGGCATGTGAGTGCAAGTGGAACAGAGTGAGGGCCACAGGTTTCAAAAGCAGAGAAAAGAGAAAGCACAGAAACACACACACATACTGTGGAATTACGGCTGATTTCATTTTTGTACTTTTCTGTATTTACAATTATGATCATCAAAGTAATTAGTCTTCTGATTTTATTTTATTCATTTATTTGTAAAGATTTTATTTATTTTTTTGACAGAGAGAGAGACAAAGACAGAGAGAAAGCACAAGCAGGGGGAGTGGCAGGCAGATGAGGAAGCAGGCTTCCCGCTGAGCAGGGAGCCCGCTGCGGGACTGGATCCCAGGACCCTGGGGTCATGACCTGGCTGAAGGCAGACGCTTTTGCTTAACCTACTGAGCCACCCAGGCGTCCTACTCTTCTGACTTTAGATAAAACAATAGGTTAATAGAATTCTCTCCTAGAATATTAACGGGAGATACAGGATATTGGCTTCAGGGAAGGGCCAAAGAAGTCAGAGACTTAGTCCTGGAGATTTTCCTTTTTCTGCATGGTTCAGAAGAGCACTAGCAAAAATAACTATAGGCTTTGGGGGTGTGTCATTTGGACCAAGAATTACTTTGAAGTACAAATGAAAAGGATTGCAATTACTCACCCCCCCCCTATTTCTTTAATCACCTCATGGCTACTAGGAGATGCACTCAGCAGTGAGAGGGGATAGGAAAGCCATGGGGCATATGACAGGATATAGTGACTAGGCACTAAAATAAATCATACGGCCGATACCCAGTGACATGGACGGATATAAAAACTGAGAATGCCCTTGACCCAGTAAGTCCCTATAAAGAAGCAGCCTCTGGGGTTGGCTTCAATCCTACTTAGTATTTTGTGACCATGAGCAAAATGCTCCACCTTTTCACAATAGTTCCTTCACCTGCAAAGGCAAGATACCTGGACCTTGTCCAGGGAACCTCATGAGTTTGTTACAGAGATCAAGAGCGAGAACGGATATATACATGTTTAGGAGACAGTTCAAATGCAGGGCATTGTGAGAATCTCTCTCAATGTTTCAAATGTCTCATTGACTGATATTAACATAATTTTTTTTTTAAAGATTTTATTTATTTATTTGAGCCAGAGAGAATGAGAGAGAGAGAGAGAGAGAGCACATGAGAGGGGGGAGGGTTAGAGGGAGAAGCAGACTCCTCGCCGAGCAGGGAGCCCGATGCGGGACTCGATCCCGGGACTCCAGGATCATGACCTGAGCTGAAGGCAGTCGCTTGACCAACTGAGCCACCCAGGCGCCCCTGATATTAACATAATTTAAGATATTCAGCCCACACTCAATGTAAATGCCAGAGCTAGTTAGCTCTATGGGACTGCTTGAGGCAGAGACAGAGGCATTTGGGGATCTCCACCTTATCTCAGAGCACCCCGGCCTGGCACGGCACCAGAGACCTGGCTAGAGGCCCCCAACTTGGAGCCTGGTTCCCACAGGGCTGTGTGGGGACTGCGTATGCCCATCAAGAGCAAACCTAGGGCGGCTGGGTGGCTCAGATGGTTAAGCGTCTGCCTTCGGCTCAGGTCATGATCCCAGGGTCCTAGGATCGAGTCCCACATCAGGCTCCCGGCTCAGCGGGGAGCCTGCTTCTCCCTCTGACCCTCTCCCCTCTGATGCTGTTTCTCTCTCGCTCGCTCTCTAAAAAATAAATAAAATCTTTAAAAAAAAAAAAAAAGAGCAAACCTAGAGGAAGGCTTAAGTTCTTAGGAATGCTGGCCGCAGCTGCCCACCATCCATCATTAACAATCCACAAATCAGATTTTCCAGGGTGGAGTCCGAGAAATGAGAGGAATGAGGAGGAGCAGAGGGGGAGGCACATCTCCTGCATCTGCCATTTATTTATTGTGTGTCTACCAAGGCTGAGTACGTGTTATCTCATAGAATACCCGGAACCAACATGCCGATGAAATCCATGTGGTGCTTGTACCTATCACAAGCTTCAAGGGTTCAAACAATTTGCCGCAGGTCACAGAGCTCACCGAGAACAGAGCAAGAATTCACACCCAGCTGCATGACTTCCCTTCTGCCTAACTCCAGCTGAGCCACCCAAGGGTAGGACAGCGTCACCAGTAGATTTCCTACTAGAAATTCTCTCCATCACTTGTGCATCACCAGAGGGCAGAGGGCAAAAGAAGGTATGAAGAAATGAGACCTCTAATGTTTAGTGCTCTTATTTCTCCCACATAAGCAGAATTTATGCCTAACTATGCAAAATGCTTAACTATGCAAATCATCCCAGAAGTGGGTTAGGTTTTTATTGGGCAGGTCCTGGGGCGCTAAATGCTTTTGACTTTTTTTTCCTCTGCCACTCTCCACATTTTGATTTTAAGAATCAAATAATCCAAGAATGTCATAATCCAATGTTAACTGAATGACACATGCATGACATTTCACAAAAAAAGACTAAATACCCTTTTTGAGAAAAAACTTAATTTGGGGTGGGATGACTTGAGGCAGTAACTTCCCACTTTCCTTTGGCTTTTGAAATACAAAGTGGGGAAAGTCTGTCAAAACAGAGTTTGATAGGTTGGGGAAAAGATTTTTCTAAAATCCCTCTGACATGCTCAGGATATGAATAAGGTCACAGTCATCATTGCTTGTGAACCCACGTGCCCACTCGAAGGAAATGTAGTATTTCTTTCTTTCTTTTTTTTTTTCAGACTCCCCAAATTCTCCAGATTTTCCAAGAACCTTAGATGCTTATTCAATTCCAACAGGATTAGTTCTTTTTCTAAATTCCAAGCCCTAAGGGAGAGCTGGGTTCTCAGCCCCTGCTTCTCCCCACCTCACGGGGGCGCTGCGGTAGCTCAGTCCTGCAGAGCCCGGTGGCCCCTTTCCCTGTCCCCCTTGAGGTGCTTGCTGGTCCAGCTCCTTGTCTGGGCTGCAGATCTTACGTGGTCTTCAGAAGGAATCGTTCTCTTCGGTTACATCCACAAGCCTAGGCATTTTTGTCCACATTGCTACGGTTTTCCCCAAGGGCTGTACCTGTCCTTGTGCTAACTGTGAATGTGGGCTAGCTTGTGTCTCACTTTTCTACAGATCGCTTTATTTCTGGTGCCTGTTGCTTGTCTCCGAACCTCTGATGAGGTTCCTGTCCTTACCTCCCTCCTTTTAGAGTTCTTTCTCACTTCGGATCTCAGTGAGCCGCAACGCGGTCCTCTTATCCCTCCTCTCCCAGGAGACCTGCTCGGTACTCCTCAGATGAACTGAGCCCTCTCGTTCTTAGCGAGCTGCTCTGTGGACAATTAGCCTCCATAAGTAACAGCTCTGATGCAATAATACAAGATTCTGTCCCTGATGCCCCATACCCCACAGTATCATCTACATTTATGAAACTCAGGGAGCCCAGAACACATTTCTTCTTAAGTGATTTCTTTTTCCATATCTAAATAGAAGAGGGACTAATTTTAAATCCATCCCTTCTGATGGATTCAATCCATCTGATACCCTGTTTGATGTCCTGACAGCACTATATTGGTGATATATTATTCCATGACACTGTGAAAAAGCGTGGCGTTTGCAGTCCAAGCAGTCCGCCTTTGCAGGCTGGCTCTCTGTCATCACTTAGGTGACCGAGTCATTGTTACCTCAAAATACTGTTATCTCAAGGATGCCTTCCCTTGCCTCCTGTTTCCCCCTCATGGATCCAACCTACACGCTGCAGCCAGATTGATTTGTCTAAATTACTGCTCTGTGTGACAGGCTTTTTTTAAAAAAAAATCCCTTTCCTCTATTTCGAGTTTTCTGCACTGATCGTGCATTCCTTTTGTGCTTTAGAAAATAAAGCAGGGAATGCATAAATAAACCACGAGGGCATACATATGGCAGTTAAAATGGAGCGAACTAGATGTAAATGCAACTTCAAGGATAAGTCTCCAGATCTTTTGGATGAGTGAAGAAAGCATGGTGCAGAGACGTTCTGAATGGTTCTGTGTATGTTCCATTTTAGACACACAGAGAGTACAATGAGTTGAGATTTGAAGGGTCCAGGAAATAGCACCTCCCTTCCCTGCCAGAGTTCAAAACCATCCCACTGCAGGGGCCACAGGTCAAGCTCTCTGTGTAGCCTCTTGAAGGGCTCTTTTTTGGGGTTGAGGTGGGGAAAAGGGCATCCTCTGTCCCTTCCCTATGATGGAATAAGCATGAAGAAAAGCAGAGCACCCTGGCAAATTCTTTCTTGAAAAAGTCCCTAATTCTTTGATTTCTTTTTCCCTCAGAAGAATTATGAATTCTTTCATAAAGCCTGCAAGTGAGTCATGGGGCCTTCTTGGCCAACTGTCCTCAAGTCTTAATATAGAATTTCTACACTTCAGAATATGGGGCATTTGATAGGCTTGGCAGGTATTGCATTATAGGTGGTTTCTGCACAAAGTCCCAGGTAGTAGGAGACAATCTTGTTAACATTAGACACTGCATTAAGGCCCAAAGTTTTCCCACTGGCATTCATTCTATACCCAGCTCTTCTGGGTCCAGCCCTATGCTGGGTGCTCAGACATGAACAAGACCAGACTCCCAGCTTTGGGGCCTTCAGAGCTGGTTGGAATTACCTCCCCGGTCAGTTCTCTGCAACTGGCCTCTACACACAGCTAAGCCCCCCAGGTGTGCTGGCACCTGTGTGGAAAGCACGGCATACTTCTCCACCTCCAGGCCTTTTCTAGCGGTTTCCCTCTGCTTGCAGTGACCTTTCTTCCCCCAGCAAACATATGCTCACCCCAAAGGCCGGAGAAACTTTGCCGATGCCTGGTGCACGGCATTTCTCCCATCCTGACTCGAATCTCTCCTCTGTGCATGGCGAACCCTTCTTCCAGTCTGCCTGGGGTCATCCGTGTCTCCCCCATCAGACTAGGAGCTCCGTGACGGCACAGCCCTTGGCTTTTTATTTCTGTGTTTTCTAAGATGCCAGATGCAGTGACTGGCCCTGGTCGGCTGGATGAACATCTAAGTGTGTCTTTTGGGCCACGAGCTGCTTGGCCCTTAGTCCATACAACTGCCTCCCCTCCTTCCTGAGGGTGTCCCTTATCCCGAAGGCCCTGGATTCTCAAGGGGTCTCAGGAGGGGTGACTGTCCAGACGTGTGGAAAGAGCACTGGGCAGAGCATTAGGAGGCTTGGATTTTCATCCCTGCCCTGTGAGCTTCCTGCTCCAGGGACCATTACTTTCCATGCCTGGGCCTCGGTCTCTGCCTGCGGAGGGCCTGTGGCTCAGAACTCTGAACATGTCTCTTGCTATGTGCTGTGCTGCTTTCGGATCAAAGCTCCCCTGTGTCTCTGTCTCTCTTTCCCCTCTGTCCTTCCTCTTAGGTGCACAATAAACCAAGAGTTTACAGTAAAAGCACAGGAAGAGCCGAATGATGTGTTCTCTTCAGGAAAGTACCTGGTCCCCCAGGGAGCAAGAGGCTGTCTCAGGAGCCCCATGCCTCCCAAGCTGTGGCTCCTGAGGGCTTTCAGTGTAGACCTGCCAACCCAACTCTAGACTTTGATGTGGCTTTGACTGTGCATGATACACCAGCCTGCCTGATTCAGAGCTGCGGAAAGGCGTGCTGCTCTCTGCCACAGACCCCAGGGATCGAGCGGTGGCAGTGGTGGTGGTGGTGGTGGGGGGGTACAGACAGAAGGGCCACCGAAGAGACGGCAGAGATCCTGACTCTCAGCAATCACACCCCACCTGATCCCGGGACTCCATGCAGGACCAACCTCTTGTCCACCGAAGCTCTCCTCAAGAGGAACACAGACATGCTCTTAGAATCTCTGTGCACTTTGAGAAGCCAGGCAGTGCTCAGAGGAAATCCCTGGAGACACAACACATTGAATAATCAGCCCCCGAATCTTCAGAGGTGTCTGTGCTCTTATGAAGAACTGAGGAATCCCCAGTTTATTTATGTCTTGTTCCTAGTAGAAATGAAGGCAGTGGAGGAGGCTGAAGATATGGTTGCAACTCATGGCTTTCATTCAACTCATTCATTCATTCACTCATTCACTTACTTAGCAAAGATTTGAGGACCTATGTTATACACGGCACTGTGCTGGCTATCGGGGGTACAAGGGTTTTAGACAGATGAGAGCTAGAGAGATAGATGAATACGGACACAGATACAGATACAGATCCAGGGATACAGATAGAACTGGGCCCTTGCAAAGCTCAGAATCTGGTAAAGGACACAGCATTCTACAAACAGGCACAAATAATTGTGGTAATTGCCCAGAGGGAACAGACTGGTGAACCACAAACCTATAAAATGGGGGAATTGTGATTTATCTCAGGGGTCAGGCAAGGTTTTCTGCATCATCATTTGCTTGCTGAGCTCCAAGGAAAGGAGGCGGCCAGCCCCCCACCCCCTACTACAAACACCTGTTAAACTAATTGTCGTGTGGGTTCTGAAGTCAGACTGCTTGAGTTTCTCGTTCTGTTTCCACTCCAAAGTAAGTAGTTTAACAGAGTCATGGACCCGGAGTTCCTTCGTTCTCCCTTCCCAGCTACAGCCCTAGAGCACTTTGTTTCAGGTGAAGGGAATGTTGCTTCTCCAGGTGTCACGACTGTTTTGGGGTGCAAAGAACAGAAGGACCAGATCCCAAAGGGGGGCATTTCCTTTCCAGGAGGCTACCCAGGGGCTCTAGCCACTGGATTCTGCCTATATCTCATTGGCCAGAACTGGATCTTACCACTACTCCTAGGGGAAGGGATGTCTAGGGGGAGGCAGGAGGACTTTACAGTGGATGCTTTGCCTCTTTGAGCCGAATCAGAGGAGACTGGGTGGGACACCAACTGTGTCTGCCTGAGCTTGGACTTCTTTTTGGACTATGGACTTCTTTTTCGGTAATCTGTATCTTTTCTGCTCTTTTTGTCAACACTGACCAGATTTTCTTTCTGGAAATGAACCTGCTCCCAGGATAAAGTTCCTGATGTTCTGCCTTCTTGAAACCAAAGAAGGGACCTTTAGGACTTGGAATCCCGAGCAAAAGAGACCAAGATGGAAAAGAGTTGTATATTTATTCTAAGGCCTGGTCAAAACGACTGGTTATTTCCTGCTACCCAGAACCCTGGAATTGCCCAATTTCTGTTCTTTTTACATTGGGTTTTCCAGTCTTCTCCTAGATTCAGTGAGCTAAAGCCTCTGCTCCCTCTTCCTGGAGCAGAAGTGCCCTTTCCCCCACCCCCACCTCCTCTCCATCTCCCCCCACCCCGACCCCCAGCCCCCAGCTCTCCAACTCTTCACTAGAAACTCATCCTAGCAGTCAAGTCGGTTGGCTTTTCTGCTTTAGGTCATTGCCTGTACGTCTGTGCCCCCTGCCTCCACTCTTTTGACTGTAAGCTCCTTGAAGGCAGGGATGGGTTGAATTCACTTTCAGGTCTAACACCTAGCACAGTGATCAGCGTGTGGGGTCTCTTGATACGTGCTTATTACAGCCGCAGCAACGTGCTGGGAACTATTACAGAACAGACAAAGCAGAAGGCAAGAGTCTTGGCCATGGAGAGATTCCTGACCATGCCTCCAGAACTTTTCCAGAATCCTACTAGCTGTACAGACTTAGTGACTCCTTATTCTTCAGTAAGTTTTGACTCCTGGAGTCACCCTCCCCTCTATATTACAACAAATTCTCCTCCCCCTCCTCCCCTCCTTTGTTGTCATCTTTACCTTCATCATCATCATCATCGTAGACTTATATTAAACATTAACTATGTGCCAGGCCTGTTCTAAGTGTTAGGTAAGAGGATGAGCCTCTTGCCCAAGATTATAGCTAAATCAGGGCAGGGTTAGGACTCAAACTCAAGTCAGTTTGACCCAAAACCTGTGTTCTTTTTTTTTTTTTAAGATTTTATTTACTGACAGAGAGAGAGCGAGAGGGAACACAAGCAGGGGTAGCTGGAGAGGGAGAAGCAGGCTCCCCACTAAGCAGGGAGCCCGATGCGGGGCTCGATCCCAGGACTCTGGGATCATGACCTGAGCCGAAGGCAGACGCTTAATGACTGAGCCACCCAGGCACCCCCAAAACCTGTGTTCTTGACCCCCCTTCTCTCAGCTGCAAAGGCTCTGGGGATGGCGGCCAACTTCTCTAGCCACGGTCCCCTTTAAAATCCTCCCACGAGCTCTGCAGGGCCAGCTGCGTGGTGCACACTGAGCCGAGAGCCTGAGGACCGCGCTCCGACCCTCAGCCCCGAGCCATCCTTCACCCCGCCCTGCGTCTGTTCCACGTGACTCGCCTGACGCTCTGCCCCGCGCACCAGGCATGCGCCGGGCATGCGCGCTACGTTCTCGCTGCCCGAAACGCCCTCCCCTGATCCACTTGTAGAAATCACAGCCTTGGCTCGAGACCTCTGTCAAGTGATAGGGGCACGTGAAATCCTCCTGGATTCACGCTCCCTTTCAAAGTTAGGCTTCTCTCTTTTCTAACCCTGCGCAGAACGTCTTGCTTTCCTCTTGGGCCTAAGGAAGCCGTGCAGGGGAGGGACCAGGGCCTGGGGAACAGAGGCTGTTGGAACCCCTTACTAGCTTGATGAATTTGGGCGAGTTACTTGGCCTGAGTCTCTTGGTATCTGTGAAAAGGAGATAATAATATATGCTTTGAGACTATGACACAATTCTCATAAACGGGCTCATGCCCTTGCCCACCTCACCCCTTTTGCTACCTCTGCCGCCCACCCTCTCGCTGAGGCCAACTTCCTAAGCAGCCCACAGGCCTGACTTTCTATTATCTTCCAGAGAAGAGATCATCTTGGTGATAATGGCATTAAGAAGTGACACCCCCGGCTGTTAATCACTTCTGTCTCCTTTGCGAGAGCACTCATTGACCTCGGAGTGATTTTCTGGCCTCCTGATATCTCGGTGCCTCAGGGGCTGCTGAGAAGCACCCTGGACATGAATGTCTGCCCCACCGAGGGTGGAAATCCTATCTTGATGGCCTTGCCACTGGTTTATCGGTAAGTCAGATAAAGGGCATTACAGACCCTATGTGGAAAGGGGGAGGAGGATGACCTGGGTTTAGTTATGGGGCTTCCTCTGATTCACTGTTTCTTTTTTAGATTTTATTTATTCATTTATTTGAGAGAGTGAGAGAGAGAGCACATGAGAGGGGGGAGGGTCGGAGGGAGAAGCAGACTCCCCGCCGAGCAGGGAGCCCGATGCGGGGCTCGATCCCGGGACCCTGGGATCATGACCTGAGCTGAAGGCAGACGCTTAACCGACTGAGCCACCCGGGCGTCCCTGTTTTATTTTTATTTTTTTTATTTTTTTTTTTTAAAGATTTTATTTATTGATTTGAGACAGAGAGAATGAGAGACAGAGAGCATGAGACGGGGGAGGGTCAGAGGGAGAAGCAGACTCCCTGCCGAGCAGGGAGCCCGATGCGGGACTCGATCCAGGGACCCCAGGATCATGACCTGAGCCGAAGGCAGTCGCTTAACCAACTGAGCCACCCAGGCGCCCCTATTTTTAAAAAATTTTTTAAAGATCTTATTTATTTATTAGAGAGAGAGAGAGCACATGAGAGGGGGGGAGGGTCAGAGGGAGAAGCAGACCCCCCGCTGAGCAGGGAGCCCGATGCGGGGCTCGATCCCGGGACTCCAGGATCATGACCTGAGCCGAAGGCAGTCGCCTAACCAACTGAGCCACCCCGGCGCCCTCACTGTGTGTTTCTATCAAGGTTCTGCCCCCTCTGGCCTCAGTTTCCCATCTGTACAAGGGGACAGAGGGACTCAATTCCTAAGCAGTGTCTACCTGGATCAACTCACTAGGGTCTGTGCCTCTGTTTCAGGGGAGAATGCCTGGCTTTAGAGGCCCCACGGCTTTGGAGGAGGCGTGATGATTGGTGGTGGAAGGGAGATGAACTAGAGGAGTCCAGGATGTGTGTGGGGGTGGGTGGGGGGACTATGACCAATTCAGGGGTCTGCTACGGGACATCTACCTAAGGACAGTCACTGGGAATTCAGTACCACTTTGAATTCTTGAAGACACTCTAGATAGCCTTTGTAAATCACTCTAAAGGCAAGCAGTTGATATTCGCTGAGTATCTACTCTATACCTGTGTGATACTGATAGGAACTTTACATTTACATTTATATTTTTTATATGGATAGTTGAGTTACTCAAATATTTTATCTCGGCACAGTATGATCTTTGGTCCAAACAGCCTTTCTTATTTTAATTTTTATATTATCAATATTATTTTTCTTCCCTGCTCCCTCACTCCCCTCTCCCATCCTGCCCACACCCATCCTAAAAATGTGTGTATATTTTTGAACACGTGTAGGGTTTATGGTGAATGGGTAAGCTTTTAGTTTATATATATGATGCTGTGATATGTATCTCAGACAGTTTCTTCTTCCTTCACTCAACATTTTAAGACTCTATCCAAGTCATTGGGTATCCTTCTAAGTTGACATTTCTCACCACTACATGATATCTCAGTGTGGAAAACCACTTTGTAGTCTTCATTCCCCTAGAGACTGCAGATATATCACCCCTAAATTCCCAGAAGCAGTGATGCAGGCCTTTCCTGCTAGGGTACTCGGCCTTTTCCCAATGCTTTCTCAAGTCGGACACTTGTTGCTGATGGACATAGTTTTAGGGGCTGCATAGTGTGGCTATTCATCACGTGGGATTATGTACTACATTGCATCATGAAGATCCTAGCAGTTTGGTGCTAGTAAGTTATTGGTGACCTTTTATGCTTGCCAAATTTCCCCTTTTTTAATAGATCAGGAGCAGACCTCAGGCTAACATATTTTCAGGCAGCACACTCTAGCTGAAATTTAATTAAAATGTAATTTAAAAAATTTATTTATTTAAATGGCTTCTATTTTTAATATGCAACTCTGGTTTTCTACTTAAAGAAATGACATTCCATATTTAATAGAATCTAAAATGTGGCTGATTATAAAAACAACATTATTACATATTCCATTAAGAAAGGAAAATAGGGGCTCCTGGGTGGCTCAGACGGTTGAGCGTCTGCCTTCGGCTCGAGTCATGGTCCCGGGGTCTTGGGATCAAGCCCCACATGGGGCTCCCTGCTGAGCAGGGAGCCTTCTTCTCCCTCTCCCTCTGCCTGCTGCTCCCCCTGCTTGTACTCTCCCCCTGTCTAATAAAAAAATAAAAAATCTTAAAAAAATAGAAAGGAAAATAATTCTACTAATTAAACCATCATATATCACTCAGGGTAAGAAATATGCCTGCTTTCAAAGATGTTAAAATGTGAACAAACATGCATCCACTTTTGTTTCCTTTAGCAAATAAGGTTATTTAAGCAAAGAAGAGAATTGATTGAATGAAAAAAATAGTTAATAAGTGACAATAGCCATGGTAAGTGAATTTGGTAGAAAGGAGGATGCAGATGCAGGAGTGACTGAAGTCTGGGAAACAATGAATTGTTAAGAGTAAATCTATACTCTGTAACAGTAAAAAAGAAAGAAGGAAAGAAAGAAAAACATTAATTTGAAAACAGATATGCACCCCTATGTTTATTATAACATTATTTACAATAGCCAAGATATGGAAACAACCCAGGTGTGCACTGATAGATGAATGGATAAAAAAGATATGGTATATGTATATACATAATGGAATATTACTTAGCCATAAAAAGGATGAGATCTTGCCATTTGTGACAACATGGATGGACCCAGAGGGCATTATGCTAAGTGAAATAGAGAAAAACCAATACCATATGATTTCACTTATATGTGGAATCTAAAAAACAAATGAATAAACAAACAAACAAAAAGCAGAAAAAAAAAAAAGAGTAAATCTATACTCAGGCAGGTAGGTCAAAAGTTCCTGCTCCCAGGTACCAGAAGTTCCCAAGTCTTGTGACCTGACTTCAGTGTGGCCACTCTCCCACCCCTCACCTCTGAGTGGCCTTGGGGAGTGCCCAGATCTTGTCCTGTTTCCCTCCCATCTTGAGTCCTTCAAAGCACCTGAATGCTTTCACGTTAGCAACACCTTCACTTCTACCTGAGTATGAAATAGTGGATCCTGGCACTTTCCTCACAGTAGCCAACTTACCCATGAAGAAGTGAAATGATGAGGAGTGGACATTTCTGACGTTGAGGCACCCACTAAGAGATATATGTTGACGTCAGAGAATGTGCTAGTAATAGTGTAGAAATAATAATTGCCTTGTTAGCTGTAAGTTCTTTCACTTTTATTTTTATTTGGCCCTTACCACAATGATGAGTAGATATTCTCCCCCTTTTTCAGGTGGGAAAACTGACAATGTTAACTTGTCCCAAATGACACAGTAGTAATCGGCAGAACTGTAAGGAGATCCACAAAGTTACTACCTTTCTATTTATGTATTCATTTTAAAGATTTATTTATTTACTTGAGAGAGAGAGAGAGAGAAAGAGTGGTAGGAGGGGCAGAGGCAGAGGGAGAGAGCAAATCCTCAAGCCGACTCCCTGCTGAGTGCTGAGCCTGATGCGGGACTGGATCCCGGGATCCTGAGATCATGATTTGAACCGATGTTAAGAGCTGGTCACTTAACCAGCTGAGCCACCCAGGTGCCCCTCTTTCTCTCTCTTTTTAAATTAAAAAAAAATGTTTTAATATTTTTTATTTGTTTATTTAAGAGAGAGAGAGGGAACACAAGCAGGGGGAGTGGGAGAGGGAGAAGCAGGCTTCCCGCTGAGCAGGGAGCCTGATGTGGGGCTCCATCCCAGGACCCTGGGATCATGACCTAAGCCGAAGGCAGATGCTTAACCAACTTAGCCACCCAGGCGCCCCACTTTCTCTCTCTCTCTTTAAAATTAAACTTCTATTTTGAGATAATTTTAAGTTCACTATTGTAAGAAATGCTAATATAGAGAGATCCAGGAGATGTGCCGCATTACTGGATTTACCACTTTCTCCCATTAGTAACACCTTGTAAAACCGAAGTCCTGAATCACAACCAGGACGCTGACATTAATATAATCAAGATGCAGAACATTTCCATAATCTGTTGCCTGCCTGTGTTGCCCTTTTAATAGACACCCCCACCCCCTTCTCCTGCCCCACTCACCTCCCCATTCCATCCCTGACTCCTGGCAACTCCTGGCAAAACTTCTGTTTTGCATTTCCATAATTGTGTTGTTTCAAAAACGTTACATAAGTGGAATCATGCAGTATGTAACGTTTTGAGGTTTTTTTTTTTTTCACTCAGCTTAATTCTTTGGAGATTCCTGCAAGTTGTTCAATGTATCAGTAGTCTGTCCCTCTCTGTTACTGAGTTCCATGGTCTGGATGGACCACAGTTTAACCATTCACCTAGTGAAGGACATCTGCCTTCTTTCCAGTTTCTGGCTATGACAAAGCTTCTATGAAGAACCTTGCAGGTTTTTGTGTGA
The DNA here is from genome assembly GCF_011800145.1 of Mirounga leonina. Classification (NCBI taxonomy): domain Eukaryota; kingdom Metazoa; phylum Chordata; class Mammalia; order Carnivora; family Phocidae; genus Mirounga; species Mirounga leonina. The sequence continues at coordinate 18,675,080 of NW_023270433.1, read as the reverse complement.
ACATAGTCTTCATTTAAAAAAAAAAAAAAGATTTTATTTATTTATTTTGAGAGAGATTGTATGCAAGCATGAGCACGGGGAGCAGCAGAGGGAGAGGAAGAGGGAGAGATGCAGACTCCTGAGCAGGACTCTGATATTATGACCTGAGCTGAAATCAAGAGTCAGACTCTTAACCAACTGAGCCACCCAAGCGCCCTCCTAAGTCTTCGTTTTTGAGGGATAAATGCCCAAGAGTGCAATTGCTGGGTTGTATGGCAGTTGCATGTTTATCTCTTAAAAGAAACTGCCAAACTGTGTTCCCTTACCACCAGTGTGCAAGTGACCCAAATTCTCTGCATCCTCACTAATACTTGGTTTTGTCACTAATTTTTATTTTGACCGGTTTGATAGATGTGTAGATATATCTCACTGTGGTTTTAATTTACTTTTCCCTAATGGCTAATGATGTTGAGCATCCTTTTCGTATGCTTGGTTGTTGTCTGTATACCCTCTTTGGTGAAATTCTGCCTTTTTAAAGAAAAAATTCTTGAATTGTCTTTCATTCTTCCCCAGTATCCTTTCTTTTAAAAAGATAAAATTGTCCTGAGATAATTGTAGATTCATGTGCAATTGCAAGAACTGATACAGAGATCAGTAATAAAAAGATGAATAATGCAAGCCATGGGCAAAAGATTTGAATAGGCATTTCTCCTAAGAGAATACACAAATAAATGGGCAAGATGCACATGAAAAGATGTGCAACTTCATTAGCCATCAGGGAAATACAAATTAAAACCACAATGAAATAGCACTTCACATGTCCTAGGGTGGTTATAATAAAGAAAAAGACACAAGATAGCAAGTGTTGGTGAGGATGTGGAGAAATCGAAACCCTTGTACACTGCTGGTAGGAATGTAAAATGGTACAGCTGTTTTGGAAAACAGTCTGGCAGTTTGTCAAAAGGTTAAACATAGAGTTACCATATGATTCAGCAATTCCATTCCTAGGTATATACTCAAGAAAATCGAAAAGAGAATCACACAAAAACCTGTACATGAATATTCCCACTAGCATTATCCCTACTAGCCCCCAAATGGAAACAACCCCAAATGTCCATCAATGGATGAACAGACAAAGAAAATGTAGTCTATCCATGCAATAGAATCTTGTTCATCAAAAAAAAGAAATGAAATATTGATGCACGCTACCATAAATGCTAAGTGAAAGAAGCCAGTCACAAAGGACCACCTAAAGTATGATTTCAATTACAAGAAATATCCAAAACAGGCTGCTCTATAGAGAAAAGAAAGTAGATTAGTAGTTGCCTAGAGCTTGGGTCACGGGGGTATTAAGAGATGACCGATAAAGGGAGCAGAGTTTCTTGTTTGGGATAATTAAAATGTTTTAAAAATATGGTGACGAATGTACAAGTTTGTCCCATGGAATCGTACACTTTACACAAAGAAATTGTATGGTCTGTGAATTGTATCTCAATAAAACTGTTTCTGTTCTTTAAAAAAAATTTTTTTTTAAGATTTTATTTATTTATCTGAGAGAGAGAGAATGAGAGCGAGAGAGAGAGCCCATGAGAGGGGGGAGGATCAGAGGGAGAAGCAGATTCCCCACTGAGCAGGGAGCCCAATGCGGCACTTGATCCTGGGACTCCAGGATCATGACCTGAGCTGAAGGCAGTCGCTTAACCAACTGAGCCACCCAGGCACCTCAAGTTCTTTTTTTTTTTAAGCTTTTATTTATTTATTTTAGAGATAGAGCGCACACAAGCAGGGGGAGCGGCAGAGGGAGAAGGAGAAGCAGACTCCCCACTCAGCAGGAAGCCAGATGCAGGACTCGATCCCAGCACCCTGAGATCATTACCTGAGCCCGAGTCAGACATTTAATGGACTGAGCCACCCAGGCACCCCAAACCTGTTTTGTTTTTTTCTTAAAAGAAATAACACAGAAATTGTGTGTACTCTTTACCCAGTTTCCCCCAGTGGTAATATTTTGCAAAGCTATAGTACGATATACTGCTGAGACCAAGATGTTGAGATTGATACAGTCCACAGCATCTTGCCCATTTATTTGTGTTATTTAGATTTCCCCAGTTTTACTTGTACTCATCTGTGTGTGTGTGTGTGTGTGTGTGTTTAGTTCTACACATTTTATCACACGTGTAGATTTGTGTATCCACTGTCACAGTCAAGACACCGAAGGGAATATTGCCTTCAAAGCCGGGGTCACCCCAGATTCCGCCTGAAGCTGTGCTCTAAAGACCTTTAGTTTGCCCTCCCTGTTACTAACCCAAAGCAAGGAAGCTTGCCTCCAAGCATCTCCTCCTTGCTTGTCAAAGGGCAAGAGTCACAGAAGGCCATGAATTCCCGCCCACACCGGAAGAACGGAAGGTTGGGATCACAGGCACCATTCATCTAGATTCTAGAATCACCCACACTTCTGAAAGAGTAGGAAGTGATCTTACCAAAAGGAAGAATGTGAATTCTGGAAGGGGGGTACGCCTCCGTGTCTTCACTCCCCGCTTTCTCCTCCCACCAATTTCAAAAGCCATCTACGTCCCAGGCCTGGTGGGTAACTTGTCAGCGCTTTCGGAGATCCGGTATTTATCGGCTTGCCCCTAGCAAACGCTGTCAGGGAGAGGACTGGCAATGATTCATCTGTACTAATCCCTGTGTTTTCATCAGCCTTGGGCTGTTCGAGGGGACAGCCCCGGATGCTCTTCCACATCATCATCACTTTGGTTTCTCTCAAAATGTTTGCTCAGAAAAAGCCCAGAGTTTGGCCTCGGTTCTTTCTGGGCTTCCAGGGGGATTTCCCATCCTTCTCGGACTCCAAGGGTGAATTTGCTAGAAGGTTTGCTTCTTACCTGGCAGGGCAGAAGGTAAAGTCTGGCTTCTGCATGGATTGTTGTTGTTGTTATTGTTGTTTTTAATCAAAGACAAGCTTGTTATGATCACATCAGTTGGGACAAAGAGCTGTGGGAAGACGTAGCTGATAACTACTCTCTCTCAACTGTGATCCAATTGCCCCCAAATCACTGGGCCTGTCATAGCTGACCACCTGCTAGTCCCAGCTCTCCCCTCCACCTGGATTTTATGACTCAGCCATGATTTGACATCTAAAACTTAGCTTATGCAGATCTGCTCCATACAACCCTAACTGTGGCCCATGAACACGGACTTCATTATCTGACCTCCACCCTTGCAAAGCCTCAAACTCTGACACTTACAATCTCTGTTAAACTTCACACTGTGACTGGACGTATCTCCAAAACTGAGTACTACTACTAATTATAATAATATCTTGATTAGTTGAGCAACTTTGTGAGACAGATAGAAGCTCAGAGATGCCAAAAACTTGTCCAAGATCACACACTATGGTGATAAAATTTTATAATAACAAATGTAAATTTCTCCCCTTTAACCATGGTTTCCTTGCAACCCCCTACTTCCTTCAAGGTCATTATCCCAGAGGACAGGTACTTGACCTCCTCAGTAAGACCACAGCCTTGCAAACTGGACCTTATGAAGAAGAAAAGGATGATCAACAGGCTGAAGATTCAAGGAGGAGTTGACATTGAAGCTTGAGACTGAAGGTAGTCTGCTGACAGAGTTCCCTCTTCCCTGAGGGAGGTCAGTCTTTGCCTTAAGGCCTTCACCTGATTAGATGCAGCTCACCCACATTATGGAGAGCAATCTGCTTTAATGAAAGTCTAAATGTTAATCTTATCTGAAAAGTACCTTCACAGCAACATCTGGACTTGTTTGATCAAATATCTGAGTACTGTGGTCAAGCCACATTGACACATACAATTAACCATCACAGCAGCCAAGAAAAGAAAAGCACTTTAGATAAATGAAAGAAACATCCAGAACAGAAGGTGGTTCTTTCTTCCACTCTCTGCTTGGGGAGCTACCCAGCAGAGCCACCTTGCAGGACATGATAGGGCAGCCATCTCAAAATAATTATGGCAGTGTAGTGCCTGTGAGGCCCAGGGAGGCTTAGAGGGTTAGCCCTCTCCAGCTGCCTTTGGTTCCCGTGTGCTGCAGACAGCTGGGTGCCGGTTAGAAGGTCCATCGTAGCAGGACCTTCTAACCAGTTCTGTACAGAAGGCTGCAGAGATAACAAACCGTGTGGGCTAAAGCTGAATTGGATTCACTGCCAGGCCTCAGAAAGGTCTAGAGGAGGTGGCCCTGAATCAGCCAGGGAGCACCCACACTTTGCCCAAGCAGAAAGAGAGAGAGACACACACACAAACAACAGACCTCAAGTTTCACTGGTTGCAGACTTGAGATGCAAGCTCTAGGAGGTCAGTCTGCATTTAGGTGGATCAGGGGTGTTGCTTCTGAAACCAGCATTGAACTGGCTTTGTGCCTGCAGCCCCAGGGTTGCCCTTCCATTGTGAGGTTGCATAAACCACGCCCAGGCGCCATCTTGGAGAGGAGTGAGGGATGGCAGGCAGAGAAGCATGATTGAGAGATTGGATCTGTTTCCTCCAGAGAGACTGAGAAGTTCCTAAAGAGTCTACTTAAACTATTGGCTGAAATGAAGTATAAATTATATAGAATTTAAAGTCCACCTTTTATCTGTTAACCAGCATGAGGAACTAGCTTCATGAGAGACGGCAATAGATTTCAGAATTGATGTGTGATTACAATTGTGACCTTATTATATCAGTAAGTGGTAAATCCAGGCATGAAGACCAGCTCTTCATTTCTCCAAACCAAAGTTTCATGCTGACCCCCGAACAGTGTCACCATGATCAACTGACCCTCTCCATGAGCCTCTGTGACCACTGGCCAACTCCTGCGAGGCTTGATCTTGTCTCCTGGCCACCCCCTTCTAGCATGGACTTACTCTGAGGTCAGTTTAGCCTAACTGAGGGAAGGACATTTTCATCATGCTTTGTATAACCCACTGCTATTTTCTGATTACTTTTATTTTGATAAATTTAAAAAAATACAGAAAGGTATAAAGAATAATATCACACGTATTAACACTGTCCAAAGCAACAAATAAATGCTAAGGTATATCATATTTGTTTCTAGTTTTTTTTTTTTTTTTTAACATGAGCAAACCATTACAGATGAAATTACTGTCCCCTTTGACCTTTACCCCTAGACCCATTTCCTTCCTACCTTCCCCAGAAGCTACCAGGTTCATGAGTTTGATGTGGATTCTCCTAGTCCATTAAAAAAAAAACCAAACTTTTATACATACAATTGCACACATCTGTGAAAAATACAGAATATTTGGTGTGGGGTTTTAAAATCCAACCAAAGGGTAACCAAATTATATATAATCTGATAACTACATTTCCCACTCATTCTTAATGAGACTCCATGGTATTGATTTATGTGCTGCATTTTATTTGCTCTCTTATTGATGGACATTTAATTTTTTTTCCTACTTGTTAAATTTGTAACCAAAATTTCAGTGGGCATCTCTGTACATGTTTCCATGGGCACCCATGGATGTCTCTCTAGAGCATGTTCTAGAAGGGGTGCTGCTGGCTTTCTTGTACATGTGTGAGGTAGTTATCACACTAGGGGATCAGTAACTTGTGTGTGCATCTGTCTTTCCACCCAGACGTTGAATTCCTTGAAGTCAAAGGCTATGTTTTATTCATCTCAGCGCCTGACACACCATGTTGAGAGAAATGATTAGATGCATGAATGAAAGAAATGCTTCCATCCCTCCCCCTGCTTTCCCAAACCAGCTTCCCCCTCGCCCGAGCATGATGACAATAAAGGGAACTCTCTGCCACAGCTTACAATGTGTGTTACTTGCATTGTCTCATTTAATTACCACAACTTTGTGAGAAATGCCGCTTCACCAGTGATAACACGGAGACTTGGAGAAGTGAGCTCCTGCCAACGCAGTCATTAGGAGTAAAGGCAAGATTTGAACCAAGGTCTTTCCAAATCAGAGCCTGTGGCCTCTCCATTCCCTCCAGCTACCTCTCAAACAATGGGATGGGCTCATAATGGAAAGAGTCTGATGTTTTGACTTTCACAAACATGACATCTGCCTCAACAGTTCTCTCCTTTTCCACAAAATCTTTGTTCCCTTAGAGTCTGGGGAAATCACCGTCATTAATTATCCCACAGCTTTGAGTAATTAACCCCCATCTTTCCCTCTCGGGCCTTGAATGCACACGTTAGAATCCTGAAGTGTGAGTGGTTGCTTTGGTATCCTTGAGGGCAACCCCACAGTCCTCCAGATGGGAAAGCGAGACCAAAAACTGAGGAAAGTGCTCAAGGGGACATAGCAAATTAGAAATCCAGCTGAGGTCAGGACCAGGTTTTCTGTGACTGGGTCTGGTGCCCTTTGATCTGGCTTTTGGATTATCTGATGAGGCTGGCTCTTCTCCACCAGGGAGGAGACCTGGGCGGTGCTCAGCTCTGCTGCCTCGCTGATTTCAAGGGCACTGGGCAAGGACTGGGGCCGGGAACAGACATCACAGAAACCAAAGAATGTGCGTTCAGTGAGTCCAGCTTGGAAAGCACCAGATGGAAGCTACAAGTGATGCTGAATCCACCGGACTGAGGTCAGAGGAGAAAACCGCCTTGACCTCAGAGGGACTCTATGAGCCAAGCTTAGCTGACTGCTGTTAACTACATGAGCTCCCTGGCAGAATGCTATAGAAATGCATTGCTTGGGGCGCCCGGGTGGCTCAGTCGTTAAGCGTCTGCCTTCGGCTCAGATCATGATCTCAGGGTCCTGGGATCGAGCCCCGCATCGGGCTCCCTGCTCGGCAGGAGGTCTGTTTCTCCCTCTCCCACTCCCCCTGCTTGTGTTCCCTCTCTCACTATGTCTTTATCTGTCAGGTGAATAAATAAAATCTTAAAAAAAAAAAAAAAAGAAATGCATTGCTTGCTCGCATCATGGAACACTGCCATGGGTGGATTTGATCTCTGCTCTGTGCGGTTGTTCAGGGAATCAGGCTCCTTCCACCTTTGGACTCTTTCTTCTCCAACAGCCTGCAAAGGCTGTGTCCCAGGTGTCTAGGGAACCAGGGGGGAGGCAAAGCCACTCAGGGGCAGAGCTCGGGCTGGAGCAGGCATTCCTGACTCCGAGGCCAGGGGCTGGTATTTCTACCACAACTGTCCTGCCTCTCAACATCTCTGATCCTGTTTGCTCCTCTCTGGAATCGGGGTCATGTGGCCTGCTCTCATCATCCTCGGTATCGTGATTTCAAGGAGTGGAATATGTTTTATAAATGGGAGTGTGGCTGGTAGAGATAAGCATGGCTGTAGGTTCTTTTCTAAATGACAAAAAACAAAGCATTCTGCCCACCCCAACCTGGAATCCTTTCCCTTCGGGCCCTGAAAGTAGGTGACGTACCTGAGAAACACTGTACACGAATGGAAGGACAGCTACAATGTGACCACAGAGGACACGGTCACTGTGGCTATGAGTCGGAGGCACAGGGGGCATCAGGGGGCACAGGGGTTCACCAGGCAATGCTGGTGAACCCAGGCTATGCATGCATTCTGACGCCTCTCCCAGCTCCTCCCACCTGCAGTCCTCGAGCTTACATCTGCAAGGTCAGTTGTTGACCTTGAGCCTGGACTGCAGTACCGTTGGATCTATGCAGGGTAGTTGGTTGGCTGAGGCCTGCAATTTGGAATCCTAGAACTCTGGATTCAAGTCTTGGTTTGAGTGCCCAGTGAGTTCACTTTCCTCATCTATAAAATGGGGAGAATGACTTATATGGTTGTTTTAAGAACAAAATGAGCTCATTATGAAAACTGCTTAGCAGGTTGAAAATAGGCAGCACTCAGGAAAGCTGTGGTTATTTTCATGCCAAATCCAATGTGCTAGTAATATGTTCTGGGCACTGGCAGAAGGGTTGAGTCAGACCTTCACCTTGTGGCTTCCCTGGTGGCCCCGTTTTGGTGAGCGGCCTTCTGCATCAATGTCCCTGCCCATCCCAATCCTTTCCCTGAATCTTCGCTGGCTTAGCAGAGGCCCAAAGACTCCATCTGGCCCTGGTGAGGCCAGATCCCCGGCCACCACCGCCATGGCAAGGCCCGTTGGCAGGATTCCCAGGCTAGGCTCCACCATTTGACTGCGCAGACAATGGAGTCTGAAATCTAAAGCTTTTCCGTTTCCTGTTCACCTTCTGGCTCATATTAACCTCACTGACATGATCTTACACAGCACTCCGATTCTCACTGTAACTATGACGCGTTTCTGTCTCAGCCCATCAGGCCTAAAGCAGAGCCTGAGGCAAGAGCTTGCGAGATGACCCCCGGATGCAGGAGTGAGGGCGAGAGCAGGGTGAGACAGGGAGGAGGGATGGCCAACGTGGGCTTTGCTGCTCGGTTTCCGCTGTGGACAACTGTGGCTTAGTCCCACTGGGGCCCCCGTGAGAAGGCATGCCGAACGTGTGTCCCTCTGTGAAAGGAGAGGGCCCGGGGGCATTCATCCGGTCATTCATTCCTGTCCTTCCTTGGTGGAGGGTCCCCAGGCCTGCCCCACCTCCCACTTGGAAAATGTCCTTGTGTGAGATGGGAGTAGCTTCCCAGGCTCTAAGGAAAGGCCCAAGGCAGAGAAGGGGAGATGCTGAGAGGCAAGCTTGCAGGAGAGCCCATGGCCTGCAGCTGCGCTGACGTCAGGGACCAGGGAAGGCCCTGGAATGTCCGCTGAGGCCATGTCCCTTAGCAAGCGGTTTCCCACTCCCGGCCTTTTTGCACTAACAGTCGCCCTGTGCCATCCCGAAGGGCGAGGTGCCAACGTCACCTTCCTAGCTGAAGGAGCCTCCCTGTGGTCCCTCCTTCCCATGACCCCATGATATGTTTCTTTCCATGAACCTTCTCTGGCAGCCTGGCCAGTGTAGCGTAAAGCCTCCCAGCTCGTGCGTGTGTCCTTGTGTTGGGATCAGTTCAAACAAGACCCGTGCGGGACCAGGGCGGGGCTCATTACAGAGAAAGCGGGTCAAGTGTCCACGCCAGGCCGGGAAGTGGGCACCGCAGGCGTGCTCAAGCTTTGGTTGCTCGTCAGGTGTCGGGGTCAGATGCAGCAGGCAAGGCAGGCAGTGAGCCGAGCGAACCAGGCCGCGGGACGTGGGCGCTTCGGGGGAAGCAGCAGGTGCCCTGGATTCTGCAAACTGCATTGTGCAGGCAGGAGACTCTCCCGGGAACGGACGAGGTTCCCCTCCTGGTCCTGCTGGGCCATTTCAAGGGCGCTGCCGTGTATGTGGGTTCCACTCCCGCGGTGGCCACGCCGATGACGTCATTGAAGTTTGGGAGAAGGGGTGACTTCCATGCACACCCCCACGAGGATGCATTTCCACCGGCTGCCGTTCACTCCGAAACCCTGGCGGCAATGGGATTCTGGGACTTGGAGGGAGGTTCTTTTTGGGGTTTGGTGCAAAGGCAGTGTAGCCTGCCGTGGCCCCTGGGATTCTGGAGACTCCGGAGTGCGGAACGGCTGGGCGGTACCTTCTGCGGACCACAGTTTTCCAAGCCACAGGTGAGAGCAGCCACTTCTCTCTGAGACCAGCTCGGCAGGACCGGCTCGGCTGCACACAGTGTGAGTCACCCTCCAGCCCGTGGGCAGGAGCTGGGGCTGCAGGTTCTCCCTTCTCACGATCCCGGTCTCCATTCTCCACCCTGGGGGCGAGGCGTTAGGTTGGAGGGAGCTGGTGGAATGATGTGTCTGCCTTGCAGGCAGAGAAAACATTAGGGTGTGTGCCCTTTTACCTTAATGGGTCTTTTCTCCTGCCAACCCAGTTACAGCAATAAGTAACCTCTTGGCTTGCTTTGTTTCGACCATCGGGTTCTGCCCCTCCTGAGAGTGGAATGTGAAAGGTGGAAGGAACATCGGATTTACTCCTGATCCGGACACTTGGTGCCGGCGCTGTGTGTGATCTGACTCCATCACCAGCATCTGGAGTGTATTCATCAGATTCAGTCGTCTTCCTGGCTCCCAGATGACGAGGTTCTAAATTAAACGTTCCATTTTCATTCTGATCACCTTCAATAAAGCACAACAGTGTGGTTTTGAAGTTTCCTAGCCTTCCCGTGCCTCAGTTTCCTCCTCTGTGTAATGGGTACAGCGATATCACTTACCTCATGGGATTTCAGGTACTGTTTTCAGACTAGGAAGGTCCAAATTGGGAATCTGTGTGCCCTTTTATATCTTTGATCTTCTTCTCGCTTACCCTTTTTTGTTTGTTTGTTTGTTTGTTTCAGAAAGACGTGTGGATTAAACAGAAAGCAAGATCAGACCGTTGGGACAAAAAAGAGAACAGAAACCGGTGGAAGAAACTAGAAGGAATAGATTCGCCACAGACCTGAGCCACGATGATTGGAGTAAGTGGGCAATGAGTTTGCCCTTACTGTGCTTGCAGCTAAGGCAGGGAGGGGACACACCGGGTGACATGCATTTCACTTCCTGATTGCAGCATCAAATACACATTCATTTGCAGAAATAAATTCTTGGGGGCGCCTGGGTGGCTCAGTTGGTTGAGCGACTGCCTTCGGCTCAGGTCATGATCCTGGAGTCCCGGGATCGAGTCCCGCATCGGGCTCCCTGCTCGGCAGGGAGTCTGCTTCTCCCTCTGACCCTCCTCCCTCTCATGCTCTCTGTCTCTCATTCTCTCTCTCTCAAATAAATAAATAAAATCTTTAAAAAAAAAAAAAGAAAGAAATTCTTGGGTGCAGCGAGGGGGACTAGATGCAGTACGAATTTATTACGTGGGCCCTTTAAGGCTGAATGGCTTTGAGTACAGTCTACCTTGTCTGTATGTCCAGCTTTACTAACGAGAAGCTGCTAAAGGTGTGAATCTTGTGAATCCTCCAGAAGGTCCGGGGACTTTGCCTTTAGCAGCTGAATGTCTAAGACAAAATCACGGTGTAAATGAAAGACAAATGCGAGTGTTAGCTGTCTCTCCCAATTAGCAGAGATATACTTAATTTTGGGTTTCCTTCTCTCCTTCTGCCCCAAACTCTTCCATGGGGCAGCCGCCTGACCCAAGGCACATGACCTCACCTATCTGTGCCTCCTCCTCCATTAACTGAGTTCATATTAGTTCCAAGTATTGATCAGCCAGGCAAATGTTTACTGATTATTTCCTTTGTGTGAAGGTTGGTCCTAGGGAGTAGAAGGGGCATGCTATTTTGCTGAGTGCCTACTATATGCCAGACACTTTCTGGGACACTTTATTCTTTTATTTTATTTTACCTTTTATTATTTTTTTATTTAAATTCCATTAGCCAACATAGAGTACCTCATTAGTTTCTGGTGTAGTGTTCAGTGATTCATCAGTTGCGCATAACACCCAGTGCTCCTCACATCACGTGCCCTCCTTAATGCCCATCACCCGGCTCCCCCATCCCCTCACCCACCTCCCCTTCTGCAACCCTCAGTTTGTTTTCTGGGACACATTATACGCATCATGGCATTTATTGAAATCATACAAGGTAGTTACTATCATTTCTGATTTATAGATGAAAACATTTCAAGCTCCGAGAAGTTTCACAGCTCCACCAAGCTCCCAGTACTAGTTCTGTAGCAGAGCCAAAGATCGAAACCATCAATCAATTGATTGATTCATTCAACGATTTAGCATAGTGCTATCTTCCTCGCCAGGGGCTGCAGCTCCAGAGCTGGCTAAGAGCTGATTCTGGCTCCAGCATACCCAGAGTCTGGCCAGGGAGGCACTCGCCCGCCTCCGTGACTAGCGGTCTTGTTATAATCAATCTCCAACCTCACCATGAAACGCATGTATCATACGATGTACATGAAGTCGCTTACATCCCCCTTGAATGCTCTCAGCATTTAGATGAAGTGGGAAGAAAGGGTTAAGGGGGAGTGATATTGGGGGCCAAATGTTAACATGAGATCCCTGTTTACACTTAAAATCTCCTTCCCAGAGACCGCCGCTTTGTGTGAGCCTCCTGGAACTTCCTAAGTGAAGTTAGGGAGGGGAATCTGACCCCAAGCAATCTCCTGTGGTCAATATCCCCGCCAAGGAGGCGGTGAGATTCTCCGGGAGTGGCTCATGGTTGCAGCTTCAGGTTTCTCTTTCTGTAAGGAGCTTGCTTCCAAGAAACTCTTTAAACCTTGGATTTTTAGGAGATTTAGGGTTTTGCCAACTTGCAAGTGTGGCTCCTTCCTGGCGCATTCCCCAGAGGAAGGGCTTTGAGGAGAACAGTGAACACTGTGTTTATCTCCTGTCTCCCCGAGGGGCTGCCTTCTTTCAATAAATCTGTGTTTTGTGGTCTCTTAACTTTGTCATGATGGGCATTCCTTTTGCTGTATTTGAGACTCAGGCTGGAGGCTGAAAACCTGGAGCAGAAGCTTTTGGACAGCTTGGATGAGACAACTAACTGAGCCAGAGGGGAGAGTAAGTCCATTTTGGGGCTGGAAGGGACATTACAACGTTACTTTATTGAATATGTGAACCTCAAGACCTAGGACCAGGGTCAGGAGCTTGCTGCTTCTCTGATGGCTTGTCTGTTCCCTGGATGGTTTTGGTAGTGACAAGCTCTTTTCTTACTTGGGTGCCATTTGTCCCCGTGTAGATTTCACCAGGGGACCCTAGTTCTTCCTTCAGTCACCCAATAGGATGAGTCTGCTTTCTCTCATCCAGGACGTGCCTGCAGAGATCCCGAGACCGAGGAGATGTCCCTGCTCGTTATCCCATGTTTTCTCTCAAAAGATACGGTGTTTTCAGTCTCTTCACAATCCGATTGTCTAAGTGAGCACCATTCTAAGGATAGAATAAGATGAATAAGACATCTATTAAGTGAGGACAACTCTCTTTCATCCTGGGCCTGGTTGTGACCTGAGAGCCCTTCCTAAGGACTTGCAGGCAGTTATTGTGAATTGATATCTCAGTGAAGAGGTCTTGATTGTGCAGCTACGATGCTCCCGCGCCATGTGCTGTGGATTCGGTGCTGGACACCGCAGAACAAGCCAGGCTCTCGTGCAGCTTAGAGCCTGCTCCGGACCCAGCCCTGTGCTGCAGTCAGATGAGAGTGCTGCCTTAGGACTGGGCCTTTGGGTGGAGATGTTTTTTCAACCCCAAACTCTGAGGCTCCCTTGCAGGGTATCCAGGTGGAGTGCAGTCCTCAGCCTCTGCTGAGCTGGGTCTACTGTGTAGGCCAGACCCCTCTCACCCACCTGGGGCCTGCTCCACCCTCTCCTCTGCTCACTGCTTAGAAGGCCTTGATTGTCAGGAAATAGATATACTTCTTTTTTTTTTTTTTTAAGACTTTATTTATTTATTTGAGACAGATAGAATGAGAGACAGAGAGCATGAGAGGGAGGAGGGTCAGAGGGAGAAGCAGACTCCCCGCCGAGCAGGGAGCCCGATGAGCGACTTGATCCCGGGACTCCAGGATCATGACCTGAGCCGAAGGCAGTCGCTTAACCAACTGAGCCACCCAGGCGCCCATAACTAGGTGAATTTCGTTTATGATGCTTCTACCATCCCTGGAAAACTACTCTGTCTCTGCCTCTGCCTCTGTCTCTTTCTGTCTCTGTCTCTCTGTCTCTGTCTCTCTCTCCCTTTTTCTCTCTGTCTCTGTCTCTCTCCCTATTATTTCAGTAAATCTTTAAACTCATGTAAATAAAAGGGTCGACAGTCGCTAATTTTACACACTTCCCATCAACCCTTGTGAAATGATGGTTCTCAGTGTGGTGGTGGAGGGGGAGGGTGCAGAGCCTTTGTCCAAAGTTGAAAGGATACCCTCTAAGAGACCACATGTGTGGAAAGTCCCTGGACAAGCAACTTCGGTTGGATACGCACGATGCTCTGCTTTTCAAATGCCTGATATTTATGGTGTTTTCCATTTAAATATCCTGCTGGATTTCTCCCTCCTTGGCTGTGAGACAGTCTCAGCCCCTAGCCTGTCCCTCCCTAGGAGAGGCTGCTGCCTGGGGCTCTCAATAGAGCAATTCCTCTGCTGTTTCTTTAAGCCACACGCCAGGTTCTGACCTACTGTGGTAATGATGTGGGTGAGCAGGGACTGGATTTGAATCCATACTGGTTGCAGGACAACTTTGAGAAAAATCACTTATCTGAGTTTGTTTCCTCTTAAAATGATGATCTGGGGACAGAGCGAACCTCCATGAGTTAAACAGAGAATAAGGTGAGGCGAATAGGGCCTGCTTGCCTCTCTTCCTAGGTCTGGTCATGTATTCGGTTAACACGTAAGGACCGGGAGACCACAGAACGGGCTCTGTGCGAGGTGCTGGAGATACAGCAGGGGGCAAACACATAGAAAGTCCCTGTTGTCACGGAGCTTAATTTCTAGAAATCATACCCGTAAGTAAGTAAAGCAGCAGTGAGTCAGGTGGAAATACGAGCTCTGGAGAAAGAGAAGAGTACGGGGGATGGGGGGGCTGGTGTGCGTGTGCAGCGGTTTGCACATGTGGAGGGCACGCGTGTGCGTGTTCAGGTGGGGTGGGGAGGGAGAGCTCTCACGGAGCGGACGACATTGGGAAGTTGCCTGAAGGCAGTGAGAAAGCCGGCTGTGTGCGTGTGTGCAAGAGCATTCCGGGGAAGGTTCTGCGGTGGGAGAGCGCTGGGTCTGAAGAACGGCCGGCGGGCTGGTGCACCTGGATCGTCCTGAAACGGGGCTGGCATCCGGAGCAGTACTGACGGACAGATCCCTCCGGGCTTCCAAGGCCACGGTCACTCTCGGGCTTTGCTCTAAGCCAGAAGGCAAGCTTGGAGGGTTTGGGGCAGCGGAATGAAATGACGTGACTCAGCATTTTAACAGATCGCTCTACACCTCTTTGAGGGTGTAGACTGACTCAGGGAGCTAAGCGTTGGGGATGCAGGATCACCATCTAAGCCAGGCTTTGAGGAGAGAAAGTCAAACAGTAGCAATGATAATAGGAAGTAGGTCCCATTTCCAGAGGGGCCTCGCTCTGTGCTGGAACGTTAAGCGGTAACAAAGGAGAAGTCCTGAGGCTGAAGGGCCAGGGACAAGCCAGAGGAACCAGCTAGGACAGTAGAAATTGTGGGGGCTTGCCCTTCACTCCCAACAACAAGGGATTCATAATGGAAAGTAAGTCAGTGAGGACACATCCCTACAGTGAAGCTGTTGAACATTCCGGAGACGGGTGGTGGTCCTGCGGAATCCGCGTGGGGATTGGACATATGGGCCCGAAGCCTTGCCTCCCTGTCCCCCACATTCCTATTCCCTGCACCCCGGTGTACATTTGCAAGAGGTGATAAGCAAGAGGGTTTGTGGTTGTTCACATAAGGTTTTGTGCAGCCGAGGGGGAGACAACAGAAGAGACAGCCCCCCATGCCCCGCTGCCCGTGGATGGGATTTGAACCTCTTATGGAGCAGGAGACTGGAGTGAAGGTGGAGGTTTCCCTGGAGGTTTCTAAGAGCCTGGGTCTCCAGCCACCTGAACACATCGCTAGGAGCACTTCCTTGAGTGCCCTCCTAAAGCCGGGGGAGACTGCCATCTGCTGGCTGACATGAGTATTTTACCCTGATGCTCAGCTTTGAACTACTGTCTATCCACTTCAGAGAGAGAAATGTGTGCTTGGCACTTTCTCCAGGCCAGGTGCTGTCCATTTTTCTCTTTCAGATCATCACAACTTCTCGTCAGGGTATATCTTCTTATTTCTAATGTTTAAGGATACTCAGAAAAATGAAGCCGCTCAACCAAGATCAGTCGGTAATTGGAAAATGGGATTCAAGCTCAGCTCTGACTGCAAAGACGATTACTTTAAAGAAGTTATAATCAGGGCGCCTGGGTGGCTCAGTTGATTAAGCGACTGCCTTCGGCTCAGGTCATGATCCTTGAGTCCCGGGATCGAGTCCCGCATCGGGCTCCCTGCTCTGCAGGGACTCTGCTTCTCCCTCTGACCCTCCCCCCTCTCATGCTCTCTATATCTCATTCTCTCTCTCAAATAAATAAATAAATAACCTTTTTTAAAAAAAGTTATACTCACATCGACTTTGCAAACTGTAAAGTGTTATGAGGGAACAAGCTTATGGTGGGTGTTCCTCGTGTACCGAATGGAAGAATGGATAAAAGGAATAAATATGCCAAGAGATGCTCCTCCAGGCACTTGGCCTAAGGGGTCAGATCTAAGATTTCAGTCCTAGCTCTGGCACTTCAAGATCAAGTGAATCTCAGAGAAGTCGTTTCACTGCTCTGAAACAGTTCCTTTACCTGCAGCTGCAAAGGTACTGGGCTAAAGCCGGAGCTGCTCGTTTTGACTGAGTGTGTTGTGTGTGTTTCTTTCTGTAACACAGTAGAATCTATTTTCCAGTCTTGGTGAGGCTGGAGTGATTCTCAAGAGGAGAGCCTTTTCCGACTTCCTTCCTGAGATTTAAATTCACTTGCGGTGCTGGCCACGGAGGGAGGAGGACAAGGGGAGGGAGCCCTCTGCTGGCCACAAGTATACCACATGTGCCTGAATCGTGGTGGGGGGCACCTGTGAGGACGTCCAGCACCCCACTGAGGCCAGAGGACAGGCTAGCAGGAGCAAATACCTTTCTACTATGGGAGGGAGCCTTCCAAAGAGCAATGCTGATTTTGTCACTCCTGCCCTAAACACCATCAGCACCTCTCAGCTGCACTTACAGGACATAAAGCCTTCAGGGCAAGGCCCCCCACCACCTTTACCCTTTGCCTTCTGCCACAGCCTCGCCTTGGCATTAATCCCATTCTAACCACAGTAACCTCCAAGGAGCTTCCCTGATTGCCGCCCCCCCATCCAAAGTCCAAGGAGCGATGCTTAGTACTATGGGACCCTGCAGGCCTCTGGGTTCCTGGGGCTCATGGAGCCTTGACTCCAGCTCCGCACACCCCTACTGAGACAATGGAGTCGCATCTAGAAGACACCCCCTGCAAAAGCTGAGAGCAGTTCCGGAACTGGGGTGCGGACGTGGAGCAGCTCTCTGGGACCCCAAGTCCTATGGGTTTTTCCTTCTAAACATCTCTCAGAACCGTATGCCCCATCTCCATGACAACATACCTACTCAAACCCCATCACTTTTCCCCTGGGCCCCCGTGGCACCTCCTGTCTTGCAGGCTGCAACACAAAGATGGTTTAGAGAAAAGATAGGATCATAATCCTCCCCTGCTTAGAATTCCTTAGCAGCTTCCCATTGCATTTAGGGAAAAAGATCAAAATCCTTATCCTGGACCAAAAGAACCATCAGGACGGGATTCCTGGCTGGCTTTCTGCACAGCTGGGCCATCTCAGGGCCTCTAGAGATACTCTGCCCTCTGCTTCCCCTGCCTTCTTCCCTAATTAACGCTCACTTATCGTTTAGGTCACGATTCAGATGTTCTTTCTCAGGGAACCCTTCCCGGTCAGGGTCAGGTCCTCGTTAGATATTCTTGTAGTGTCTCGGCTTTGCTTCCCAAGCATACCCTCAGTTGGCTTGTCCGATGTGGTGGCTGTTGCCAGCCTGCCCCTGGCATGGAAGCTGCTCGAGGGACCAGGGCCCATGGTTATTTTGTTCATCTAGTGCTGGGCATATGGGGGGCATTCAGCACTGACTTTTAAACAGAAAGTGAAAAGAGAATCCTGGGGGAGAAGAGAGCCAATCAGCACAGCCCACAGGGGCCCCCACCCTGTATGTGGAGTTGGCAAGGAATGGTGGGAAGAAGAATGGCATGGGAGGGGCAGGCTGAGAAAGGGAGAAGGTGGGATGGATTGTCCCGAAGGACGGGGATGTGTGGGCAGACACTGTGGTGGCCGTGGGGAAGCCAGTCTCTTAGGCTCTTTGATTTTCATTCCTTGTTCAAGGCTAGAAGTCCCTCTGCAGGTATCCATTGGGCAGGGCTCGAGGTATGTGCCCCGGCTCCCACGGGGAGGAGGAGGGAGTATTTTCCCCTGTGGCTTCCATGGTGGGAGGCCCGAGGGGAAAGAATGGTGTAAGGCCAGCAGGCAGGGACAATAGGGGTGCCCGGAGAGTGGGCCTGTCTGTCAGGGTCCCCGGGAGAGGCAGGAGAAGAGGGACTGTTTCCAAAGGTGCAGGCAGGGAGGAGAGCCTGAAGGGCTCAAGGGGGGACAGTTACCCGACACCTGGACAGAGAGCTGAATGGGCACGGTCAATGGACAGGCGCTGTTCCTCTCCTGGGAGGGAAACTGTCAGCCCCCTGTGATGCTACAGAGGTAGGGCTGGAAAATAAGGACCTTGACCGCCCCCCCCACCCCATCCCCCACTGTCCCAGCACTTCCCATTCTGATAGCCAACCAGAAGCCTGAGGGCTTGGGGGTCCATTGGTATAATCCATGCAGGGTGGCCTTGAAGGGTACAAGCAGGGGGGAAGGGAGGGGAGCAGATGGAGGAAGGACAAAGGGAAGGCCAGACTCCCTGGAAATTCACTCTGAGTGGAGCTCTTCCTGGGAGGCCGCAGTGGAGTAGAATTTCCAGGAGCCCTTTCAGGAGGGAGGAAGTTGCTTGAACAAAGCCAGAGCCAGCGACTGAAGGACTCCTTTGAGGACTGTGAGCTCATGCCTTGACCAGGATGGGGGCAGCATTGAGCGTCTTGGCTCGGGCCCTTCTGGCTGCCCATCCCCACATGGGGGCATCTGCAACCTTCCCAGCGCCCTGGGTTAAGGACTCCTATTTGATGGGGAATTTGATTCTGGTGTGGCTTCTGGGAAGAACCTCACCCACTTCGTTATGACTGCATTTGCGGGGAGGGGACAGCAGCGGGGCGCAGGGCCTCCCAGGGGAACCGTCAGCAGCGGGTTAAGCCTCCCACTTGAGGCTTGGTTGTTGCAGGAGCACGTCTGCTCAGGTTTACACAGCAAGGCGAGTTTGCTATGGCGGAGTTGCAGAGGGTGAGTCTTATGATCTGGAACAGCCAACTGTGTATATGACGTGACAGCATTTACTAAAGCAAGATAAACTCAGCAGCGAAGGATCTGGCCTGAGTCGTAAATTCTTCTCATCCTCATGTCTGAGCTATCACATTCCATTTGAATGAGGCCTATCAGCCCAAACATTTTCATTAAATAAGTCCCTTTGCTGAAAATCCCCTAGAGAATTAACTGGGAATTGCTCTCCCCCCACCCCCAACCCACCCTGTTTTCAAAGACAAATGTGTAATATGTGGTTCTAACTCGGTATTTGCCGAGTACGAGCAGATCTGCCGTGCTGGGCAGTGAGTTCCCTCCACCACTAGATGCATTCAGGCCGAGGCTGGGGGACACGACAGGGGGGCTCTGAGTGGGGGAGGGGGAGATCTTCCTAACAGACATTCTTTCTAGTTCTAAGATCTTGGGGTTGTAGGAAGGATCCAGCAGGACTTCCCCACACTCCATCATTCTGCAACTCACCGCACACATTTCCTCAGGGAAGGAGGGATTTTCATCAGGGTCCCGAGGGAGAGCAAGAATACTCGGGCCAGAGACTGGAGTTGAAATCCTAGTTCTATGATTAATTGGGTGGGTAGCCTGCGGGCAAGTCATTGCACTTCTGTGAACCCCAGTCTGTCATATATAAAGCGATCGTAGAGACAGCGAACACTTATTGGCACTTACTCTACCCCAGGAGCCATGTTAAGGGCCTTATCTGGATGATATTTATTTTTTCTGCAGAAATGCTATGCAGTTAAGAAGTGCGAGTATCCCCACTTTATTGATTGGGAAACTGAGGCACAGAGAGATTAGGGAACAAGGGGATGGTGGAGCCAAGATTTGAACTCAGCTAGTCTGCCTCTGGGCATGTTAATCCTTGCTGGATAACAACTGTCTTCTCATCTATATCATGGAATTTCTAGAAGATGGGTACAAAGGCATCTTTGAAATCACACACTCTTAGTCTTAAAAATAATGAGCAAGAAGCTGAATCTCAAGTGGGAACTTTTTCCCAACCTCGTTCAGCCTTGTTCAAAAAAGTTCTTTCTTCTCTCCCAGCGTGTACGCCCCCTCCCTTCTTCCCTTCCTCCTCGCTGTTCCTTTCCGGTCCTTTCCAGCATTCCTCCCTCTGTTCAAATACGTTGCCTTTGGTGGAATTCAGGCTCAACAATGAAAGGCAAAAACAACAGCCGAATTTAAAAGTACTTGTGCTTTTATTAAAAAAAACAACAACAACATACAATCAGGTACTGTCCAGATGTGTTTTGGAAAGGAAGATCTCTTTAAAAATTCTTAGTTTTCATCGTCGTTTTTATTATATTAATAATATTAATCGTATCCTTAAAATCGAGACAGTATTGCTTTTCTGGTTTTTGTTGCATGAAATGTAAAAAAAGGGGCGGGGGACGGCCTCCCATGATGCACACCGAATCATTGCGAACAAAAATAATGATACTCATACAGCTTTGTGTAAAATACAGCTGGTTCTAACACAAACTACCACTGTACAGCCTACCCCTCTCCCATTCCCAGAGCCACCCAAGAGAAGGACAACCACCATGACACCATCACTGGAAGATGTTTGCTGATTCAAACAACAAGCAGACACCTGTGGAGACTGTTGTCTTTGGTGCGTAGGACATACTTGCAGAGTAGGTGGGGCCAGCGCTCCTGCCATCGCCCCGATGATCCACGGTCAGCTTTAGCTCCTGCCAAATGCCCGGGTGTGGCTTGATGGTTGGATGGGTTTGTACTGAGACTTTGGTAAAATTTGCTTCTTCCTCTGGGCCCTACTCCTCTCCCACCCAGTTAGTCGTTCCTGGAATTTATGCCCGCTTGCGCCTGCCTTCGAGATTTCGGAAGTTGCTGGGTCTCAACTTCATCTCAGCAAACTGGATGGAATATTCGTGGCCCTTCCAATGGAACCAGTTAACGCCCTGTGAAAAAGAGAAGACCTCAGATAGGTTCCCACTAGGCAAAGTGCTCACTGACCACCGCTTGGTCGACGGGAACAAAGGGAGTTCTGTTTGAACCTGACCATTTGGTAGCTCACAGCTGTCTCTTGCCTATCTGTCTGTTGATCTGTGTAGTGAGAACTTGGAAAGGAGCTGGCTGAATCTGACTCGATTTTTTAAATTTTAGTCAGAAGCCACCTACACTTGCATTGAGCTTTGAGCTGCCGTCGTGAAACAATATGGTGGCTAGTGAAACTTGCCATCAGTAGGAACAGGTGCTGAAGGAATTCGGGTCATGATTGGAGGTTACAGAACTGACTAGCTAGATGCAGGGGAGTCTCTAATTCGCAGGATTCTTGTGGAGTGTTTTAATAAGGGTTTGTCCAGAATGGCAGGAGGAACACAGGCGGAACACAAATCTTACAACCTGACATACAGGATTAAATCTTAAGGCTCTTACTTGAGACATAAATGGTCTTGAACCAGTCATCAAACCTTTCTGGGCCTCAGTTTCACCATCTTCCACCCCCCCACCCTTCAGGGTCTGATAATGCCAACCTTGAAAGGATGCTATGAGGATTAAATGAATTTGTAAAGGGGTGCTCATAGTGCTGGGCACATTGTAGGTGCGAAGCAAATACAACTTCCCTCATCTCCAATAGGGAAACGATTTTTTTTTTTTTCTCAAGAAAAGATTATATTTGGGTCTGGGCCCCCAAATTCCCTGTTTGACTCTCCCACAGAGTCTACAGATGGTAGAGTCTGCCGTCGAAACCGACAAGGCCCTTTGCCCCACCAGGGCCTCAAGGGGGGTCCACTTCTGCAAGAGCTCCTAGGAGGCCACCACCTCACTCTCTGACCCCTCTTCTCTTCAAGCGGCGTGGGGCTGGGAGGGGACATGCAGGAGTTAATGGCTGGTAAAATTAGGATTTACTTTATAGGATTCTAATTGTTCAGCGGGCACCGATAGCAGGCAGTCTCTGACTGACGGGCAGGTGGGGTGTGAGAATGGCTGGCTCACCCCATGGGCAAATGTGTCTGTAACTACTCAGTGCTGGTGAAGTACTTGGTCCCTGCACTGCCTTCCTCTGCCCCCCATCCTCCCTCGGACAGAGGCGCCCAGTGGGACGCAAGCCCTCCTTGTTCTATGCTGGGGACGGAGGCTGGAGAGGGAAAGTGACATCACCGAGTCCACAAGGCTGCCGGAGCAAAGCTGGAGCACGGACGGGCTCCCATATCTCCTTCGTGGCCTTTCACATCCGCCCACATTGGAGGGGAGGAGGATGGAAAAAGAAGTTTCCTTTTGGGCATGAGTTTTTGTTTTTGTTTGTTTGTTTTCCAGAAGGACTTTGTGTCACTCTGGTGGCAGGGGACGAGGAAAGAAAGGTGGTACAGTAATGCTAGAGTGAAAGCGTCCTGGGGGCAACATCATAAGACACCCCACTTACATCCCTGCGTCACCTAGACGCCTCCACTTGAATCTGCTTTCCTTCTGGAGTTCAGACAAAGGCTCTGTCTGAGGAGAGCTTTCTGTGTTTGGAATCCACCTGACCAGTGGTCTCCCGGGGACATTCACGGGTTAGCATGTGCTGTCTCAAGGATTTCACCTGACCTGCAGTGTCCCCGAGGTTCCTCCTTGCTGGGAACAGATGTGACACCAGGTCCCAGAGGCTGCTGTCCCCTAGTCTCAGCCAGGACCGACGGGCTGGGGTGCCTGCCTGTCACCCGCGACCGGTTTCCTGAGCCCTGCCCCCGACCCTCGCACTTGGCTCACCTGACTGTGGTTGTTGTCCCCGTACCTCCCCATCAGGTTGACACGGTGACAGTTCTTGTACCAGAAAGCCCCCTTGTAGGACAGGGCGCAGTTGGTGATGGCTGAGTCCGTGTCCTTGTCGAAGGTGGAGAAGGATCTGCCGTTGTGGTAAGCCATGGAGTCACCTGCGGAGAGGAGATACGGATCTGAGGAGTCCCAGTGAGGGGGGGGGGCGGTTTCCTCGTGGGCTCAGAAGGACAGAACTGGGGTGGCGACTGAAAGATCCTGGAGGGTGGGCTGCCCTTGAACCCTGGGCCCAGGATTAGTATCAAACACAGGACTGGAGTGGTCATGAGAGATCCCCCCGCCCCCGAGGGCTCTTCTTTGCTGGAAACAGTACAATGTGGTAGAAAGAGGCTTGTGGGTGGCTTTGAGGGTCCAGCTTTCACTCCCTAGTGTGACCTGGCCCACGTCAGGCCTCTTGCTGAGCCTCACTGTTCTATTCTAGAAAATGGAACTAGCACATTGATCCCATCCACCTCAGTGTGCTGTTGGGACCATCAATGGATATGAAGGTAGAGGGGTACGCTATATAACAGCTGTGATTGTTGTTACTTTTATCATTTTTTTTTTTTTTTTACATTCCTTTACATAACGGAACACAGAGATGGAAAGGCAGGACTGATATTTTGAAGCAAGGTACAAAGGGTCTCAGATGCCTTTTTAACGAGGAAGTGACCAAGAGCAGGTAGGGATGGACGAAACAAGATGCCCTCCTGTGGAGAGCTGGCTGCCACCAGAGGATGCAGCTCTACCAGGGTCACCTTAGTAAGGGGGCTTTGGAAATCAGTGCCGAGAGGCGGTGGAGGCCGCATTCCCACTGCTCAGTGACTCCCCCCGGATCCCCCCCACCCCCGCCCCCGGTAACCAAAACCTTCTTGCCTGAAGCCACTTCACTCAAACAGATATTTATTGCCAGGTAATAAAATGTCAGAATTCTTTGCGGGACGCAAGAATGAAAACAATGTTGGCCCCTGGTTCTCTCTCTTCACCACAGCCACACTGATCTCCAAAGAGCCTGGTCTCCGCTTAGATGGCCAATCTTTCTCTGGAGGCTCTCCCTATTATGGATGTTTCCTCTCGGGGCTCAGAGAGGCTGGGAATGTACCATAGCTTCTGTCTTTTCTGTTTTCATAGACATAACTGGACGCCAGCCCAAAGCAGGGAGGAGTGGTCGTACTGTCAGACCTGGTCCCTCCTCGTTACCAAGCACACCTGTCTGCCACCAAGCCTGCCCCCTGGGTCCACCTCGGGCAAATCACCCAGGTTTTCTGGGTCTCAGTTTCCTCATCTGTGTTATAGCAACAGTGGAACAGTGTCCGTGAGAACTGGAAGGGGGTAACGCTTGCGGAATATCCGCCAAAAGGAGATGCTCCCTCATAGGCCTAAATGCGTGTGGCTTCCTTATTAATTTCTCCTCTAACGTGGAGCCGGAAAAGCACACAGAGGTCATTTCAAGGCAATGACATCTGCAAGATCTGGATCTGAGCTAGGTCATGTACCAGACAAGGACCGGAAGGGCCACTTGGCAGGTAGTGAGCTTCTGGTCATGGGGGTATGTGGGCTGTGGCTGGATGACCACGTGGCAGGAATGTCTTTGAAAAGATGCAAGCAGTTGGGGGATGGAGTGGATTGCCTGCTACTCAAAGTGTGGTCCACAGACCAGCAGCATCCCCAACAGTGGCATCTCCAGGGAACCCGTAAGAAATGCAGAATCTTGGTGTGTCTGCACCGGCCCATTAACAGGATCCCCGGGGGTCATATGTACACAAAAAATTCGAATAAATAATTTAGATGCACTGGATTAGGTGAGTCTTCGGGCTCCCAAGAGACTGTTTATCCATCTAAAGTTGATATCTAAAAATGGGTAAGAAAAAGACGTATTGTTCTGATTCCCAACCCTACTCTGTGTTTTGGTGACCAAAATATCTACCCCCCTCTGCCCAGTTGCAGCTCTGGATTAGTACCTAATAAGGATTCAGATATTTGTTGATCTGATAAGCGGATGGATTCGAGAAGGAAGGAATGAGGGAGGAATGAGCTAAAAACCCAAGGAACGCTTTTGTGGTTTCGGAGGCGGGGAGTGTGGCTGTCCCCTACCTGCGGTCCCACTGTAACCCTCCACCTTCAGCTTGTAGCGGGTCTTGGCGTCCCCCACGCTGAACTTGTCGTAGACGGCGTAGGCGGTCTTCCCGTGGTCGCGCAGGTCCACCCGCAGCTCGTACTGCCCTTGGGCTGTGATTTTGTGCAGGTTGTCCAGCCCTGTGGAGGACAGGCGAGGGTTAAAGAAGCAGCACAAGTGACTGAGGGCGATGCTTCTACTGCGTCCACCCTGCAGGAGCAGCGGCTGGGCTCTGTAAAGAGGCTCGCCTCGCATAGACCGCGTCTGGCCGTTTTTGCTCTCATTGGCACAACACCAGGCGAAATATAGGACGTTTCTGAGCCTCAGGTAAAATCAGGGCGACATCTTTGCCCTGCCCACCTCCTAGGGCATTGTGAAGCTCAAAGGAGGTAAGGTGGAGAAAGCACTTTTAACCTCCACAGCTCCTTGCAGGAGAGAGGCAGTGGACGCTAACGGGGTGGACATTCCCCAGTGCAGGCACCGGAGCGCGGAACAGTGACCCCTGCAGGGAGACTGTGGGAAAGTACGAGCTACATGGATGGACGGACAGATGGACGGACGGACGGACGGACGGACGGATGGATGATGGCTTTGTGGTGTTGCTTGGGGAGATTTCAAGTGGCAGCTCTACTGCTTATTGGCTAGATTCTTGTGAGCACATGACTTCATCCCTCTTTTCCCACGTGTAAGGAGGGAATTTTCTACCTTCCATAGGTGCTGGGGGGCTCAAGGTTATGGCTATAAGGCCCATCTCAGCACCTGGAGCCCAGGACGGAAATAGTTAATAGTATCAGTGAGGATGAGTCTGTAAGTGGTTCAGTGAATGACTTCAGGCTAGGCTCATTCTTCAGGTCTGGTTGCGGTCTCTCTCTGAACCAGATTTTTATTTTTAATGACCTAGGGACTTTAAAGTCTTTTCTATGGAAGAGTTGATATTCCATGTCTACTACCAGAGCTACTGTTTCCTCCTAGGCCTTCTCTCCCACGGGTTGCTGTGGGTTAGGAACAAGGAGGGCAGATATGGGCACTTGGGACACACACAGGCAGGGCTGCATTACCAAGCCAGAATTCTTCTCTGCGGTCCCCAAACCCAGCAGCATAGGCTTTCCAGTTGCGATAGAAATCCTCACGTCCATTCTTGCGTCTCAGGAACACCTGGAACATAACCAATGAATCAGGGCGCACTTCAGCTATCGGAAGAAAGAGAAGGCATCTTTCTGAGAGGAAGAACATCAGAACTGTGGGAAAAGCACCAGTCCCCAGCTCTGTCCATCACTAATTTGCTGTGTATCTCTGGGCAGGCCACCTCCACCTAAAAAACAGGGATTAAAAATACCACCCAGCTTTGGGTGATTATGATGTGTCAAGGTCGGCTCATCACTTGTTCTAAATGCACCACTGTGGTGTAGGATGTTGATAGGGGGAGAGGCCATGCACGTGGGACAGGGAGTATGTGGGCACTCTCTGCACTTTATGCTCACTTTGGCTGTGAACCTAAAACTGCTCTAAAAAATAAAGTTTATGGGGCGCCTGGGTGGCCTAGTCGGTTAAGTGTCCGCCTTCGGCTCAGGTCATGATCCCAGGGTCCTGGGATCGAGTCCTGCATCGGGCTCCTTGCTCAGCAGGGAGTCTGCTTCTCCCTCTCCCTCTGCCCTCCTGCCTGCTCTTGCTCTTTCTCTCAAAAAAAAAAAAAAAAAAAGAAGGTTTATTAATTAAAAAAAAATACTACCCAGCTCAAACAGTATTGGGATTGAAATGATTCACATAAAACTCTTAGCACAGTGCGTGGTAGATAGCAAATGCTAATTAATCCACATAATGGGCTCCACGACCACCATCATTTTTATGCATCACAAAGCTGTTTGAGGATCCGATCAATTACAAGAAAATTATTTTCTCCTGGTTTTTATCCCCGGCTTCTTCCCCATTCCTTTGTTTCAGAGATGGTTCCTGAGCGTCTCTGGATGACAGGCACTATCTTGCAAAACCTCCAGACGTTGGTGTGTGAGTGCAGCCCGGGCTGCGCCCTCTGCCCCCAGGCCCCAGGCCCCAGGCCTGAGAGCTGGCGATACTCACGATCCATCCACCCCCATCAGAGGTCATGTCGCAGAAGACTTCCAGAGCCTGGGCCTTATCACCATTCAGGTAAATGGTGTAGAGGCCAGAGGTCGTGTCTCCATTCAGCATTGCTTGGGAGCAGTCCCTGGGGAATGGGTACAGGAGTCCACCTGCAGGATCAGAAGGAAGAGTGGCCCTCTTCGAGCAGGAACATTGGTAGGAGCTTTCAGATTGCAGCTCCACTGCGTACTGGCTGCATGCCTATGAGCAAGCAACTTAACCTCTCCACAGCTCTGTTCTCTTGTGTGCAAGATGGGGGTAAAGCCTATTTCGCAGGGGTGCGATGAGGCTTTTGAGGTTATGGATCTAAGGCACCCAGCTCAGTCTCTTACACTCATGGAAGTCGCCAATGATATCGGCGGGAGGAGAGCTGAGCCGCTGTGAGGAGCGAGTATCAGGCTGACCTTGATCTACCTCGAGCAGCCAGGCAGCACCTGCTGAAGACCCAGGTACTGGCAGGATGGCCGGGTCTCTAGCACCAGTCGGTGGCTCGCTGTGGATCAGGGCACTCGACAGGGCATCTAAAAACCATGCGTCCTGACTTCTTCAGAGGATTTGGGAGCCAAAGACAAGAATTCTAGTCTTGACTTTGCACTCTCTTGCCTCGGCACACTGGAGAAGTCATTTAACTGCTCTGAGCCTGGGAGTCTTAGAGGGACCCAACAGAATGCCTGGAGAATCTCCAAGTGCGCTAATGTGATGTAAAAACAATGTAAAACTTGACAGAAATGGACGGTCTTGGGGCTGTGCTGAGCAGGTGGGACAGGGAGCTGGTGGTTCTGACCTGACCCCCTTCACCTGAGGCTGCGTCATGAGCTGTGCCCTTGTTTATGTCCCGGCCCTGGTCTGGGAGCATCTTTAGGGCACACTCATGTGTTTGTGCTCCCAGCACCCCGCTGTGAGGTCTGGCAAAGGGCTTTGGCTTCTGCAGCTCCCTCAGCAGGGAGAGTGACTGGAGAGTGTGCAGTGACTGGAGCCAGACGCAAAGGGCAGGAGGTGGCTGGGGATGCACGCCGGGTATCCTGCGCTCAGGGCTTTCCAGAGGCCCACTCCTCCCTTCCTCAGGAATGCGTGCGTCCTCTTAGTTCACCAGAGAAAGGCCTCACACATTGGCCATCTGTGGACGACACCCAGTGGCAGGGCGCAGGGTGCTTCCCAGGGCCCGGAATCCCTGAGCCCAGATCTGCCTCTCACTCATGCTAGAGCCTGGAGTCACTGAGTCTCTGGGAGCCTCTGCTTGCCCCGCAGAAAATGGGGCCCGATGATTCTATCAGCTCGGTGGGAGGACTGGTTTTGATTTCGACTACGGACAGGCTTTGTTCACAGGACCCGGCTTACAATGAGCCCGGCCCATGGGCCACACACTGGGGCTAGGAGTTCAGACACTGCACAGGGTCCTTGTGAGGAAGGGCTACTGTGAGTCTCACTGTATAGATGAAGAAAGTGAGGCTTGCAGAGTGGCAGTAACTTTCCTAAATCACCCAGAGCAAGTGGGTGATTGGGGCTTGCATCCAGAGGTCTCACTACTGGTCCTCCTTCCCTTTCACCACGAGGCCCTTAACCTCCTGCACCCACATTCCTCGGGCTCTCAGGGAGTGGCAGGCACTGATCATTTTAAGAGATTTGAGGGAAAAATTCAGTCATGGTCAGAGAAGTGGAGGGTCCGTCTTGTCTCACAAAGTTCGATCTCAAGGCCCCGCTGCACCCTGAGCCCCTTACTTGTGGTAAAGACTGTCTGGACCAGCTTGCTCCTCAGGGGCCCATTCAATGCCTGGATCTTGGCCGTGTAGTGGGTGGAGGGGCTCAGCTCCGCCAGGCTATAGGAGGTGGTTTCTGGACCCAGAATGACTTCCTAAGGGCAGAAGAAAGAATGTTACAGTTTTTTTGCCACCCAAATCCTCAGGGTACAGATGACACATTCATTCATTCACCCATCCATTCATTTCTTCATTCAAAAGAATCCACTGAGCCTCACTCTATGTCAGGCTCCATGCTCATTTCTGGGACATCAGAGATGGGGGGAGTGCAGCATAAAAAAGGCACTGAGGCCAGAAGGGGCAGAGGAGGAGGTAATGACCGACCTGAACCACACTTGGTTTTGGGTGGTGCTGGAGTGGTGGAAGAAGTAGGCAAAGACCAGATTATAAAGGGCCTTAAGTGCCAAGCTATGGAATCCGAAGTTTATCATGATAAGGAATGCGGACTCCCAAAAGGTTTTTGAACAAGTGAATGAAGTGAACCCAGCTTAACATGGTAGCAAGAGGAACCACACAAAGGACAAAAGGTTTAGGTTTTCAGACCAGTTATATCAGTGGTCCCTAATATGGCTCTTTTTCACAGGCCTCTGGGAAGCTTTAAGATAATACAACGCCTGGGCGCCATCCCAGACCGGCGGCATCGTAGGAGCCAGAAGTGGGGCTCTGCCAGGTGCATATCAAAGAAGCTCCCCGAATGATTCGGATGCAGTCAGTGTGGGGATCTCTTGAGTCCGGGGATGACTGCAGTAGCTCAGCAGGCACGGTGGAAGCCTGAGCTGACCCGGCTTGTCTCTTTCTAGAACAGAGATGTCCAGGAGGGGCGTGCGTGCGCCTCTGCGGCCAGACTTCCTCTCACCCCCCCCGTAGTTTGTGACTGCTCACGGTGTTACTGTCCAGAGAACATTAGTTCCAGCTTCCAGGAGGTCTTCCTCCTTTCCAAATCCTCTTTCTAGCTTCCCATGCCTGCAAATTCACCTTTTAGCAGATGACCTGGGTGTCTGGGATTGGAATTCACCCTACACTGCTAGCAAACCCAACCCAGCGGTGCCTGCTGCCTGCAAACACGGCCGACAAGCTGTGGGCAATAGTGAGTCAGGGCGGAGGCCCCTGCAATGCTCTCTCGCATCCTCACGCTGGGCAGGTGAGGTTATCCTGATGCTTCCCATGAGGGGTGGGGGGCTGACTTCCAGAAAAGCTGAGGGACTCACTCTCACTCCATAATGTGTTGGTGGCAGAGGTTGGTCCTACCTCCTATCTCCCCACATCCTGTCCAGGACTCTCTCCTCCTACATCAGGTTATTTTCTTGAGTGAAACATACACAGTTGGGGACTGGACATGCAGGAAGGTAAGTCAGTAGGCTGACATCGGTGACCTGGTGACCTTTATGTGGCCCCCAGGTCTGGTCCCTGGGGAAGGATCAGGTATAAAGTTGGGTTCGTTGACTTACTTGGGGATACAATTACCGCTCAGCTCTCTAGGCTGCTGTGCAAAATCTTTTTCTAGGTAATCGGGGTAGACTGAAATGAGGCTCAGGACTCAGGTAAACTCAGTCCTAGAATGCCTGCTGGGAAGCAACTTGTAAGGCTGGTGAGTCCAATGCACTCATTTTACAGATGGGAACACGACACCCAGAGAAAGTAAAGGACTTGCCTCCATGCATGCAGTGAGTTAGTTCGTTGTTATGCCAACTCAAAGAAGGGCCACAGGAGTAACTAGAAATGTGTGTCCACTTCTAGTAAAACATGGCGGATTAGACATGCCAGTTTAGCTCTACTTTCTTCTGAAACCCCCTGCAATGAGAGTGAAGGGATAGGAAGCACAAGTCCATGAGGATGAAGCAGATGACAGACGAGACAGACAGAGGCATGCAATGTCCACAGAATCCTGATGGATGGGAAGGGATGCGGTGGGGTGACAAGCGAGGGGGCAGGCTGGGGGATAGTTGGCTGAGTGGGTGAGGCCATCCTGAAGCTGGTTGATGAATGCTGCAGGGCCTAGCAAGTTCAGGAATGGGATGTGTACAAAAACAAAGATGCCTTTGAAGGCCAGTGTGGGACATGGCTGAACAAAAGTTTGTTTAACAGCTTAAATAAGGAACAGATTCCAAGCTCTCCCATCCCCCCCACCCCCACACCAAGTCTGGATGACTGTCCTTCCCAGTCCAGATGAAAGGCTGAGGTGTACTCTCTGGAGACACTGAGCCAGAGAGAAGACTCTGGATTCAAATCCACCAGGCCCCGTGGAGCTACACTGGAAACAGAAGGGAAGGTGTGTACACAGCGGGGGCCCAGGCTCTTCCTCGGGCTATGGTCCTGGCAGCTTGGTTTGAAGGGGTTGGAGGACCCTCTAGGGAGGTGGATTAGCTCAAGAGAAAAGGCTTACAGAACTGCTACTTGTGAGTCCCCCAACAAAATTGCTGGGCACTTGCTTACTCTACGGTGAGCCTCATTAGTTGACAAGCCCTGTGTCTGCCATCGGAACTCCCAATAAGCTGTTTCATTCTTGGCTCAAGTACAAAAGGACCATCGGACATTGGGCGGAAGTCTCCAACATGAAAGATAAAGACCCAAACCAAACAATAGCAGTGAAACAGAAAGAAAGGAAAAAAAAAAAGGAACTTGGAAGAGACACTATGCAGGTTGTAGAATTAAATATCATCCATCTTAGAGATGAAGAGAAGAAGCGGAATACAAACAATACGCTAGAGAAAGATGGATGAGCAGGGAATAAGGAAAAGATCTTAGAAATGTAGAGTGCGATGACCAAAACGAAAAGTTCAATAACAAGTTCAGAAAATAAAGTTTAGAGATCAAGTTCACTTGTGTGAAAGGAAGGGTTAAAGTTATTTTGAATTGGAAAGTAAAAGAAAAGATGTTCATGGGTAGAGAATATCAGTAACAATTGCTGTAAATAGCATTAACAGTTGTTGTCTTAGGAGCGTGGTGATGTATGTTTCAATATATAATGGAATGATGCCATCTGCGAGATTGTATATATGGCAAAGATGCTCAAGAAGCCTCTGGCTTTTGCTCAATAAAACATTAAAAGACCAGCATCCAGCTCCTAAAATGTCCTCAAATCTTGTGAGCAGTGGTTCTTGACCTTGGCGGGCAATCAAAACTGGAGTCTGGTTAAAATGAGACAGGGAGGCCGGAGCATATGATTCAGAAGGTCTGGCATGGCATCCCGTCCCTGTTAATTTTTTTTTTTATTTTCAGCTTTCTAGCTGCACTGAGATGGAGAAACAGCCCCAGGGTGATTCTTCTCTCTGCTGAGGATCATGTACATGTTTCAAACAGTAGCGGGGAGTTTATATACTTCAAGATACCTTGACTGTACCATCAACGGATTCATACACCAATAGGTAGCCGGTGACAGATGCCCGGGGGGGTCTCCAGGTGAGGAGGGCAGTTTCTGACTGAACCTCAGTGGCAGTCAAGTCTCTTGGAGAATCGAGGTCTGCAGAGGATAAGTCATTTGTTAGCAAATGTGTCAGCAACTCTAGGACAAAACTCCCTTGGCTGGGCTTTCAGGAAGCCTGGCTTCAAGTCCTTTCCCTACCATTGACCTATATGACCTTGGGCAGAACCTTCCCCACCCCGTAGACGAGGGGGTTGAATCATGCGATCTCCAAAGGCAGAATTCTCTGTGGTTCATTTCATCCCAAGGGCCAGATTTTCCTGAGCCCAACACACTCTTGATTGGCCTTGGGTGGATTTGGGAAGAAAGACACAGCTGTGAACATAATTCCCAGCCTCTCTTGCTCCTCGATAAGTGGATAGATGAATGCTGATATTGGCATTCATCCCTACTGAGAGGCTGCTTCTTCTCTTTCCCTGCCTGCTACAGTTTGTAAAAGGATCTCAATGTATAAAAACCCAATGGACATCTAGGAAAACGTGCCTGAAAAATCCTTCTCTTAAAAATATTTCCCTGCCTAGAACAGGGATCATTAAATACTGGGTTGAGGGCCAGTAGGGACTGGTTTTCCACTTTAAAAAAGCCCTCCTCTTAAAACCGTTTCTTAGTCCGGGGGGAGAACAAGGTCATTTCAGTTCAAAAGGAAACGGTGTGTTTCTTAAGGTCCCGATTGAGTGGGCACTGGTGAACTTAGCTGATGTGGATGTCATCACATTGCAAGGACCTGACTTGAGAAGGAAGGGGTTGGAGTTTAAGACGGAGGCCGTGGGTGGGCGTCTTCATACCTGTTGTGAACTTGGTAGTGATGACTGAGCTCTTCTGGGGCCCTTTCTCTGCAAAGATCCTCAGCGTGTACTCCGTGGCAGGCTCGAGGTCGGTCAGAGCGTACTCCACCGTGTTCCCGGACACTGTGCGTGTAATTTCTGGCACTAAACAAGAAACACACCGAGCGGTGACCGCTAGCCGTCAGCACGCTTGGCACATGGCACACACACCTACTTCTAGCACAAACTTTCAGTGACCCTGTAGAAAAGCAGGTCTGATTTCTGAAATGACTCACACCCTGTTCTCTCTCTTGAGCACTCACCTCATGCACAAAGGATTTATCATATGGAGACTGGATTTTTCCAGGCACCAAATCAGGAGGAAGGGGGCCTGGGGGTCAGGAGGTGTTTCCACATGGTGCTGGCCGGGGGGAGCTTTGCAGCGGAGGTGCAGGAACGAGAGCTGCAGCTAACGTCTCCAAGCCTCGGGCTGCCCAGATTTAATGTGTCTCGTCACTTGCTTTCCCCTCTTTTTCACTTACTCTCATGTCCTTTTATAATCTGACAAATGTTGTTAAATCACGAGGCTGGAGAACCACAAAAACTGGGCAGCTGCAGATGCTCTAGAGCCTGGTTAGTGCCTCGCAGACCCACTGGGTCAAGTCCAGTGGTGGAAACCAGAACATGGCGCCAGGTGCGTGTGTTTATTTCCTGATCACAGGTGACCGACCACCTTGGCTGGCCAGGGACTGAGAGATTTCCCAGGGTGTGGGACTTTCAGTGCTGGAATTGGGAAAGTCCTGGGTATCCTGGGATCAGTTGATCATCCTGTTTATCATCCATGAGACCCCATCTCCTGGACCAGGCCCCTTTCTAGGTCTGCATCTACTAATCCCATAATCCCTGTGAACTATGCTCTGGTTTACTGTAGATACAACATCACCAGCTTCCTTGACTCGGAGGAGTTCGCTCATGGGGAATATTTAAGAACTGAAGAGATGAATGAATAGAGGAGTAAAAAGAATAAACCCCGAAATCTCTCTTCCCTCACTCTCCAACTTGCTCTATGCTCATAAAGAACTCTCTTAGGTAGTGGTCCAGGGGGGGAATGCAGATTTTCAGAGGCCCCAGGCACAGGTTATGGCATCCCTTCACGTTGTCACTGCAAGTAAAACAATCCTAAACCATAAAATAGGAAACTTACACGTGCTTTGGGATTCAGATAGTAAAGTCTTTTTCTAGGGTAGCTCATTACAAAAGCATGAATTCATTCACTGAAAAACAATCTCTTTCTCCTCTCTCTTACTTGTATTTGATCTTACGTTTTGGTGGCCGTGATGTGTTGGTGCCCCAAACAAGTGTTTAGTCGGCTAAATAAGTATATTAATCAGCACAGATGTCTGCAAGGACAAGGAGAAATAATTTCTGATTTCTCAATTGCATCTGTTAACTCCTCTGTAGCCTCTAAGAGGCCCAGCCTCCCCAGTGCCTCCTGGAATAGCCTGTTTAAGACTCTAGATTTTGAACTCATTCTTTGTAAGAGATGGGAGCTGCTGCCTAGAGAGGGAGGCTCACGGTGACAGGCAGGGAGACTCGCAGGAGAGGGGGGGACAGGCTAGGGAAACGCATGCAGGCTGGAAATGTGCCCTTTGTTTTCCTTTAAATGGCCTACCGGCCTTCCTTGGTGTAACCACAACATTGATGCTCTTCACTTGTCAACAAGCAGAGGAGGATGGGTGAGGCCTCCCTTGCCCCCCGCTGGCCAGGCCCTCCACGCCGACCTACCCAGCCCCGGCTTCAGCCCATTAGTCTCTTCTGAGAGCCTCAAGAACATCACTGGCCTTTCCAAGCTTCCCACGTATTTTTGCTTTCCTGGTCCAAACGTGACAGGGAGGAGGGGAACAGCAGGACAGACACTCCTCCTGGTGGGGAGGGTCTTAGACATGGCCTTACCTTTCTCCCCTGTGTAGGAGATGACATAACTATCCACGGGGGCAATGGCTGGCTGCCACATGGCCAAGGCTTCTGTGTCGCTGATGTTGGCTGTCACCAGGCCAGATGGGCCATCCAGAGCTGCAAAGAAAGATGATGATATAGTGAAGAGATAGGCAGTGGTGGGGTCAGACACCAGCCCACAGCTGCTCGGCTGTCTCACTGCTCCTGGACTCCTGGTGTTGGAACGTGGCGCCTGGTGCGCACACAGTTCACGTCCTGAGTCTGGAGCCAGGGCGCCCTGGCTTTGAGTCATGGTTTCTTCCCTTGCTGGCTGGCTTCTCTTGGGTCTCTGTTTCCCCACTTGTACAATGGAGATCCTCATTCTGCCTGGATTTATCCTCAGGGTTATTCTGATGCTCACATGATAGTATAGGTGGAAAGGAGCTATATAAACTGGAAAGGGCTGAACGTATGATGAGGGTTATCATTATGGTTCATCACTGTTCCCAGGGAAAGAACTTACAAAAACAGGGAGCCTCCCAGAGTCAAGGCTGCCCGAGGCTCTTCTGGGCTTTGAATGATAGCTCCGGTTAGGGGGCTGGTGGGCAACACGGAGCCAGGGCCCAGAGGCTGGCAGGCCCCGGTTCTATCGTGGCTTCTCTGCCTAGCGTCTGTGTGCCCTTCTCCAAACCTCATTTCTTCAGGTGTCAGAGGGCGGCTGCTAGATGGATGAACGAGACCTTGCGTGTGTGAGACGTGCTGGGGCAGCGCTCACTCACGGTGGCTGCTATTAGCAACATGACTATTAACGTTACTGGAGTCTTCGATATGATTGCCAAGTGACTTGTACTGACAAAGGGCGCTGGCCCGTTTAACCGACCCCTGTGATGACCCAGCAGCCCTTTCTCAGAAACTAACCTAAAGAGGACTATTATCCTCTTGCATTTGCATTTATGACTCAATTACTCCAGGACAACGGCCCTGGGAGGCTGGAGGTCAGCTGTCATCAGCTCATTTCAAAGATGAGGCTCCTGAGCCCCAAGAGATGTGATGACGGCCCAGAGAAGCAGAAGGAGGCAGAGTACTTTTGGGAGCCCACATGGTCAACTCCAAGCTCCTTCCTGCTTCAGCCTGTCTGTACAGAATCTCCTTTAAATGCCCAGGACAATGGGCCTCAGGAGGGAGTGCGTCCAGCGTTTGCAACCGGAAAGTCCATGAATGAAAGGTTTCTATGGGGGAAATAAGGGCCTGTGTGGCAGGGTGGACAGGACTCTGGGTTCAGATGGGATGTTATAATTGCATATAATCAACTTTTTTCGACTATTAGGATATTTTTAAAATTTCCTATGAGGCCCATTCTTTGGATCCCTTAATGGATTAGACTGGATAATTGCTCGCCTATCAAAGGATAAATTGTTCAGAGACGTGGCTGCCTGAAGAGAAATTTTCCACTTCATTCTCCTTCAATGCAATTCATTATTTCCCCCTCCTTACAGTATGCTGTACAAATCAGGTTGTAATAGGAAAACAATCCTCTATTTTAGAAGAACACAGGGTTTGGAGTGAGACTGACCTAAGTTCAAATTTGCTTCAGCATTTACTTTACTAGTTAGGTGGCCTTGGCCAAGGTATTTCATTTCCCTGGATCTCAGTTGTTTCCTCTGTAAAATGGGAATGACGTAGGCATTTGCATGGTTTAAATGCAAAGGGTTTAGGGACAGTGCCTGGAATGCAGTAGCAGCCCAGCCAGGAGTAGCTACTTTATAGCTATCACCATTACAGAGGGTTTCCTCTATAGGCAGGGAGGGAAGGAGGTGGATTAACGTGCACAGTCATTTCCATTTACAGATGTTTTACATAAATCATGTCATGTGATTCTTATGGCACCCTGCAAAGAAAGCAGAATTGTACCCATTTTACAGAGAAGGAAACTAGATCCTGAAGAAAGTAACTGACAGCTCATGTATCTAGAAGTGGTAGACAGGGCAGTATGACTCCCAAACGTGTGTTCTTTCTTCCACACTAACCCAAGAAATGAAGGCCCAGGGCAGTTCAGGATGAAATCAAGGGTCCCTGCCTATAACAGGCCAGGGACGGGCCAGAAATGAGATCTCTGGTGGTCCAAATTCAGTCCATTTTCCACTAGGATTTCCCAAATAAAAGAAATTTTTTCCAGTTGCTGAGTCATGAGCAATAGTGCGGAAGGTGAGAAAAACACCTGTGCTGAACGAGCCTGAGACTGGTTCGCTTTCCTCGAAGCCCTTCATGGCGATGACGCTGACAAGGTACTCTGCTCCAGGTAAGAGCCTCAGCAGCCTGGTCTGAGTCTTGGTTCCATCCACAGTTACCACTGACGGTGTCCCTGGAACATGGCAAAAGCAAGATCGGGAATGGTGAACCTCACTGAAACTTACTGTTGCCCCAAGAATGGGTGTATCCGATTTGGAAATGAAATTATATCTTGATCCAGTACCATTTTCTGGACTTCCTCTCATTTGCTCCTATCCTCTGGCATAAGAGAAGAGGTCTTACTTTTTGTATAATGCTTTTTTTCCACCCGTGCAGATGCCAAAAACCAAGCCAGGAGGGGAAGAAACATGAAGTCACAATGTGCTAAAAATGGCAAGTTTCCGTTCGGTAGAGAGCTGGCATGTTTTTATTTATTTATTTTTCCCACAGAGAATATGAAAAGCTCACTATGTAATGTATATCTGGTCTATTTAACCCATTGTCTTAGGTTTGGGTTAAGCAGATCTGACGGTGCATCCCCCCTGCCCCCACCACGGTCTTTGTTGTGGCCCCTGTGCATTGAACTAGAACTCCCACTTCTACTAGCAAAGTCACAACTCCCCATCTCTACTGAGACAGACAGATTTGAGGACCAAAGGATAAAACCTCACATACATCCAGGTCAGGATCAGCTTTCAGATGAGTGTGCTCAAAGAGAAAAGGACCAGTGTATTTAGAGTCTCTGCCATTGTGTGAAAACAACACTGGGGTCCATTTCTTATAGGAGTCGAGGGTTTCAAGGCTGGAAGAGGGTCTTCATAAAATGACCCTTCGCAAGGCAGTTCTTCCAAGGATCTTACAGCACTTTACAAATGAAACCTACAGATATGGTCTCCAACAGAAGGAAATAATTTTCTTTGGTCATATTTGGGAGGATGGGAGTTATCAGAGTCTCTTCACTACCCCACTCAAACCCTCCAGGCTGCTCCTTCCAACCCCTCCTTCCAGTGCCCTACCTCCTGCAATGGGCACGTAGGTAAT
The DNA here is from genome assembly GCF_011800145.1 of Mirounga leonina. Taxonomy (NCBI): domain Eukaryota; kingdom Metazoa; phylum Chordata; class Mammalia; order Carnivora; family Phocidae; genus Mirounga; species Mirounga leonina. The sequence continues at coordinate 18,637,125 of NW_023270433.1, read as the reverse complement.
CCGGAAGCTCTCCACCTGGGCAGAGGGCGCCATCCAGCTGACAGTGGCCGAATCCTCAGTGATGTCTGAGAAACTGATCTCCTTTGGAGAGCCCATGGCTGTCAAGGAGAAAGCACAGGAGAAACCCAGAAATAGTCAACTATCTTGCTCATCAGTAATTTTTCCTGGATTCCTTATCTAGGAAAACTCAGCTTCTAGAGTTCGTGTCTGAGCCAAGCCTTTAGGATGGAGAATGTGGTGATCTGTGGTCAAGTTGTGACTTGATAGAGACGATTGTTCTCGCATTCAGGTACAGGGCCCAGGGCCATGGAGCTGCCATTAGGTTTCACTCAAGTAGAATGTTAACACCACAGCTGATATCTGAGGAAGTGAGGCTGGTGGTTTCACAGCTTGGAATATGCCATCCTATAATTTTTCAGTTTTAGCATTTTTTCCAAACCTTTGCTTTCTAGTTCCTTTTATTAACTGATACCAAGACTTGACCATTGTACGGTTCTTTGTAACTGATAAGGATTAATCCTCATTTAGAAATCCCTGAGAAGAAAGTGTGGTAGCCATTTTATAGAGGAGGAAACTGAGGCTTGGTTCTCCAAGGCATATTGTTGTGGTGTGACCTTTCTGGGCCCAGGACGGGGCAGCAGAGCCAGCCCAGCCGAGGGATCCTGGACATGACACTGACATGGAAACTGACCTCGACGAACCCATTCCCAGAACTGGATGGAGGTCCAGAGCCGGGAGAGCAAGAAAAATGAACACGTCCTGTGCACTGGGTCTACCTGCAGGGAGAACCATGCCCATGGGACAGTTCCTGCTACATAAATACCATCCCCCCAAACCCAGGTTCCGTTGGCTTTTCTCTGTGTATTTTTTGGCTTCTTTCTTTGCCCTCTTCAGCTGACCATGTTTAACCAGAGACATCAGGAAACAATTTTCAGGTCTCCAGGGAGCTCATTTCTCATCTTTTCCCTCTCCAACCCACGCTGATCATTAAGTTTTAAAACCCACAGCCCACTTGGGGGGAGATGTTTTTCCCCCTCTCCATTTCTGTTTCTCTCCTCTTTTGGCTTTCTCCTGTAGCCTTTCCTCCTGGTAGTCAGACTCTGTGGCTGACGGGGGTTCTGCCCTCTCCTTAGAACCAAGCTTTGGAAACCACAAGGGCTCTGGAGCCTGGAAGATCCCTTCACTTCTGGGAGCCCCAGTGGGAAAAGTGATGCCCACCTACAGGAATATTTTCAGGATTAGCAGAGCTAGTGGGTGTAAAACCCTTAACAGAATCTGGCAGATAGTAAGGATTCAGTAAACGTGATTGTTCTCTCTTTATTTCCTTCCCCATAGAACTCTTTTTCCCATGGGCTACCCTGGATTTTGCAGTAACTCCCGGGAAAGGGCTAGATAAGGTTGGCTGAAAATAAAACCCAGTGAGGTGTGTAAATGCAGGCACTGTGGCTCTCCCGTGGCTAGCCTGGTCCACGCTGCCCTTCACTCTGACTGCAGACCTCAGCACATTTAAATATATCTTTGTGGCCACAGCTTTTTTTTCTAGATGCCAGGTTTTCTCATCTACAAAACGGCAATATCATCTGCCCTGTCTTAGAAGCCGTAAGAATTAGTAGCGTCATATATCGTGCGCGCCTGAGGGCCATGCTTGGTCAGAATGGCAGCAGGGAAAAAGCTATGCATAATAACCTGACGGAATGGCCCAGTAGTGATGGGCGTCCAGGCTCAGTGCTGTGCTATTTTTGGATGATAGGCCTTCCTCCATGTGGAAGACTATTTATTATTTTAGCGTATCTCCTTCTGCCATAAATATAGTGCCCATAAGTCTCTAGCTCCACAGTACAGGAGATGGTCAACGGGAACCTGCAGATAGAGCCTCACACGGCAACTAAATCATACTATTGAAAAGTTGAGAGACACAAGCAAGGCGATGCCTCTATCTCTTTTCCCAAGTGGACACTTGGTTTTCAATAAAAACTCCATTAGGGAAACATTTGGATTTGCTAAAAACTCCCAAGGAGGTTGAAGAGGGCTTCGATCTGCAATTTGCATAAAAAGTTGCCACCCCAAATCTGGAGCCAATGTCCATGGCTTTAATTATATGGCCACGGACAGTCATTTTAAAAAATGTATTCTCCCTTCAACATGTTTTTATTGAATACTTCATATGTCCCAGGTCCCGTATGAGGCTCCAGGGACAGCTACTGGGGCCAGTATGGTTTAAGAGCAAGGATTTGGGGGTTAGACTGACCTGGGTTTGGATTCCGTTCTGGCCTTCCTAACTAAAAACACCTTACCCCCTTAGGTCTCAGTTTCCACATCTGTGAAATGGGGCTGAATGCGGCGCTCCCCTGGTCTGGCTGTGTCATGGTGACTGACGGAGATAAAAGGGTGTCAGTGGCCCTGCTCACGTGGCATGGAGCACATGCTTTATAAATGGTGGTCACTGTCTTTAGGCCTCACGGGAGTCGGAGCCAGAGGCACCGAGCATAAAGGGCCTGGTTCATATAGAAGGGAAGACTGCCAAGCAAGGTCTCTGCAGACCTGCAGAGTCAGGCCCCCGGACACAGTGCCCTTGCAACTCGGTGGTTTGTGGTTTCGAGTGCATTCTGAGCTGGAACTGGGCAGGGGAGTTGCGAGGTTGTCTGGCTGGGAAAGGACCGGTGGGATGGGAGGGGGGCACCTTATGGGAGTTGGGAGCAGGGGCACTGACTACCCCCACGGGCCTCCGGGGTGGAAGGGAGTACCGAGGCTGTGCGTCTGGGGGCGGTGACGGGGACAGGTTAAGGAAGCATTTCAGGCTCCTCCCTAAGCACTATAAACTCCAGAAGAGAAAGACAAAGTCATCATTCTCTGTGGTTGGATTTTTAACTATTTTCTGTCTATTCCGGGGCCCCTCCATTTGGGGCACAGAGGCACATTGGCGTTTAGCTCCCCAGAGGCAAAAGATGCTCCTGGCAACTCTGGGCTTTCCAAAGAGGGACCATGACTATTGGGAAGTGGCTCAGACCACAGAAGGAAGAGGAACCATTGCAAAAACAGGGATCAACCTAAGTATCCATCAGTAGGGGACTGGTGAAGTAAATAAGGCATATGGGATTATCTCTCAGATCTAATAAGCAAGAAACACACATACCAGAGTGTGGAAGAATGCTCCCCGCAAAAAAAATTTAAAAAGAGTATAGATGTAAGTCTAATTTTGTCTATTCGTACAGACAAGAAACTGGTAATATTGACTACCTGTATACAGAGCAACTAGGGAGCAGGGAGAGAGTTGAATAGAGACTTTGCTATATGTCTTTTTTTAATTTTTGAATTTTGAACTGAGTGGACCATTAAAAAATAAAATTTACACCCAAACATAGTAACAATTAATATTGTTACAATGGGCAAGGAAACAAAGTACTTGACATTCATTATCTTATTTAAACCTCGTGGCTGAATTCTGAGTTAAATTCTACTTGCCAGATGAGGGGACTGAGGCTCAGAGAGGAAAGGAGAATTGCCCAAGGCCGCTCAGCTGGTAGAACAAGGCTCGTGGACTCCCAGGGGTCTACCCAGAGGCTCCAGACCAACCAGGTGCACTGCCCTTAACTGGCCTCTCTGCCCTGGGCACCTCAGGGCAGGCAGCCTGTGCTCAGGGAGTGAAGGAGACCCTGCAGCAGCTTTTATGAGGATAAAGAGGAACAGAACATCTCAGAGAAGGGTTTACAACTGTGCAGGGAAGGAAAGAGGAGGAAGGTTGGAAAAACAAGAGGGAAACTTTATAAGACTGACGAGGTGACGGTGGAATTAGACATATGCTGTCTAATGGAGTCACCTGTCCTGTCCTCTCCAAGTACCTGAGCAAGGGGTGCAGGCACACGTGTGCACACGCATGTGCACATACATGCACCTGCAAGCGCGCACGCGCACACACACACACTCTTGCTTCTCTCTGGCTGTGAAATACAAAGCCCCAAAACAAGAAATCAAAGAAAAGGCTGAAAGAGCAGGGTCTTTCTTTCTTTTCTTTCCTTTCTCTTTTTCTTTCTTTCTTTTTTCCTTCCTTCCTTCCTTTCTGTTTTTACAAAAAAAAAAAAAAAGGCTCTTGATTATTCATTGTTTTTTTGCTTTAGAACTGCAGGGCCTCTGGCAAAAAAGATTGGCAAAACAAAATCAGTGATCAGAAGTAAACTTTGAAAGGCAGTGTTTATAAACCAAGGTCAAAATCAGGCTCTGTCTGTGATCTGAAGTTGTTTTATGGGCAGCCACAGGGAGGAGGAGACAAGGACCCGCATCCCAGGGGTAGGGTGTCCAAGTTAATAAGAAACAGGGTTTTTCCTCTGACTGGATTGCCCTCTGCACTTCAGCGTTTCCTCCATGCCCACAGACATTGATTACGGTTTCTGTAGGTGGCTTCTCTGAGCTCAGTGTCCTGCAACTTGACATGATAATATACCCATCTCTGCACAAAGAGAAGGTTTTGGCTAACGTGCTCTATGCCCGTCAGAGACGGCAAGTACGTACATTCACTGGTTATCTGTCATCCAGCCTGCTTACATTTAATAGTATTAAAATAAGTATTAAAATAATAAAATAGTATTAAAATAAGTATTAAAATAACCACATTTGGGTTCTATACCAAACCTGGCCGTGCGACAGGAGGCAAATCACATCTTTGTGGACCTGACCTCAGCTTCTTCCTGCACGAGCGGAGGAGGCTGGGCTACACCCTTTCTTAATCCCTTTTACCTCTCCCTGTACCTTTGATTCTTTCTTCTGATTTCTCTTTGAAGCAGTTTGTCTCTAGGGAATGCTGTGTTTCTCCTTGTCCCTTAGTTTCAGGAAGGAATTCACCACACCTGTTAGAGGTCTTTGCCTCTAAAGAGTCCTATTACCAATCAATTTTTTTTTCTCCTTGAAACAACTCATATGGAAAAGGGTTTGCACTTCCCCCTCCAGTGCTTTTTAGAGTTGTTATGAATGTCTATCGTATAAAATCATGAGCTTTATGAAGAGCAGCCCTTGACCTTGCCAGCCCCCTCCTTCGATCCTTCCTGAGCATGGTACTGATTATTCACACGTAGCAGTTGATAAATATTCATCTTTCTAGGTGGAGGTGCCACTTCTCCATTATCCCCTGCACACTGTAAGGTCAAACATTTGCCCAGAGGTACTTTTGCATAAAAAAAAAAAAGATAAGATAATAGGCCGAAAGAAGGGTCTTTGGAATTTAAAAATTGCACTAACTGTAATGATGATCATGTATTAATGAAAATAATGCAACTCTAAATAGTTTTTATTTGCCAAGCCCTTGCTATGCACCAGATCCTCTGCTATGGGCTTGCCATGAATTATCTCATTCAATCCTCACAACTCCATTAAATAAATGGCATCAGGGTCCTCTGGCATAAAGACTCAGCCAAATTATCCACACTCACACTGTCTATAATTGAAAGAGCTTGGCTGCATTCAAAGCTCTTGCAATTTCCCAGCCCTGTGAGAGAAGACCCCCGAGTCAACGACTTTTCTTGGTTCTCTCCTGTTTATGTACAGTACCTGTGGTTGCTAGGGCTCGGACTGGTTGGGATCGCTTTCCACTGCTTATTCCATAGAGTTCAATTTCATACTCAGTGGCCTCTCTGAGACCAGTTATGTCCCTGGTTCGTTCGGGGGCAAGTAGGGTTATTTCCAGTGGCTCAGACTGCTTTTTGGTATCTCTGATTTTGAGAACAAAATTGTCGAAGACCCCTTCATCAGCTGTCCAGGACAGACGGAAACCATCTGGGGTGGCATCTGAAACCAGAAGGTTGTCCACCTCTGGCTCGGCTTCTAGAGGAGGAGAACATGGTGGGAGGAGGAGAGAGAACATCATTTCCCAGCCCGTGCAGTCTTCTTCTGCAGGGGGGGTTATCAGTATGCAGTGGCCCTGGCTCTCAAGGACAGAAGTGTCCTGAGATCCCGAAAATAAAATCATTCAACATAAACAAGTAGGTCCAGGAGAAGGGAAAGATGGAATTCACACATCCAATACAAGCCAAATGGATGCTTGCATATGTGAGTTTTGTCTAAAAGCAATTCTATAAATCCACATCTGGACTCCGCTTTGGCCCCTCCCATGCATTATTAAACAAAGTTCAAAGCCAGTAACTTGTTTACATTTGCTGTCTTCCAATGGCTGAGTGCCCATCCTCTGTGAGACCTTTTTCTTTTCTTTTTGAAAAGACAAATAAACCAGTATTAACGATCTGTAGAGTTGCCCATGATGATACTGCTGATTATATTTCCCTTGATCCTGAGCAAAATGGCTTTTAAAATGTTACAAATGTTACGGTCTTCTTGCGTTTTTCTTGGAACTGTTGTACTCAAGAAGGCTCCTACTCTTGACTTTGTTGAGTCCAGAGGGTAGAACTGAGGCTTGGAACCTCTTATGCTCCATACTTTGGACTCAAGGTATATGATCTTGGATTGCCTTCACTAGACAAAACTCATTGTCAAGGTGAATTTAGAGCTGAGTTTCCCAAAGTGTACTCAGAGCAAACTATTCCTGTTTGTTCTTCTTCCTTAAAAGGTATCTGGTGTCAAATAAGTTTGGGAAATACTGCCTGGGTGAGTCCCTCTCAGGAGAGACACATGCACATTGGGATATTCTGTAAAGCCTTTTGTCAAGGATCCTATCAAACTGTGTTTCCAAACTTATTTGAACATGGAACTTCTTCACCAAGCAGGACCTTTGGATATCCTACGGAACTAGTAAAATCTGGAAAGACTTTGGGAAACACAGATTTTTAACTGTTAAAGTTGTTAATGCTATATGTCTGAAGGAATTATTATTAGTCTTGAGAAAATTATGGATTTAGTCTGTGTCAAAGAATCTCTATGATATTAGTGTTGACCAACAAAGTAAGTTTGCAGCTGGGTTTCCAATAACGAGCCCACCTGGTAAGTTTATCAAGATCCACAGTTGAGATGTTGAGATGGCAAATGTTGCAAAAAATAAGTTTCTGAAATATACTCATTGGTATATTTCTTTTGAGAAGGCTGAAACATAGCTGAGGACCAGCCAGGATGTATACGGAAGAGAATGATGTGGAGTAAGCACACAACAACTATGGACAAGACATGGTCTGAAAGATTTGGGATGCCACGTGGCAAACATTTCGACCTTCTCATTTCTGGAGTGGGAGAAGAGGAGTGCTCAGTAGAGACACAAGACAAGAGAGAGTGTGGGGGGAAACACAAAAGAGCAGGCCACATCTATGGGTTACATAGAGAAAATGGACAAGGATGTTAAAACCATGGTGATGTGGTAGATGGATTACACGGAAGAGAACCAAGGAGGTGAGAAAATGGCTCACTTGAATCCAAATACCTGTAACAATCTCAGCCCTCAAGGGCTTGGTTTGGTGCCCTTGGGTGAAGCCAGAGACCATAACCTCATAGCCAATGCCAGTTATGAGGCCTCTAAGCTCCAGCTTCCTCTGGGTTCCTGAAAGTGTGAATTCCTGGGGGTCCAGCAGCTTCCCAGAATCCACCACCGTTACTAGGAAGCTGTCAAAGGCATTCTTCGATGCCATCCAGGAAACTGTGAACCCGTAGGGATTAATGTCGGAAATGGTTAGGTTTTCCAGAAGGGGCAGGGCCTCTGAAAGAAGGGAGGAGTGAAAATAACTCAGGTTAGCAGCACTGACCCTGCTGAGATAGCACACGTCTCCACGAATACCGACAGATACCCAATCAATCACTAAATGTGTTAAATTCTGAGAAAATGAATATTTAGTAAAAGCTTATTGGGCGCCAGATGATATCTCATGTCAGTCTCTCAACAGGCCTATGCGATAGACGTTACTCCCATTATGCTGGCAAAACACCCTGAGTTTCAAAGAGGTTGATTGGTTTGGCCAAAGTCACAGAGCTAGGATGTGACAGAGCAAGGTTTTTAGCTGGGTCTTACTCCAAAGGCCATGAATTTTTCCCTATAAAATTGGATAGCTTATGTTGGTTTTGGATCCCTTTCTCTCTCCCACTTTCTTCTGAAGGTCTTGAAGGAAATCAACTTTTTTTCCTCCCAAATATACTTATATGTACTTTCTTTTTGGTATACTTCACATGTTTATCCCACTTCTGGTTCGCATTTTGAATCAAGTTGATGAGGCCCATTAGTGACATATATCCTTATAAGCTGAACTAGAAGGAGGCGGTAAGATTTTTTTCAAATGTCAGAATTAACAAATCATGGTCGTGGCCTAGTAAGGAATACTAGGATTTGTTAATTCTTTGGCTGTTTGTTTTCCTGGATAAAGTCAGGAGCTAAAGACATGTCTGGATCTTTAGCAAGTTCTGTTGTCATCTATTCATTCATTTACCAAACATCTGTGTCCGAGGCACTCTTATTTCTTAGGTGCCAAGGGGTCTTCACACATTGGGATTTCCAAAAGGACTGAGCTTATATCACTTAAGTTTCTAAGTGCCATTACTTCCCAACTGACTAGGCTTCACATCCGTTTTCCTATATAAATGACACTGTGAAGTAGCTATTGTTACCTGTCCCCTCACCCCCATGACATCTAAGGAAACGGAGGTCAATAACTTATCCAGGATCACACATCTACTGGATGGCTAAGCTGGCCCCCCACCCAGGCCATCTGATTCCAAGCTCAATGCTCTTTCCACACCCTGAGCCAACGTCTAATTAGTCGACTCCATCAGGGCTGGCAAGTCTGGAGGCTTAAGTAGGATTGGTGTAGAAGGCCCAGTGCCTCTAGCAGAACAAAACATGGTATTGGTGACTGGTTTTCACAGGAGGGGGCGTGGGCCTGGGAACTCCATGACCAAGGTTGCTTTAGCCCCACCTCATTTAGAGGCGCCTTTTCCATTGCTTCTAAATAGAAACGTTCAAAGAGATAAATGACCTTACACTGATACCCGGAGCCTAATCCACGGGATGTAAAGAAAAATGTTTAAAAAAAAGATTTTGGTGATTGAATGAACAAGTGAATGAATGCCCTCATTCCTGAAGCAGAGATTTAAATTTTGTTGTAGCTTGGACCTGCACTTATTTAACACACTTGCTGTTTGTTTTGAGGCTTTTTTTTTTTTTTACCATGTAAGGCTCTCTCCCAAATCGTAACTCTATCAAAGGCAGAGATGAAATCGCATATCCTGTGCAAAGAGGCTTCTCTGTCTGCAAGACAAGGGTCTCAAGTTCTGTTGCTGAGTTTTGTTTGGATAAATGGTGCCTCTCCGGTAGCTAGCCCTTTTGCACCACCACCCCATCAAAGCGGTGGATTCCAATGAAAAGGAGGGCGTTCAGGCTAATTAGTCAATCAAGGGCTTGTTATTTATAGTCATTCATGTTCAGCTTTTTTTTTTTCTTTTCCTTTTTAAAAAATATGCTTCTTTTAAAACTCAGCGTCTTTTCACTTCAAGGATTAGCTGAGACAATGCTGTAACCAGATCTAGGATTCCCAAGACCAGCACTCCCAGCCTGCCTCTCTCCTCTCTGTTCTGTGGGAGGTCCTGCTGGAGGTAAGGCGACAAGTAAGGGCCTGACTGACCAGGAGCCATTCCTCCCCTCCTGCTCATTTCATGGCTTTGGGACAGGACAGAATGGAAGTCCCCACCGCTCCCTCCCCCGCCCCACACAGAAATGAGCATGTTCTGCATTTGAAGACTTGTCTGAATGACTGAATTCACAGTAGGCAACGGGACAGAAAATATAACCACTTTCTGGTCTCCCATTAAAACATGTACGTGTTCTCTTAAAAATCGTAAGAAAGTCATAGTTTCATAACAACAGTTGCTGAGTTTCTGTCTAGACTTGTGGCTTATTTTTCAGAACACAGCTCCCCTCCTATTGCTAGGAAATGGAAAGAACCCAGTATCTGTAAGATGCCTGCTGGATGCCAGGCCATTAAAGTTCATTGTATCCATTTAATTCCTGAGACAAGGGCTGCCCCAAGTAGCTGTGGGTGTCCTTTCTTCATTCATAAGGAAATTGGAATTCAGAGCAGTTAAACACCAGCTAAGATTACGCAGCTAAAAAGATGTGGGAGAAGATCAGAAACCACTCAGGCCTGATATCAAAACCCTCACGCTTCGAGGTCATCACGGCTGCCTCCAATTAAATATTTAATTGAACGTATTAACATATCTTACTGGCAGCAGTTTAGATGCTGGGAGAGGCCTGGTTTAATGTGAGAATCAGCAGGCAAAGTCAGTCTCCTGAAAATTATCATTAGTGGAAGGCAAGAGACTTCTAAATATTTCCTGAGGTTTGTCAGGCTAGAGATTTGGTAAATCGACACCATTTGCAGTCTTTGCCATTGATTTGGGATAATCTCAGGCAAGAGAATGGAAGGCCACATCTTTATGCAATTCTTACATAATTCAAAGAGAGGTTAGAGGTCACATTCAATAAATGGGTAAACTTTAATTAAGTTTGGATTTATCTGCTATCCTAGGTCAAACCTTCAGTAATCTGTTGTAGATGTTGATTTAAGACAAAGTTTTTTTTTTTTAAAGAAAAAGATAAATTACTGCATTTCTGGGGCAGGTAGTTTATAAACTGCCTTACATAGCATGATTTATGGACAAAATTCCTGCTCTTGGCTGTTACTTAGAACTCACTCTTCAGCCAGAATCGCTAAAATATGGATCAGCCCGTAAAGCTAGGCAGGGAAATCCCTGGAGATTTCATGGAGCTGTCGAACACACGGTCTCCATTTCCCACAAAGGGCTGTGAAATACCCATCTCTGCCATAGGATCTGCTCTCCCTTCACTTAGACATTTACATCCGGGGTGAAGACTGTATTTGGGGTTGAATTTCCCTTTAGAATGTCTGTCACCTTTCCCCTGCTCCCCATCTCAGAATTCTAAACAGACAAGCAAGAACCTCTAAATGAGTACCTGTCATGACAAAGGCAGTGAGGGGCCTGGTGGGGTCCCCAGCCGAGGTGGTCCCTGCCACACTAACGTCATAGCCAGTGTTCTCCACCAAGCCCGTGACGTGAGCGTGCTGTGTGTCTCCTGAGACCGTGAATTGCTGGGGCTCATACAGCGAGTGAGAATCGCTAACATTGACAACAATCTTTGCAAAAGGCCCGGCTCGAGCGGTCCAGGACACGTTGAAGCTGTCAGGAGTAACATTGCTAAGGATTAGCGTGCCCAACTGTAGCTCTGGCTCTGAAGGGAAAGGGACATGGGCGAAAGAGAAGGAGAGAGACATGATTAGAGGAAGCAGTGGATTTTCCCAGAACGTAGCCATAGGACATGAAAGTGCCAATCCCTCCAAATATTTGCAGAAACGTAGTGTATCAGGCTGTGGCTACAGCTGCTTGACTATAATGCTAGAGAATACATTGCTTTCTCTGCAGGCATGGATGTGCATTCTTTACATGGACAGACATGACCATTTGCTGGCCATGTATGAAGACAAGTGAACAAGCCATTAAAATGGTAGATAGGAGTAACATAGAATATTAAGGGTGCATTTCTAGGTTTGCAGTGGGCCATTAGCTCCGTAAGATGTTCTAAGAAAAACAGCTTTATAGTGAAGTATTTATGGATATTCTATCTCACCCTGGAGATTTACAAAGCATGTTAGCATTTTATAGCCTCTGAAATGCTGGTTCTATAAAGAAACCTACTTAATTTTGTGTAGCCAGAATTTCACAAACTTTCTGATCAATGGATACCCGTTCTGAGAAATATTCTTTGAACATCTCAAGGAGCTGGTGCTCCACTGAGCACAGCTTAGAAAATGTTACTTTGAAGTTTCCTTATTTAGTCTTCTTTTGATCTGTTTGGATTGTACAAATTAAAGGCTGATATCCATACAAGAGAAATTCTCCATAGTATTTAGAAACCTAAAGGTTTCTTATACACCATAGGGAAATCTGTATCCTACCCTAAATACAGCAAAGGTAAAATGGCTTTCATGAAATCATTCCTGGTGTATGCAAAAGTTAAAAGAAAATTTAGCTAGGTGTTGCATTTTCTGCCTAGGAAATTCACTTACTGGATAATTAGCAAAGATAGCTAATTAGCAAAGATAGCTAACCTCCCCTGGAGGTTAAGTTTCTCTTCTCCCTTAGGGACTAGGAGATCAGTGATGAAGGGAACTCATTTTTAATGTAGGGGGCCTGCACCACTAGTTTCAGCTGGAATGTAGATGGTCTGACCTCCTCAATGCACACTTATCAAGTAATACTACCACTAAAATGAGCTCAATTCCGACTGTATTTTAGAAAGAGGCAGCAGTCCTGGAGGCTTGAGGTACCAGGGCCAGCCTTTAGGGTTAGGAAGAGAAGCAGACTATTTCCTCCAGGGACTTGGGAGTTGTGTGCCTGGATGTCCAGGGTTAGGAGGAAAGAAGGGGCTCACCTGGAGAAACTTTAACTGGACAATTGCACAGTATAACTCGATGCCACAAAGTCTCCAAGGGCAACACGGATCTGGCTCAGAAGCAGAATATAGCTGTAAGGGACAGCCGGGATCTCCTCCTTAGCAACTCATTTGAGAAGCTAATGATGCTATAATTTTTAGCCACGACGTTGGCAAATTACTTCAACCACACTAAAGGTAGAACCCTCCAAATAGGCCTCTGTTTGCTCTTTCCCTGTATTTTGCTGTGGGAGCAATCTCTCCAAGTAAGGATGCATGTTAGGACTCTTCTCATGCCCCTGGACAGAGACTGGCAGTGGGAACACATTCACCATGCAGAGTAAGACCTGGATTCTCATGGCCAGCTTGACCTCCAGCTGTCTCCCAAAGGCTGCAGCCAAGCTGAAAAGTGAGGAGCAAGAAGAACCTCAGAGAGACAGAGAGGGAAGGTAGGAGCAGTGTTCCATGCAAGCTGGGACATCTTTCCCTCCCCAGTTCTGACCCTTCAAAACAATTCCTGGACATGCTGTCTACTTCCAGGAAACACAGATCTTTTCGAAATTTAATGCTCTGAACGTTCACCACATGCACCAAGATTTGGACAAGATGACAGATGAAAGAAGACTGACATTTCGTGATAGGTGTCAGTAGATGACAAAGCATGCTTCATAGGGTAAATGTCAAAGGAGAACGGTCTGTTTGTAGGGAAGGAAAGCAAATAGAAGTCTCAAGAACATGATGAGACCACCGGGTCCTCTCACGTGTGTTAGGGTTTTTTCTCTGCATGCTCCTGGCACTGCTGTTTAGAATCTTGGGGGAGAGAAAGAGGATGTAGAACATTCTGATCAGGGGACGAAAAGTGGCATGCACGCACCTCTTTGAATATGACATAGGCAAACTCTGATTAGACCACAGGCAGATGATAATGGGTGGAACTGGAAACGATTATTCAAGATCAGATGGAAGGATGATTTAGAAATTCAACCAAAGCAAGTCAGGTTAACTCTATACAAACACACAGCAACTCCTGATGTGAGTGCCTATTTAGGAAAAAGAGGTTGACATTGAAGTTCCTTAATTTGGGGTGAGAGCTTTTTTTTTTTTATGTTTTAAGGCTCTGATTTGGGGGGCTCTATCAAATTTGAGAACGATCTGGAGGAACTAGGAGGATGACAAATGGGTAGTGAGTGATTTTTCTTTTTTTTTTTTTTGGAATGATCCTCAGAGAAAGTTTAATGCAGAGAGAAGAAGCCGTCGTGGGAAATACCTGTGGTTGCCTGGGCCATCAGAGTCTGAACACGGTGCCCGCCCATCAGCCCGTGAAGGTGGGCAGTGTAATTAGAAGAAGCTTTGAGGTTGGTGATGACAGAGCTGCGAGATGCTGCGGGCACAGAATGCACCACCGTCTCCTGGCGGGGGTCAGAATTCCTAACTTCTATAAGAAAGCTATCAAAGGTAGCCTCCTGGGCTTTCCACGAGAGGGACACACTGGCCCAGGTCACATTTGAGATAGTGAGGTGGCTAAGGAGAGGTTCGGCTACTAAAGCAAGCAGAAAAAAAAATAATAATGAAAGCGCGTCAGTTTAAAACACGGTTACAGAGTCAAAAACCGAAACACGTAAGATTAAATCCATAAAGTTTTAGACTTCATCCTTTGATAAAGACACTGGTCCTGTGTTGAAGCCCAGTTTGAACCAAGAGAAACGAATGGATGAGGTTGGTGGTTTTCTTCCCTAGGTCTCAGTGTACTGAACCTGGCGGGGGCAACCGCTCCATCACCCGGCTGACAATTTGTAGTCTCACGTAGAACGAGGACAGACCCTCCCTCAGCCATGGGTGGCTTAAGTGATAGATGATTTTGACGCTATGATGGGAACTCTTCTTGGATTCACTGATTCACTGTCCAAAATGTGCTAAGAATGCTATTTTGAATGGATAAGCTTCTCCTTTCTAAATTCAGATAGAGAATTCTCTTTTGCTGCATGCCAGAGAGCATCTCGTGTCGTATGTATACCACAGACACTACACATTTAAGTAAGAGCAGCTTATGCTTTGGTTGACCAAGTTCCTTATTTAAACATGACTACTTCTCTTTTTGAAATCAACCATTCACTCTCTGGGGGCAAGACAGCATGCTCAGGTCTTTGCTCCCAGAGGTCGTGATGGAATCTGGGCGTTCCGTATGGTACCACTTCCTCGGGCACCCATCCGATTAGTAATCTGCTTTTTTTTTTTTTTTCTTTTAACATTTTCGCAGTTGAAAAAAAAAAAAAGCACCAACACGATTTCATTAAATCACTGGGATCCTTGGGTATTTAGAGGCCACAGATACTAGGGTAACACAAAATATAATTTTTAAGACCTCTTTGACTGATGCAGACATCTTTCCAGATCAAGGACAACTCTGGCTTTTTAGGTACGGAAGGGCAGAATTTTTTTCTCCAGATTCCATATGGCAATCTGGACCAGACTACGTTTAAGGCTGCACATGTCCTGGCCAGTAATAGATCAGGCAAGGGGCTTCATGGAAATCCACCATTTGGGCTGCTGTTGGAAGAGAGTTATGTTAAGCAGTGCTCCAGCCTCGCATCCTGGAGGAGTTCAATGTGTTATGGTTTGTGCCTCAGTGGGCGAGAAGGAGCAGCTTCGCCTTGCAAAGAAGATTCTGGAGACCTGGAGAGAGGGTGTCAGACATGGGAGAAAGCAGATGTACCTGTGGTGGCAGTGGCACTGATGACTTGGGTCCGGATGCTGGGAGCGAGTCCCGAGAGGTAGATAACAAAATGATTATTAGGGTGTAGCCCTGAGATGTGGGCAGTTCGTTCAGCACCAGAGATATTATATTCCATCGTCTCCAAGAACCTATTGGAATCAACAATTTCAATGGTAAAGGTCTTGAAGGCCCCATCGGTGGCTGTCCAGGAGAGATTGAAGCTCTCAGGAGTTATGTCAGAAACAGTTAAGTTTCCAATTTCAGGTCCTGTGGCTGAAAAAGGGGGTAGGAGAGAAGAAAAAAAATCGGGGGTTAATGATTTGGCTTGTGTTTTAAGACTGAGGTTGCTAATAGAACCACGGCTAGGTAGAAGGATCTGCCGGTTCAGTGTTACGGTGAAATGCAGCAGGTGTTACCCAGCGGTGCCGATGGGAAAGAAAGAGGGGCGTTTGTTAACAGGAGAAGACCAAGAGGAAGGTTGCGCAGTTGGATTTCCCTGCTCTGGAGCTGCCTTACATGATCAGGCTGGCTGAGATCCTGCGTGTGAGAAGCCGTCTAAATGATGTCAGCAGGAACTGTGGTGCCTAAGCTCAGATGCTCCAGGGAGCCCCACCGCAGGGATGCTGGCCATTGCTCAAAAGATAGGCATTCTGGCAGCTCCCAGTCTCTTGAATTGCACTCAAGAGACCCCAAGTTGGCTCCCTCCTGGGGTCATCCTTTGCTTTGAGGGAGCTCCCATCTATTTAAATGAGGACTAAGTAACTCTGATGCCATTACCTTCCCAAGGTGGTACCTCGGGGCTTCTGCCTTTGTGACTTAAAGGCAACTGGCAACTCAGTGTGGTTCTTGGTATTGTCTTCATACTCCTGACAAGGGCCGGCTGTTTTCATATTCTGTTGGAATAGCTCGTCCTCTCTTAACTGCTTCTACGTGGGCCAAGAAATCCACCACTGCATGGCTAACCAGGAGAGCTGAGCCGATGCAAGGCATTCAGGTCACCCTGTTCGGCCAAGAGATAGCATTCTGTCTGGGAGACGGTCCTACCAGTGCACAAGCACTTTGTCATGCAGCAGGAATAAAACAGGCAGAAGGCAGGCAGAAGCAGCGTGGGAAGAGCTAGTATTGCTTCTCTAGCAGGGAAGGAGAAGGCCTTCCCATCCCATCAGATGTAGTGAGACACAGATCAGATGGAACCACGACCCTTCTCCCCTCCTACCAGTTCATCAGAAACAAGACTGTTGCTATCATTAAAAAGAAACACACACACACACACACACACACAAGTACTAAGGGCACCCAAACCACAAGATCTGCAGGAAAGATCGGAAATGGCAGGTGATTTCTCTTGCCTTCTGGGAAGGGATGATTTATGATCCCTATGTCAGATCAAAGGGCCCTGGGTCCATCCAGGGCACCTCAGTTGCAATTTCTGGGCATTTCAAGGTCATCATTCATACAGTGGCTGTCCGTATTATGTTTATCTCGGCCAGAATGATTGAAATGATCAAGGCTAAAATGCAGAGCTATGCTTTTGCTAGGATCAAGGAGGTTGTTGTATGGGTTTGTAAGGAAGTTTAGTTGTAGTAATCATCTAAAAGTGGGGCAGGCCCCTGCAGAACCAAACACGACAGCTCTGCTGAGCGTCCACCCTGGGGAGGCGTGTAGGAAGGGAAGAAATGGGAAACAGCGCTGGGGAAGGCTGCTCACTGTAGCAGGCTCCTGGGGGTTCTGAATGCCTTGCCGCTGGAGCCGAGGGACAGGTCAAGTTTAACGCACGGTCCTGGGTTGGCGCTGGGAGTGTGCCACGCCAAGGCCAACCCTCCAGGGAGCACCTCTTTTTTTTTTTTTTTAAAGATTTATTTATTCATTTGAGAGAGCGAGAATGAGAGAGAGTACATGAGAGGGGGGAGGGTCAGAGGGAGAAGCAGGCTCCTCGCTGAGCAGGGAGCCCGATGCGGGACTCGATCCCGGGACTCCAGGATCATGACCTGAGCCGAAGGCAGTCGCTCAACCAACTGAGCCACCCAGGCGCCCCAGGGAGCACCTCTTGATTAAAAGAGCAAAAAGGGCATCAGAGATTTGACATTCATAGCCTGGGACATTCCTTACTTCAAATGCTGCTGTGTGGACTTCTAATGAATGGTTTCTTCTTTGGTACTGTCTCCAGTCATAATTGTGCGATTTTTTTTTTTTTTCCTTTTTGGTCTAGCTATTTGCTAATTTGATGTTCTAACAATGACTCAGTATCTGAGAGAATTGCCCAGAGGAGGGTAATTCAGTTCTCTCATTATACTCAGCGCATTTTAAAGAAACATTTAAATTAAAACATTTCTTTTAAATGCAAGAACCACAGTGCCCATACATACCCTTGAGGGATTTGGGATAGTAAAG
Organism: Mirounga leonina; assembly: GCF_011800145.1. Classification (NCBI taxonomy): domain Eukaryota; kingdom Metazoa; phylum Chordata; class Mammalia; order Carnivora; family Phocidae; genus Mirounga; species Mirounga leonina. The sequence goes on along the minus strand of NW_023270433.1, from coordinate 18,619,657 downwards.
CACCATTTCCAACTAGCAAAAGGACTCTCTAAAGTAAATAATCTGTGCTCAACCAGAACTCACATGTGGCAAGGGGCGGCTTTTAGTTATATTCCACCCCTGGAGAAGAGAATTAAAACCATCCGGCTGTCTCCTGGAACAGAAAGCCATCATTCAGAAAGAGAGGGGTGGTAGGACTAGGTAAAGGCTGAGAGAGGCTGAAGGCTGGAGGTCAGAAAAGGCAACATCTCTATCATTCATTTTCGAAATGGCAGAGGCTCGTAGACCAAGGCACAGTTCACAGGGACGTCTCTGAGCATGCACGCCAGCCACTAAGCAACAGAAGGGAAGGACTCAGACATAGAGAAAAGCTGACTTTCTGCACAGTCTCTTGGAGAGGAAGCAGGGCGGCTTGGGGAGGGGCATCGGCAGTAGGGAGGAGGGTACCTGTGGAGGCCTCGGCAGAGAGCACCGGTGTCCTATAGCCCCGGATCACCCCGTAGATGGTGACTCTATAAGGGGTGGCCGCCTTGAGGCCCGGGACGTCCACAGCCCGCAGGCTGCCGGGAACCGTGAGGTTCTGAGCTGCCTCTACCCAGTTGGCTTCCTGCACCTGAATGACAAAGTGCTCATAGGCCTGGTCAGTTGTGGTCCAGTTGAGTTTAAGGCCATCCCAGCCAGCCTCGGTCACGGTTAAGTCCCCCAGCTGAGGGAGCTCCTCTGAAGAAGGACAGAGAGGTATTTGTCAGTTCTGCAAACCACAAAAGGAGGAAACCAAACGTCCCACAGCCCAGCTCTAGGGAAGACAGAAAGAGGCGTGAGAATTTTCGTGGGCATGTGTGGTCCTTCTTGGTCTCTGGGCATTTATTTCCAGCTTGAATGGCTGTGACCTGGCCACAGCTTTCTTCAGGAGTTGAAAATGGTCAGAAAGGGGAAGATCCTCATGGTTCATCCTTGAGATGGCAATGCTATCTGGCAGACCACTGAATAGCCCACGTGGGAGGTCTCTGGGCATGCATGGCCAGAACCTAAAGGGCAGCTGGAAAAGTGGGATTGTGGGTCAGGGTAAGGGGGGTAGGGACGGTTAAAAGTGCAGGCTTTGCAGGCAGCTGGGCCTTGGTTGGAATTCCAACAATATTTATCACCCGGGTAGTCTTGAACCTATCACCCAGCTCGTTCCCGAGTCTCACTCTCCTCACCTATATAGGGAGCTGACAGTGCCCTATCATTGGACCGGGTGATGGCTAAATACCATTTATGAACCCTGGAGCGTCATACCTGTCCCACAGTGAGTGCCCAGTAAGTGGCAGCCCAACAAATACATCATTGTTTAGATGCTTCCCCTTGGCACTTCTCAGCCATATTGGAGACAATTATCTGCCTCTTTCATGACTTCACGTTGGAGGGACTGTCTTATTGCTGGCCACCTACTATCGGACTGGCTTTATAAAGTGTACGCTGGGGGCGCCTGGGTGGCTCAGTTGGTTAAGCGACTGCCTTCGGCTCAGGTCATGATCCTGGAGTCCCTGGATCGAGTCCCGCATCGGGCTCCCTGCTCGGCAGGGAGCCTGCTTCTGCCTCTGACCCTCCCCCCTCTCATGTGCTCTCTCTCTCTCTCATTCTCTCTGTTTCAAATAAATAAATAAAATCTTTAAAAAAAAAAAAATAAAGTGTACGCTGTCTCAGTCTGGACAAGTCTGCTGTTTTATCTCTGGACTTTACTCTGCTTTCAGGGATCAAATGTTCTGTGCTGGATTCTTGGCTCGGTTCTTTCCCTCCCACCTTCTGCAAGTACTCTGTGCCTGGATGAAGAATGTCTGTACCATGAAGCAAAGCCATTTGTACAAGATGAGTGCCCACTTTTAATTAAAAGTGATTATGTTTTGCTCGGTAAATGATGCAGAGCAGGGCCCACTGTTTATCTTTCTACCACGTAGGAAGGAAATTTAACGAAGTTCTTTTTGCTGATTTAAGAAGTCTGGATTCTGAACATGGCAAAACCCACTGCTTAGTGGAACACCTCTCAGGATTAAATGCAATCTCAGACTTTTCTCTTTTAACAGGCTGAAGGGGCCATGGATTCGAAGTTAGAAAAGGAAGTATCTGAAGGGACTTCAGCCACAAAAAAAGTGCGCCCGAGGTACTTATTCTCAGGTATTTCAGGACTCAGTGTACTGTGAGAGTCTGAGCAAACTCAGCCTGTTAGAGGAGCTGATTCAAGCTGTACCACATGACTTTGGTGCTTTTGGGCGTATCAGTGCAGTAAGTCCCCTCTGCCTCCCTAGCTCACCAAGAAGAGCTGTCCATTTACCTGTCATGGAGTGGGGCAAAAGGAGTTCTGTTGCTCAAAACAAAAGTTTACATCCCATAGGTAGAGACCCATAGCATCCCACATCCAGATCACATGGGCCTCAAAAGCCCCTTTTGCTTTGGTGGATTGCAACATCGCTTTTCTCATTTTTGGAATTGTGTGTAGTTTCTAGCAAGGACCAAATTTACTTGGTATATGCAAGCAAGAACAACAATTTATTTGAATTAGGTTATTTGGATGGTATTATCAAAACACAGGATGTATAGAGAAGGGCATGGACTGAGGGCCCAGCATAAAAACCCTACCAAAAATTTGGCCCATTTGCCCTTTTTAAGGCTGTTTCTAAACACCTCACAAACAGCATAGCATTTCCTATAACAGATGGAACAGCATTATTTCCAGGGGACAAATTGGGATAAATTGTTTTTCCTCCCCAAACTGAATGAAAAACATTGAAGTCAAATGTGGCTGTTCTTTCTTGGAAATGTGCTTGCTGCCCTGAGTATCTGTTAAGGGGAGAGAGACTTGGACAGTTTCGGCCGAAGATGGCCAGATTGCTTCAGAGCTTATTCCATAGTGATGTACTACAAGTTGGACGGCAGTCAGTGACTCTGAGGCCACTTGTGATAAGATTTCTCTAGAAAGTTCTGACCTTATTCTTGTGCCACAGCCGTACTGTTTCTGCTATTTTCATTAGGATACGTTGCTACCTGATATATTTACCTATTTGCTGTTCAGTATTTACCACAGGATGGGAGCTTTGCTAAGCACTTTTGGTCATGGTTTCATTCACTGCTCAGGACAATGTTCTGAGGTGGGGTATTATCTCCTAACTGAAGGTGAGAAAAGAAGACTCAAATGTCAAAAGAAATGTCAAACGACAGACCCAAGAACATCCAGCCAGGAAAGTGAAATTCCAACCCAGACCTCCCTGAGTTCAAACTTGCTTTCGCATGGCCTGTCAGGAATATTGGGATAAAACTCGGACGCATGGGGAATGTTCTCGATTCCAAAGAGAGGTTGGCTCAGTCACGTCCCTGGTGTGGGAGGAGGGTCCTATACCTGTGACGGCCTCCACAACAAGGGGTCGAGTGCTGCGGCCTCTGACCTGGCCATGCAGGGTGGCCGTGTAAGGAGTTCCGGCCCTGAGGCCCGGGATGTCCACAGAGCGCAGGCTGCCAGGAACCGTGAGACTGTGAGCTTCCTTGGCCTGGTCAGCCTCCTGGATCTCAATGATAAACTGCTCATAGATCCCATCGGGGGCGGTCCAGTCCAGACTGAGGCCATCCCAGTGGACCGCGGTCACTGTGAGGTTTCCCAGATCTGGAACCTCCTCTGCATGAGGACACAGAGTAGCTGAGTTACTAAAAAAGGTAATTGCATGCCGGGGTTCAGGTAAGATGACACTTTGGCTGGGGTTGGGACGAGTTGTCTGGTTAGTGTTGATTACAGATGCGTGATCTATAGCAGGTGTCAAGCACACTCTGACTGTTGGCACTAAAAGCCAGGGTTTTTCTCTTCAGTCTCTGGGAATGAAAGATAGTTCTAGGAATTGTTCATAACTTCCATTCTTAACATATAAATGGGGCTTTGGGGAATCTTGGTGTGTTCTTAAAATGAGCTCAGACCACTTTTTTTCCACTTGCAAACTGCGCTTTCCAACTCCTCGGCTATTATGACTGAAACTTGCTTTGAAAGAAAAGTCACCTCTCACTTTTGTAAGGGGAGAGTAGGTGGAATTTTCCATGGAATTGGCTACCATGCTAGACTAGGACTTGGCCAAATAAGGGATATGACATTTGGAGGGAAGCAGGGATGATTCACCGGTGTTCCCCAGTGGAGCTGGGGCTGAGCCAGCTTAGAGCAGGAAGAGTTTGATCCGTCCCAAGCAGAGACACAGGGAGGAAGCAGAGTAATGAGCTAGTCTGGAATACCTGTCAAGACTTCAACAGAGAGAGGAGTCGTGCTGAAGTCCTGCGTGACCCCACGGATGGTGACGCTATAATGAGTGGCTGCTTTGAGCCCAGGCAGGTCCACGGACCTCAGTCCTCCCGGGACTGTGAGGTTCTGGGCTGCCTCTTCCGCGTCAGTCTCCTGCACCTGAATGAAAAACTGTTCATAGGCTCCTTCCGGAGCAGTCCAGTTGAGTTTGAGGGCATCCCAGCCCACCTTGGACACCGTGACCTCTCCCAAACTGGGAGGTTCCCCTGGAGAAGGACAAAGAATGAGTTTAATGATCAAATCACACAGCAAGATTCAGGGAATCTTGGACACCAGAGTAGGCTTTAGATTACTTAAAAATACAGGACTGTCTTTAGATAAACATGCATCATGCAGCTTCCTGAATTCGAGAAATAGAGCAAAGAACATGAGGTATAGAAAAATATTTGTCATCTTATTTTATTCAAGAATTGCCCCAACCTTCAGTGGGCAGGGAGATTAATTTTCTGATTTTTCTTTTCCTTTTAAATAGAATGCCTTCACATCCCTTACCAGGAGGGAGTCTGTTTGTGAAGCTAAAGAGCCCTGCCACTGGGGCTGTGTGGAGAGCCCCCAGGCAGGGCTCTGCACAGCCCCAAAGGGTGTTGTTCACAGGGGGTGCGATGTCAAAGGTGCCCCTGGAGTCGTACAGCCTGACGGCTCCCCTTTATTAGACACCACAGCGCTGTAACTTGGGGCCGAAGAAGTCCATTCAAAAGTGAGTTGTGTCTGATGATCCGTGGGTAGTTTCCTGTTAGGGACAACAGAAGCTAGAAACGGAAGGGTGAGAGAGAGATACCTGTGGAAGCCTCGGCAGAGAGCACCGGTGTCCTATGGCCCCGGATCACCCCGTAGATGGTGACTCTATAAGGGGTGGCCGCCTTGAGGCCCGGGACGTCCACAGCCCGCAGGCTGCCGGGAACCGTGAGGTTCTGAGCTGCCTCCATCCTGTTGGTCTCCTGCACCTGAATGACAAAGTGCTCATAGGCCTGGTCAGCTGCGGTCCAGTTGAGTTTAAGGCCATCCCAGCCAACCTCGGTCACGGTGAGGTTTTCCAGTTCAGGGGCATGGCCTGAATAATGACAGAGATGGGTCAGTTAAACTGTTCCTCAAACCCCTTTCCTTCTGGGAACCCAGAAATGGCAAACCCGTTACCAGTGCTGAAAGGCCTGTGGTGGGGGCCGGGGCAGGGCTGAGCGCCATGTTTCTCTCACTGCATCCCCTAGCGCGGCTGTCAACATCAAAACATCAACAGAAAACTCCATATAATACTTATTTTGCCCTGTGGCCTCTTTGGGTATGTCTTTTGGAAATGGTATTTTCCTACCGACCAGTGTCCTGTGGATCTAGAAAACTCTACACATCCATGTTAGTAGTGCTCTAGGCTTCGGTTTCCATTTTGGAAAGTGTCTCTCATCATAAGGATGACATCATAAGGAACAGCCTCCAGCTCTTCTCAGGATTTTTGGTCTGAGCTGCTCAGCCTTCTGTCTTTTGAGAAAATTGGTTCCTCTTAATTCCCTTCCTTTTCATGCTTCCTCAATCTCCATCTCGTCTGGGTTTGTTTTATAGTCTCTATGCTGAAATTTTTGTCAGTTGCCGGGGCTCAAGTCAGTTTACATAAAACCACTTCAGGAAGATCAGAGATAAATTAACACAGTCCAAGTAAGGCTGTACTGAGGAAGGGGAGGAGTCTTTGCAAAACCGTCCCTTACTGGAGAGAAAGACTGAGGCCTGGGACAAACAGAGCTTATCAAGCTCAATTAAACCCGAAGGTGTCATCTTCATTCATCTCCTGAACACACAAAGTACAGCCACAACACACCTGTCTGAATATGCCTTCCAGGTGATAATTTGCCCAGGGCTCAGCTTAAGTGGGCTTTGCGTGACCTAGGAAGAAAGGATTTTTCTCTGGAAATGGATCCTGTAAACAGAGCAAGAACTGCCTCGAGCTCATTTAAAAGAACAAATGTTCCTCTCTTTATGCCTCCCATTGGCTACTACTTTCAAAAGAGCCCCATGTGCGCATTAAAGCACGCTCCTAACCTGAAAATCCTAGCTTGATTGGATTGAAGATATCCTTTCTGAGGGAAAAATCTTTCCAAGAATCTATTTAATTCAGACTTTTCCAAGTTCTGGGAAAAGCTCTTCCTTAATGTTTCATATTGACAAAGTTTGCAGTCCTGCAAATCTTGTTTGACCCGGAACAGGGGTCTGCGAACTACGATCTGAGGGTCAAATCTGGCCTGCTCCCTATTTTGGTAATGAACTGCTAACAACAGTTTTTATATTTTTTAATGGTTGGGGCAAAAATCCAAACAGAAGAATGTTTCATGATATATGAAAATACAAATGAAATCCAAATTTTGGTGTGTAAATAAAGTTTTATTGGAACACAGCCATGCTTGTTCATTCACGTGTTGTTGATGGCTGCTTTTATGCTAAAGGCACCCTTGAATAGTTGTGACAGAAAGCTTATGGCCTGAAAAGTCTAAAATATTTGCTCTCTGGCCCTTTACAGAAAATGTTGGCCATACCTCATCTTGAACTACATTCTACGGGCTCCTCATATAACCCAAATTCATGCCCTGAAGCTCACCCGAAGCAGGTCTTAACCACATAAATGTGACTGTGATGAGAAAGAGAGGACCCAATACATCTCATTTGGGGGAAAGAAAGGGAGAGTCAGCCATCCTTAAACCCACTGGCCCTTGGAGGCCAAGAGCAGTGCTCCAGATATAACAGTTGTCATCCTTGACCTTAGGATTTAAGCACAACTAAAATCAGGAGTGTGTCCTTTTCAAACATTCTAGTAGTCCTCATGCATGAAGAGATATAGGACAAAAACCAATCTAAGCAACTCTTTAAGGTTAGGGAAATTAATCCTATTATCCACAAATGCCCCCTATGACTCATCCCACTTTCCTCTTTTTTTCTCCTCCTGCTGTCAAAACTGCTTGTCAGGAACTTGGATGGCATTGACAATCTTCCTCTTTATGTGAATTAAGTCCTTGTCTTTCCTTCTCAGCTAACTGCTTTTTAAGCTGTCTCTCTAATTCAGACATAAAGCCTTTTTTTTCCCCCATGAAAACAATGTCAAGAACCACTGTTGCAGGTGAGGTGAGGAGAGTTACCTACCTGGGGCAGGGAGGAGTGGGTTATGGATGGTTTCTGAAAGCTCTTGCAGTAAAGAGAGACGGAGAGAGAACAGGAGGGGATGCGCGGTGGGAACTACGTCTTCCTGAGGAGAACCATCTTTTCTCTTTGGATCGGCTTTTTTTTTTATATGCCTCGGACACTGATATGACACAGCCCTCGTGCCCTGCTTCTTCCGTTCTTTTCACAGAGTGATTTTCATATAACGTCATGTTGCTCATAAACAGTAATAATCAGGGTGATATTTCTACCAAAACCTTTGACTATTCTTCTATTTTTTTTTTTTTTTGATAAGCAGGTCAAGAAAGAGTATTAGTTTATCTTGAGGGAACCGTGCTGTGACTGTTTCTGTCATGGGTGCTGTTGGTGCCCCCCCCCCCCCCCGCCCATCCTTTCACTAAACAAATGCTAGTCAAATAAGTAAAAGGTGTAACTTAAATGAATGGAATTGATAGATAAATTGAAGGAAAAGAGATAATTATGAAATTAGAGGGAATGATATGAATAAAAATACAGTGGACAATAGCAGAGGTGGGGACTAAGAAGTTTCACTCAAATGCAGAGTCTACATTTCAACAGCAAATGACACACTGGTAGCCTTACTGTCCAGAAGCCCAGTGTTTCCGCTGTATAGTTCCATGCTGCATTTCTTGGCATTTCTTTATGAAAAGGCTGTTGTCTTTTTCTTACAGCTGTGCACTGGCATCTACCCTCTGAACAATGTCAGTGGGCCTGGAAAATCAGAATTTCGAAATCCCATTTCTACGCTCATGGGGGGTTGACCAGCTGGCCTGGAGGAATTTCTGGCTGTGCCAACTTTAAACTTTCAGATATGCCAACTTTAAATCTTCCACCATCTTGTAGATGGTAGTTACCAAGCGCTAGCTGATTAGGAATTCACTTTCAGTGTTCACTGATGGAAGAGAGGGATTCTCCGACAGCAGGTGGATGGCCAAATTCAAGCCTGAGGACCCTACAGGGTAGATTTAATTGCTTTGATCTCATCTTGTAAAGTCAAGATAATTAAAATTAAAAGCCTTGCCTGCCTTAAAACTTTTCAGTGACTCTTTATCACTGTCAAGAATGGAGTCCAAGCCCCTTAGCACGATATTCACTGCCCTCTGGTGATGTCTCCAACCCCGTACCTTGCTGTTCTCCCACTCCATCACAGAGCAGGACTGGACAGCTTGTGTTTCACTAATAGGAAGTTGCTCATGCCTGGGAGCATCTCACATGCTGTTCCTCCTGCTGGAAATGTCATTACCTGCTCTGTACTTCCTTTCTTCTTTTCCTCTTTGAGGATTCAGCCAAGTGTCATGCCTTCCAAAAAGCCTTCTCTGATATCCTTCTTTCCCTTTGCTCAGGTCTGGAATGGGTCCTTGTTTCTGCTCTCATAGCTTCCCAAACTTCCCTCTAAAACAGACTAGTTATATTCTTATAATTTTGGTTTTGGTTCTCTCTTTCTCATTGCAATGTGCATCATTGTGTGCCTTCCTGTTCTATACAGACACCAGCACTGCCTGACCCACAGCAGTTAAGTAATAAATATTTGTTGGATGGTTAAATATTTGAATAAATTCGGTTTGCTCCATGAATAAATCAAAATGGCATCACAGCAGAATGTTCCCTATTACTTGCAGCTGTGACTATAAGCAAAATTACACCTTTCTGCTTCCCAAACTCATGAGAATTACTGGGGTATCACTGTTGAGTCTTATGCTGGTATGGAAAGATGCTTTATTGGCCTTGTGTTTTACATATTCTCTCTGCTTTATGTCCCTACTGCTCACAGCAAATTCATGGCCTCCACTTTAAGCAGGGTTTCATTGAGTTTATCAAAATATAAATGCAGGGGGTGGGGCATAGGGGAGATGCCTGGCACACACTAATTTTCCTCAACTTTAATGGGATTCTACCTTTCTCTCGCTTTCCTTCTCCCTCCCTCCCTCCCTCTCTTTATCCCCCCTTTCCTTTCTCCTTCCCTCCTTTCCTTCCTTCCTTTTCTATCTAGAGTAAGCTTAACTTAAGACAACAGAGTAACTTCCCTTCCCTTAATCCTAAACAGAGAGAATTTGGGCTGTTAATGCAGAAGTAGAAGGAAAAGACCATGAGATTCAATGGAAACAATACCACTCTGGAGTAGCTGGGGTTCCCAAATCCTCATGAAGCACATATCTTGTGCTTGGCTGTGTCTAAGGCACTGGGGATGATGCAGCACTGAATAAAGGAGACAGAGTCTTTATATTCTGATCAGTAGTAGGAGGCAGGTCATAGGTAAATAAACCAACTACTGAATAATATCAGGCCAGATAAGTGTCATGAGGAACTCTGCAGCAGCATGAAGGGGTAAATCGGGATGGAAACACCATTTCAGACTGGTGGCCAGAGAAGTCTACTGAGAAACCACTCGAGCAGAATAAAATGAGGGAGATGCCAATGAGTAACTGGGAGAGAAGTGGTATTTAGATAGCAGGAATAGCATGTGCAAATGCCCTGAGGTAGGAGCAGGCTTGGCATACTCAAGGAATAGCAGGAAGGCCAGAGTGACCTGGGTGAAATGAACAAGGGGACGAATGGTGGGAGTGAGGTCAGAGAGATTGGAAGGGTCAGATTCTGTAGGGCCATGTAGGCTGTGGTAGGGTCTTTGGATTTCATTTCAGGTGTGATGGGCAGCTGGCTTACGCATACTCTTAATTTGATTCTGCATCAGGGAAAAAGTTTACCTGTTGGCTCAATTCCATGGCTAGAGCTCTGGAATTCCCTAGGGAAAAAATGCTTTGGGGGCAGCCAATTCCACATCTTCTCCATAAGACCCACAGATAATGAGCAGCACTGTGCAGATTCTGCCATTAAGAATCTAGTGATGGGGCCACCTGGGTGGCACTGTCGACTGAGCGTCCAACTCTTGGTTTTAGCTCGGGTCATGATCTCAAGATTGTGGGATCCAGCCCCGCTTCAGGCTCTGTGCTCAGCATGGAGTCTGCTTGAGATTCTCTCTCCCTCTCTGTCTCCCTCTACCCCTCTTGCTCATACTCTCTCTCTCTCAAATAAATAAATCTTTAAAAAAAAGAAATGATAAAAAAAAAGAATCTAGTGATGCAGAACAGGGAGTCCCCTTCTTCTGAGGTTTGAACATCTCAAACCTCAGGCCCTTTGGGTTGACATCTCAGGACTCAAAACCACATGGTACACTTGCCCAAGAGCTCCCATGTGATCTGTTTCTTTTTTCTTTCCATATGTACAAGGCCAAGTGCCTATACGTGTACTTATTTCCATAATCCACAACACAGTCCTGTTTGCCTTTATGTGTTTGTGCAAAAGCTTCTGCCCATTTTAAGCCTTTCCTGATGCTCAGAAATCATCCTGTGCTCCTGCTGCACCCTCTGTACCCACAGCTCTAGCAAGCGGAGTGTAGTGTTGTTGTCTGTCAGTCTGCGTATCAGCAAGTTTCCTGGCAGCACAGATCTGTCCTGACTGATCTAGTGTCCACAGAACTTAGCGCATGGAGCTCAGCTGTAAACATTACTGGTTAAGTAATGTAGAAGACTTGAAAAGATAGAATTCGAGAGACAGAAAGAGATGTCCACCTCACTTCTAATGAAATAAAACTGTCCTATGGAGAAAGCCCTAGGGTAAAATATTCTGGAGACTATGGGGGAAGAGCCAATTAAAGGGAGTCTGCATATTTTTCCTGAAATGAAGGACGTCTTTAAATAGACAACATGATTTATTTGGAAACCGTATTAAGGACGTGTGGCTGGGGAAATGAAACCACTGAGTCTTTGGGATGCCAAAACTGGGCTCTTAGTCAGAGACAAAGTAATTCCAGCCTGTGGTTCACTTGAAAGCTTTCATCTTCCTGGGCTGCTGAGGCCTGGGGCTTCCCCACTGGAGATAGGAGATAACCTAGCTACAGCCAGAGGGTAAAATGAGTAGAAATAGGAAACTCCTTGATATAGCATATGTCAAACTCAGGGAAACGTGGAGAGAGAGAGAGAGAGAGAGAAGGAAGAGGAGGAGGAGAAGTAGAAAGAAAGAAGAGAAAGAAATGTCTTCTCTCGTGTTTTTCAGATTCATTTGCTGTTCCTTGACACCTTATGATAAACTCATGTTTATAAGGCGGAAACATTCAAATCTCTACCATAGATTTATTTCTTCTGGATTCTGTTTTGCCCCTCCCTTATCTAGGATTGAACTGTCCCTCCAGAGCACCCTTGATGCTCACCTCATAGCTGGGTGGGAAGCAGTACATGCACAGAGGCAATCACATTGACCACTTGAGCTCACTTCAGACTCTCTGAAGAGGCTGCTCTTTGTCTACCAAATATCTCTTCTCTCTCTCTTATAAACAACCACAATTTTATGTGGGCAGCAACAAGCTGAGCCAGTAGACTACCTTTCCTAGACTTGCTTATAGTGTGGAGTGGCCCATGAAATAGGAGTAGAAGTCAGTGGTGAGGTTTCCAGAAAGACTCATCTAGGAGGTACTCCTTCTTAGTTTTGGTTCTTCCTCCTTCAGGCTGCCTAGAACACAGATGTGAAGGCTGTACTGTGGCAGCCACATTGTGACAAGGAAGTGACTTTGGGAATGGAGCCAAGGACTAAGAATGGTGGAACAGAAAAAGAGAAGGAGCCCAAGTCCCTAATAACTTGAAACTGCTACGCCAGGCCTGAACCACCTAGCCTCAGGTTTACCTTATGACAAGAAACCAACTTCCATTTTGTTGAAGTGACTGTTTTTTGAGTTCTCCTGTTATTTGCAGGGAAAGGTACTCATAAATGACAGAGTCTTCAAGGTATCTCCAGATTTGCCCATCACCACGACCCCTTTTCTGCTTATCGAGATGGAGTTGGACTAACATCTCTGCCATGACACTTTCTCTGGCTGCCCTTGATTCTCCCAATCACCCCCTTTCCTTGATGGCATTCCATCTAACATTCTGATATCTAGTCTTCCCCACAGACAGTGAGCAGGAGCACGTGAGTGAAAATAACAATGCTAAATACGTGACCCACTTTCCCCTCAAATATCAGCACACTATGTAGTCAGTGGGTTCTCAATAAAGACTAATTAAATTGAGACTAAAGACTATTACTTGTCAAGCCCTGAAGAAGTAACATTTTTCACCGATACCTCTTGAATAGTTTGGGGCCACAATTCTATGCACATATTTTTCATATCGGAAAAATGGATTTTTTTTTTTAATTATTTTTTCAACTTAGCCACTGAGGAACTGTGGCAGCAGGTATGAGGAACAGGATATTTGGGCTAGAAGGAACACCGGAGATCAGGATTTAGCTGTCACGGAAAAACCACGTTCGCCTCTTAAAGTCTAGGAGAAAAGAGAAAATGAGGAGGGCGCTGTGCAAGGCTCAAAGGATCATATGCAACTTTTCAGGTAACCTTAGAGGGAAGCAAAAGACCTGGAATAAAAACATTTAGTGGGATGGGTGCCTGGCTGGCTCAGTCGGTGGAACACGTGACTCTTGATCTTGAGGTCATGAGTTCAAGCCCCATATTAGGTGTAGAGATTACTAAAATGATAATAATAATAATGATAAATAAACTTAAAAAACATTTAGTAGGAAATAACCAAAGAATTATTACCAACATCTTGGTAATCTTGGAAAAAAAAAAAGTAAATTAATTGTTAGGCTAAAGAGAGAGGACAAAAAATAAACCATTTAAAAGACTCTGTAAAATGCACAAAATTAATTAAAAAAAAGAACCAAAGACAAATGCAAACCCTGATGCTTTAAGTTCTCCTAGGAAGAAATATTTTAAAAACGCCAGTGATTTCCCAACAAAAAGACTTTGCTGAATCAGCTGACAGAGGAAAAGAGAAGTAAGTAGCTCCTTCAAAGTGCTATGCAGAGAAAGTTGTGCGTATTCCCACCTGGTTTTCCCTTATGGAGACAGCCTGACTTACGGGTCTGCAAACCTCAGAATCAACAGAGAGTCTGGAGGGAGCTCAGAGGCTGACCTCACCTGTGGATGTCTTTACTCGTGCGGGTTTGCTCTTGTGCCTTCCCTTCTCCACGGTGAGGAGGATGCTGTATTCCGTCCCGGGTTCCAGGCCTCTCAAGACATAGGAGGTGGTGTCTCTCGGAAGCTTCACCTCCACTGGCTGGCCCGAGGGCAGGCTGTAGTTGAGGCGGTAATGGTCAAACTTGGCCGAAGGCCTCCTCCAGAGCAGGGTCAGGCTGGTCTCCGTGGTTTCAGAAACCCGCAGGTCCTTGGGTGCGTCCATGTCTGGGAGGAAAGCAGAGAGATGAACGGGTCTCGGGCTGGGAGGCAGGGCTGCTTTTGGGGCTGATAGGCAGCTCTGGGCTAGCATTCCAGCTCTGCCCTACAGGGGCTGTGTGACTGCAGGTGACTTTCCCGTCTGGGTCTGTTTTCACCTCTCTAAGATGCCGTGGGACAGTGCCGCATTGGAGTTTTGGAAGATTAAAAAGAATATAGTGGTATATATCCATACCATGAAATACTACCCAATTAAAAGCATCTAAAAAGAACCGACTGTTGACACAGAAACAATCTGAGTAGACCTCAAGAGAATTACACTGAGTGAAAAATCCTATCTCTGCAGGCTGCCTTCTCTGTATGATTCCTTAGATACAGCATTCTTGAAATAACAACATTACAGAGATGAAGATTAGGGGTTGCCCAGGGTTAGGGAGAGGGGGAGGGAGGGAAGTGCCTGTGGCTATAAAAAAAAGGGACAAAAGCGACCTTAGTGATGGAAGTATTCTGTGTCTTAACTGTACCAGTGGGTGAAAAAAGCTGCTTGGGAAAAAACGGCGTAGGACTAAATACACACACATACAAAAATGAGTTGCATGTACCACTGGTGAAATGTGCATAAAGTTGATAGATTGTATCAATGTCAGTTTCCTGGTTGTGATATTGTTCAATGGTTACACAATTATTAACCATTGGAGGAAACTGGGCAAAGGGTTTAGGGGGATCTCTCTGTATTATTTCTCACAACAGCATGTGAACTGACAATTACCTCAAAATAAAAAGATAAAAAAGGGTGTGTGTGGGGCACCTGGGTGGCTCCGTCGGTTAAGCATCTGCCTTTGGCTCAGGTCATGATCTCAGGGTCCTGGGATCATGCCCGCATTAGGCTTCCTGCTCGTTGGGAGTCTGCTTCTCCTTCTCCCTCTGCCTGCCGCTCTGCCTACTTGTGATCTCTCTCTCTCTCTCTGTCAAATAAATAAATAAAATCTTAAAAAAAAAAAAGTGTGTGTGTGCAAGTGCTCAGCATTGGGTCCTGCATAATGAGGACCCATGAGGCATGATCTACATCCTCTTTGCACACCAGACCCCTTTTCTTCATGGTGCCTGGGGAAAGTAAGGAGGAGATTAGTGGAGAAATAGAGGGAAGAGTTTTCTTTTCTTTTTTTTTTTCTTAATATTTTTTTTTTTAAAGATTTTATTTATTTATTTGAGAGAGAGAGAATGAGAGAGAGCACATGAGAGGGGGGAGGATCAGAGGGAGAAGCAGACTCCCCGCTGAGCAGGGAGCCCGATGCGGGACTCGATCCCGGGACTCCAGGATCATGACCTGAGCCGAAGGCAGTCGCTTAACCAACTGAGCCACCCAGGCGCCCCAAAAAATATTTTTAAAAATCAATTACATTAAGGTTATAGTTTATATACAGCAAAATGTACCAAGGGTACAGTTTGATGAGTTTTGACATTTATATCTACGTAACCACCACCACAATCAGTATTTAATACATTTCCTTTTTTTTTTTTTTTAAAGATTTTATTTATTTATTTGAGAGAGAGAATGAGATAGAGAGAGCATGAGAGGGGGGAGGGTCAGAGGGAGAAGCAGACTCCCTGCCGAGCAGGGAGCCCGACGGGGGACTCGATCCAGGGACTCCAGGATCATGACCTGAGCCGAAGGCGGTCGCTTAACCGACTGAGCCACCCAGGCGCCCCTATTTTTAAAAATTTTTTTAAAGATCTTATTTATTTATTAGAGAGAGAGAGCGCACATGAGAGGGGGGAGGGTCAGAGGGAGAAGCAGACTCCCTGCCGAGCAGGGAGCCCGATGCGGGACTCGATCCCGGGACTCCAGGATCATGACCTGAGCCGAAGGCAGTCGCCCAACCGACTGAGCCACCCAGGTGCCCGAGTTTTCTTTGCTTTAACACATTTTCCAGGGATGGGGGAAACTTGAGGAAAGAATTAATTCAAATCATACGGCTCCTCATCACTCTCATCCAGAGACTGGAGCTTCATGGGTAAGAGCAAAGTCTGTCTGAAACTATGTTTCTGCTACTTACCCTCTGTAGGACAAAACTACACTATAAACGTCAGGTGTTTTCTAAAAGAAAACCTCCCAGATGTGTTCTGATTAGTCCAAGGTTTATACATATGTATATATATATATGAAATGGAACTGATTACCAACTTAAGTTTGCAGATTTCTTATAAAATCTGGTTCTAATTTCTCTTAAAAAAAAATCTCATTCCCCTTAAGGATCATTTAGATGTGGTGTGCTTATGTTACTTTTGAATTAGACATCTGGGCTAGATGATCCTAGAGGCCCCTTTCTTCTCTGTGCATCTACTGTTTCTTTCAAAATAGGTTTTCTGCCTCCTGGGCCCCAGCACTCTGTCAGCGCCAACCCAGCGGTGGTGGGGATCCAGGGGTATCTCACCTGTGGCTGCGTTGATGGTGGCTGGATCGCTCTCCTTGTCAGCCTTCACAGCAGACACTCCGATCCCATACTCAGTTCCTGGCCTCAGACCTAAGGGGAAATGTGCAGGTGGATATTTAGCCCCAAACTGAGATGATGTTCAGAGGATCATCAAAATAGCCCTGAGCTGCCTGTCGCTGGAGGCTATGATTTCTCAGTGTCTGGTATGTTGTACAGACTGCCTTGCTGAAGTCCAAGTGAGAATTGCTGGGAACTGCACTTTTTCTCTACGTGGACGGCTGCAAAATGGGGACACACCCCCACCCCCCCGCGGGCGGGCTGGGTCTGGGATGCAGAGCTTACCTGTGAGCATGGTTTTGGTGGTGGCTTGCTGGCTCCTTGGGACTTCGACCTCAGCATGGGCACCTCCGGAGATGGGTGCATACTTAATTCTGTAACTGTCAACGGCCGCCTTGCCGTTCTTCCATTCCAGGGTAATGCTGTTGTCTGTCTGGGAGATGCGACGGAGATTCCTAGGAGCATCCAGGCCTGTTTGGAAGAGGAGGGGACATGTGCATCGAAAACACCAGGTGCTAGGAGACTGGGAGTCAGACAGTTCTAAGTTGAGACACGAAAGGCACCTGCCATTGGAGAAAAATGACATCTCCCCCCAACCCATCTCAATACCTGATGCACAGATCTAAATAAATAGTGCATTATCGGGCACCTTTCCCCATTATTTTGTCTTATTTTATTTTATTTCATTTTTTTCCTTTCCCCATTATTAATATGTGCGCTATTTTAGTCATTCACACGCTCCTCAGATTTTATGCCTAAAAAAACTATACAGAAACTTACAAATAAGGTCTGTGAGTGTAAGAACTGGTCTGTTGTGCCCATCACTGTATTTCTAATAATTCATACGGTGCTTCATAACGTGCTCTGAAAAAATATCCATTGACTCAAAGATTGATGGACACTTTGGGACTTTTAAGAGAATGCCACAGGGGTGCCTGGGTGGCTCAGTCAGTTAAGCATCTGTTTTCAGTTCAGGTCATGACCTCAGGGTCCTGGGATGGAGCCCCATGTTGGGCTCTGAGCTCAGCAGGGAGTCAGCTTGAGGGTTCTCTCTCTCCCTCTCCCTCTGCCCCTACCCTCGCTTGCACTCTCTCTCAAATAAATAAAATCTTAAAAAAAAAAAAAAGAATGCCACAGGCTAAGAGGTTATGGGCATCTTTGTCATCCATGCTTTCCATAAACTGTATTTTATCATGAAAATATTTATTTGAATCTTATTTTAATCAGAACTTTTTTTGTCTGAGATTATCAGACCAGCACCTTATGTTTTTGTTTTTTTTTTTAGAAGCTTATTTGGATATAGTTTTCTTTAAAAAGTTAATCAATTGCTACAATATTTTTAAATAAACATTGAAAGGAATGAAATTTCCCTTTCTACTTTCCTACTGTCAAAGGAGCCTGGAAGATGCCAGGCAGCTCGGAGTGGGATGGAAGCCTCACAGCCAATCTTTCCTGGCTGTTCACAGGGGAAGGCCCATTACCTGTTGTGAAGGTCTCCTTGGCTGGGTTGCTGGACATGTCACCCCTGCGGGAGATGAGGGACACCTCATACTCGGTGTCTGGCTTCAGGTTCCCAATGGAGTACTGGTTCTCATCATGTGTGAGATCGATGGTTGTGCGGTCGCCGGGCACGTCTTTGATTCCATAGGAAAGCTCAATGCCATCAATCTCGGCCAGGGGCTTGAACCAAGTGATCAGGGCCGTGGTGTCCGTGACATCTTTCACCTCGATCTGGCTCGGGGCGTCCAAGCCTGTGACGGGCAGACGGCAGAGTGGTTTCAGAGATTGGGGCCGGGGCCAGGGGCTGAGCAGACAGGGGCTTACAGCCATCTAGTTCCAGGTGTGGATAGTTCAGTGTCTACTAACCATCTGAACTTCTTTTGTCTGTGTCTCCATTTCCCATCTGACAAGCTCTAGATAGGGATGATGACAACTACCTTGCAGGGTTTGTTGTTTTTTCGAACATGAAAGGAGAATGCTTGCAAAGCACCTAGCGCAGAGCCTGGAGCGTGGCAGTTACATGATAAATGGTCATTGCCCTGTTATTATTATCACTACAGTTCTCATGAGTTGAAGAAACATGCTTAGGGCCTTTTTCATTTAAAAAACATTGATTTATATCTGAAACTAATGAGGTACTATAAGTTGGCTAACTGAATTTAAATAAAAAAATAAAAAATAAAAAATATTGGTTTAGGCTCTCTGGCTTTTTATTAGGCAAAACTCCCTGGATGGATAACTTTTCCATCAGAATTATGGAGCCCAAAAGTGAGGCCACCCGTGGCTTGGCCAGGTATAGAGAGTTACTTGTGAGGCAAGAATTCAGGAAGAAAGTCATAGCTTGTTCCAAGCCTTGCCATCTTTGTGCCTTCATCTCAGTCCTCCTCCTGCCCCACCCACGCCCCTTGTGTTGTCGTGTTGTGCGTGTGTGTTGTGTTGTTGTTTTGTGACAGGAAGCATGGCATGCTATTTCTCACCTCTTGGCCCCTGCACTAGCTCTTCCTTTGTGTCTTCCTCCTGAGATTGCCCCTCCCCCTCTAAAAAAATCTCCTATTCATCCCTCAAAACCCCACTTACATATCACTTCCTAATGAGAGTCCTCTTTGACCCTTGTTATAATCAGGTGAACACATACACCCTCCCCAATAAGTATAAAGTTTCAGTTTATGTAAGATGAGTAAGTTCTAGAGATGTGTTGGACAACACAGTGCCTATAGGTAATCATACTCATTGAAAGAGTAGATAGAATTCATTCTAAGTGGTCTTAGCACAATTAAAAATAAGAGAATCCTTGCACTTTCTTCACTGTTCTGTAATATATTTCTCTACAGTTTGTGTTATTCAACTTAGATAAGGTCTCAATTCATTTATTTAGAGTGGGTCTTTGACCCCTTTTAATCTCCAGCAGAGCGTCAGACTTTGTCATTTATGTCTGAATTCTTTTTTTCTAATTATAAAAACAATTTTAATGCAAACATTAAAACAGACCAAGAATTTGGCAAATGCCTAAAATTAAGATATTAAGGCATTTAGCCAATGTTTATTTCTTCAATTTAAAAATAGCTAAGTTTGTGTTTTCAGCTTTGGTTGAGGAGACAATATCAAATGAAAGGAACTTCAGTGTTATATACGGAACAGGAAGGAGGAATAAGTCCTATCTGACTATGAGAAACCTGCAGAGTCTTTTCTTTGAATTCTAAGTGTTAACCCATCAGTCTCAGCTGACGGACAATGAACGCATAGAATTCACAATGAAAACAAAGCTAGAGTTCAACAGTGCAGCTGCCTGTCCCGTGTTCTTACAGGTGCCAGCAAGCACCCAAACCACACCTGCTACTGTCCTTAAGCAGCTCTTTACTAAGAAGTTGGGATTGAGTCAAGCTCACTGATTCTTCCCCCTCCCCAGATTTGGGACCCTTGAATAGAGGAGGCAAGTGCTGCCATGGCTTCCTAACATGCCAAGCACAGTGCTCTGTCATGCATGTCTTAACTCTCATGACAACCCGGCAAGGACACCATAAACCCATGTTCCTGATAGTAGGTCATAGACTTAGAGAAGTAGAACTTCACAAGGTGATGGTGAGCGGTGAAGCTGGAATTCACACTCAGGTCTGTTTGGGTCCAAAGCCCATACTCCTGCTCCAGTAAATGTGAACGCCTCTCAAAAGCATCCAGGTGCCAGAAATGGTTGGTAATACAGCCTGATAGAGACAGATGCCAGTGGGAAGGGGCCAAAAATGCTTTCTCACCCAAACTTTAAGGTCCTTTAAACCTGGATAAAGTTTGGTTATCAGCAAAATGAACACGTAAATGTCTGCCTCTCAGTGTTGATATTTATGTGATTAGGGAACTTTAGGTGTTGGGATGTTTGTCCTGCAAGAAGAATAAAGCAGCTAATCCCCAGAATTAGATTAAAAAGCAAGGGGTAGATAAATTTTATTTTGTAGTTTTGGTGTGCCTTTTCTATAGCAGGTAAGCATTTGCTGGATCTTTTCTATGCCTTTCTGGTGATCTAATGATTTTTTCCTGTCGATACCTGCTCTCTACCTACCACAGAGGGATGGTGTCAGAATGATGGAAAACACTTGCCTATAGGGGAGACAATCTAGGAGTTGGCTCTGAGCTAGGCAAAATGTGCAAATATTTAAATGCAAGATGTTCTTTCTTGTCATTAGTCAACAGACTTAACTTTTCCAACAATCTCCTGCCAAAAAGAATCAATTCCTTAAACAGTTGGCACAGATGCTATCTTGAAGAAGATAAAAAGGTTTTCCCAAATGGCAATGCAAAATAATTTTATTTATTTATTTATTGATGTTTAAAATTTTGCTTCTTGGTAGAACAACTCCAAATCCAGATTTTCTTTGTCCCCCTCACCAAAGGATCCAGTAGTGACAAATTCTATTCTACCCCCAAGAAGTTCTGACATCTTTATTATTGAATGACATTTAATTTATGTTCCTATTGGAGATACAGGATGAACATTCTACAGAGACCAGTTCCTCGTCAATGCTAGTGGTAAAGGGGGTGAAAGTTATAAAACTGGATCCTCGCTGATAATTGTGGCCCTGTGGAGGCCCAAGTGTTCACCACGTGATGTTTGTTAAACTGATTTCACTTCCCTAAGCCTCAGTTTTTACTCTTGGAAAAGTAATAACAATAGTATTTTCCCACCCTCTTTCATAAGACTGGTGTATCAGATTAGATGATGTGGTAGGTTATTTATAATGGTCTCTCTTATTGATCTTCCTGTATCTGTGCCCCTTTGAGATGTTACTTTGAGGCTCCTTTCATCAAGGGCTGGATCTGTTTCCCCACCCCTTAAATCTGGACTGGCCTTGAGATGTGCTTTGACAGAGCGATACAGTGCTCAGCTGCCATGTGATCAGGCCCAGGTTAGCATACTGAGGCCACCTGAGGCCAGCCAGCCCCCAGCCCACACAGATGCATCAGCGAGCCCACTCAAGAACAGAATTGCCCAGCTGAGCCCAACCCCAAATCACCAATGTGCAGAACTATAGTTTTAAGCCACTAAGTTTGGGGCTTGTTTTTTACATAGCAAAATCTAGTTGATGCAGAAGCGATAGAAGAGGAAATATCTTCAAGCAGAGGCGCTATGGGGTGCACTCAGCTTTATCAGAGGGTCCGTGCTATTGAAGGTGATACTCACGGGTGGTGGTCACCCTCTTCAGGCCCGGGCCGCGGGTATTGTTTTTCACAATGTGCAGCGAGATCTCATATTCTTGCCCAGGAGCAAGGCCAGTCTGCCGGTATGTGGTCTCTGGCCTCCTCAGGCTTTTGGTGATCTCTCCCTCATCTTCTTTATTCTGAAAGATAGGAGCACCTTGGTAAGACCTAAAGGAGGTTCCAGCCTCTTCTTCTCTGTGGCTCGCTCCTTCTGCATCCACTCCTTCGCTAAGCTCTCCCTTGGCGGCAGATCAGCATGGCAGGTGCTGAGGACGCACAGAGGATAAGGACATTTCTTGAGTTGGCTTCTCCCTCTTTAAACCTCTCTATTCACTCCTTGGACACTCAAGTCAAGGGCCAGAATGTGAGAGCCAAAGCAGTCTAGAGCCACAGATTCAATCCTTCCTTTGATAGACCAAGAAGCGAGCATCAGAGAGGTTGGATGCCTGCCCCATTGGCACCCAGCTAGTTAGTGACAGTGCCTGGGCTCGGAACCTAATTCCCTGCCTCTTATAAGCTCTAAGGCCCAGATAGAAGGGATACTCCATCTCAGATATGCCTGGAGGCATCTGGAGACAGAGCTCATTTGTTCTCTTCTGAATAGAGATTTGCCAGACTATGAGGAACAAGGGGACGGCTCAGCATCTATTTGAGCTCACAGCCCTAAGGGCTATGCTTACGGACTTATTAAAATTACTTAGAATATATATGCAAACATGTCGGGGCCAACTAACCACAGCCCTGTTCCCCACCAGAAGCTAAGGAAATAAAGTTGATATAAAAGTCTGTAGAGCCCTCGGACCATCATTTAGATCCTTGAGGTCAAATATGCCCGCTCCTCTGTGCTCCTTACCATATTCCGGAAGATGATCTCCCACGCTTCAAAAGCGATGTCCAGAGGATCCCACTCCACTTCCACAGATGTCTCCTTGATAGACTTGAACTTTAGGCCTTCAGGTGCAGGCAAGTCTGTCAGGAAGAGCAGAGGAAAGGATGGCTGCATGTTGGGGGGGGCGGTGGACACAGCGGTGATTCCCCTAGACCCCACCGGTGGGTGCCCCACCCCCATCAGAGCTGGATTCCATTTCCGACTACTTGTGGGATGCTGTTTACTGCGAGGCAGTGTGACAATTAGTATTAGGACCCACCATACGATTAAATCCTGGCAATTTCATCTGGTGAAGCCATATGAACCCAGGGTTTGGAATCAGATGGACCTTGGGCTCAAATCCAAGCTCCACATTACAAGTTTTGTGTGCATGGGCAAGTTGCACAAAGTGCCCCAAGCCTCAGCTTCTTCACTCGGGAGGAAGAGGTAAGTACGCCTGTTCCTGGGAATGTTTTGAGGACTGAGTGATACGTTGCATGTCGGCCGCTGGGCACGGTTCCTGGCGCATTGCGCATTTCAATACGTGGCAGCCAGGGGCACCTGGGTGGCTCAGTCGGTTAAGCGGCTGCCTTCGGCTCAGGTCATGATCCCAGGGTCCTGGGACTGGGCCCTGCATCTGGCTCCCTGGTCCGCGGAGAGCCTGCTTCTCCCTCTCCCTCTGCCTGCCGCTCTGCCTATCTGTGCTCTCTATGTCTCTGTCAAATAAATAAATAAAATCTTAAGAAAAAAAATACATGGCAGCCAATGTTATATTTGCTAAGCAAAAGTAAGGACCAATTTCTAGCCACAACTTGCTTTTTAGGTATGAAGGGAATTATACTGTTGTTGGATTCTTTTTTTTTTTTTAAAGATTTTATTTATTTATTCATGAGAGACAGAGAGAGAGAGAGAGGCAGAGGGAGAAGCAGGCTCCCAAGGAGCAGGGAGCCCGATGCGGGACTCGATCCCAGGATGCCGGGATCATGATCTGAGCCGAAGGCAGATGCTTAACCATCTGAGCCACCCAGGCGCCCCACTGTTGTTGGATTCTTAAAGGAATAACTTGAACCCTAATGTTTCTACTTTTTTTTTTTTTTAAATATGTGGACAATGAGCTCCATAGAAAGGAAATAGTAGAATAGAATGGGTAAGAGCATAAACCTGCAACCAGACTTCCAGGGTTAAAATCTCATCTCCACAACTTATTGAGTCTGATTTGGGAGGAGCTGCTGACCATTTAGTCTCAGTTTTCTCATCTGTAAAATGAGTTAATAATTGTCCCTATCTCATAGAGTTACGGTGGGTTAAATGAATTACTAGATGAGGGGTTTCTTTTAAAAAAATTCAGTGGGCTTAACTGGATCCCGGGGTCTTAATTGGTGCAACGATGAAAGGACAGCTATGCAGCTATGGGGGCAAAGGTGAGGCAGTGACCCGTGTGGGCAGGTCATGCACTGGGCAAGCCAAGGGCCGTAGAGGCTGCGGGGGTGGGGATGAGTTCTGGGCACTCACACGTGGCCACCCTGGCGCTGACGGGAATGCTCTTCTTGTTTTCCAGGATGGCAAAGACGCGGATAAAGTACTCCACACCAGGCTCCAGCTCCCGGATGGTGGTGGACGTCTGGTCCCCAGGCACGCGGAACTGCATTTCTAGGCCGTCCTTGTGGGTGGGTGTGTACATGACCAGGTACTCCGTGACCCGCATCTCGTTGTCCCAGGCCAGGTTTACGGTCTCTTCCGTCACTTCTGTCACGATGAGGTCTTTGGGAGGGGACACTGGCAGGAGGATGAAAGGACAGCTTGGGTCAGGTGGTGTCAGTAAGGTCCTCTATAAATTCTCTCTCTAGGCTGCTTCCCTTCACTTGTCCCCTCCATTACCAGTCACAGAGCCCTAAAATCCAGCTTCCATTTCCTAAAATGAAAAACTCATCAAGGACCTTCTGCTATGATCCAACTTGAAAACCTTTGGTGACCTTCAGGCTAAAGTGCTGAGTCTGCAGTGTGGCCATCAGGCTTCTTTGTGACCTGACCCCTCCGACTTCTCTACTCCCTGGACCTTAGTTCAGATTCAGGCCATTTGCATGGGCACAGGAAGCCTGAACTTGGCTCTCTGCTCTGAATTTGAGGTCATACATCGTTAGTGCTGGAAAGGTATCTGGGGCTCATTTGGTCCCATTCTTTCATTTTCTAGATGTGAGAGGGGCAGAGGGACTGGCCCAACTTTGCTTATCTCATCAAATTTGGGACTCACACCTCCTCCGTGCCAGCCTGGTATTCTTTCCAACCAGGCTTCCCTGCCTTGGGCCCATTAAACACATTTATTTATTCATATCAATGATACCTTCAATCGGGGCAGAAATTCTCTATTACAACAGGTATAAGTCTGGATGGATGAGAGGAGTACAAAGAAGACCCTCAGTGAACATGAGCATTATAGTTCTTTGTTGTATTTTCACTCAATCCATGTTTACTGAGCACTTACTGTATACTGTGCCTTGTGCTGTCAGATTAGCGCTCCTTGAAGGAACTCATAATCCTCGGGATCGAAGACAGTTACGAATAATGAGTTAAGAGATGGGTCCACCTCGTAAGTGATTAATTAGCATTTACTCTCTGAGTGTGCATGTAAAACAGTTTGTTTTAGGTAATCTCACTGTCCATTCAATTGAGCTGAATTTTTGCTTCCCTCCAAATAGAGAGATTTAGGTTATTTTTGGTTCCGTGTCAGTGGGGAGGAGATGAGAGGGCTCATATTTAGCAAAAAGGCTGTCTTCATTTCATCTACCTCACCACGGGTGTTACTGGGTATTACACTCGGTAACCAGATGGGTAGACTCAATAACAGCTCTAGAATGTACGAGCTAAGTGTTCCTGGGACAATTCTATGACCCCCCTGAGCCTCCGAGCCTTCAACAGGTAGCCCTGTGACAGGTGAATAACCAAGGGCCCCTGCTAAGGTGTGTGTGTGCGCGGCGCACGTGGGCAGGGGTAAGAGGACACCTAGCTCTCCAACCCGCACCAGGGCCCGCTCCTGAACCAATGGTCAGTGGACTCACCGTCGGAGCAGTCGTCCCCGGCGTGGCCCTCGCTGCAGATGCATCGGCCCTCCACGCACTGGCCCCAGCCGCTGCAGTCGTTGGGGCAGGAGCGCAGCCTGCAGTCGGGGCCCGCGAAGCCCTCCCGGCAGACGCACTGCCCATCCTCGCAGCGGCCCCGGCCGTGACAGTCGCCGGGACACCTCCGCTCCTTGCACGCGGCGCCCATGAAGCCCTCGTGGCACACGCACTGCCCGTTCACACAGCGGCCTTGGCCATGGCAGTCGCCGGGGCACGCGAGTTCCGCGCAGTCGGGGCCGGTGAAGCCGTGCTCACACTCGCACCGGCCGTCCGCGCAGCGGCCGCGGCTGCTGCAGTCCCCGGGGCAGCGCAGGTCCCGGCAGTCCTCCCCGGCGTAGCCGTCGTCACAGACGCACATGCCGTTCACGCAGCGGCCGTGCTGGTGGCAGTCGCTGGGGCAGCTCATGTCACTGCAGTCGTAGCCCTGGAAGCCCGGCTCGCACGCGCACTTGCCCTGGACGCAGCGGCCCCGGCTGTGACAATCGTTGGGGCACCGCAGCTGGCCGCAGTCCTCCCCGGTGCGGCCCTCGTCGCACACGCACTGCCCGTTGACGCAGCGGCCGTGGCCGCTGCAGCCGCTGGGACACTGGAGCTCGCCGCAGTCGGTTCCCGCGAAGCCGGCGTCGCACTCACACCGCCCGTCCGTGCAGCGGCCGTGCTGGTGGCAGTCGGCGGGACACCTCTTCTCGCTGCAGTCGGGACCGGCGAAGGCCGCCTCGCACACGCAATGGCCCTGCCGGCAGCGGCCGTGGCCCGAGCAGGCGTTCGGGCAGCTGAGCTCGCCGCAGTCCTCGCCCGTGAAGCCCTGCTCGCAGTAGCAGGTGCCGTTGACGCAGCGGCCGCGGTCGAAGCAGTCGTTGGGGCAGATGAGCTCGCCGCAGTCCTCGCCCGTGAAGCCGGCGTCGCACACGCACTCGTTCTCCACGCAGCGCCCGCGGCCGTGGCAGTTGTTGAGGCACAGCGGCTCGGCGCAGTCGTCGCCCGCGAAGCCGTCCTGGCACACGCAGCGGCCGTCCACGCACCTGCCGTGCTCCTCGCTGCACGCCACCGGGCACACCTCCCGGCTGCAGTCGGCCCCCGTGTAGCCTTCGAAACACACGCAGACCCCGCTCACGCACTTGCCCTGGTCGTTGCAGTCGCCGGGGCAGGCCAGCTGGCCGCAGTCCTCCCCCGTGAAGCCCTCGTCGCAGACACACTGCCCGTCCAGGCACTGGCCTCGCAGGTGACAGTTGCCAGGACATTCGGGCTCTGAGCAGTTGGGGCCTTTCCAGCCGGGTTCGCACACACAGCCGCATCCTTCCGCGCTGAAGTTCCCGTGGCCGCTGCAGAAGGGCCTGGTGTCCAGGCGGCCTGCAACGAGAGCGCAGAGGCTGACCCCTGAGCCTAAGCGGCTGCTTTCTCTGTTACCACCTGCCCGACCCAGATTCCAATGCAGCCGCAAGATGGTGGCACCCTCAGCTCCCATCTGGCTTGAAAACTAGTGGCTTCATGTGTGAAATCAGAGGCAACTGACATCCCATTAGAGTAGGTGCGAATTCTTAACCTGTCCTCTCAAATGTAAAGAGCGTGTACTTCCATGTGTAGCTGTGTGTGTGTGTGTGTGTGTGTGTTTTCCACCCACCCCCCAACCCCTCCTGGGAGAGGATCCATAGTTTTTATCGAATTTTCAAGTATTCCCATGACCCCCGTGATTACAAATCATTGCCTTGTGGAATGTATTATGCTGGGCTACATAGTTTCTCTTGTACCTCGCCAAGGTCAGGCACATAAGAGAGTCATTGTTTCACACAAGAAATATTTGTTGAACTGAACTCAATTCTGATCCTGGCTCAGTAGCTGTGCTGCATTTGGAAAGGGAGTTAGATGCTTCGGAGATCCGTTTCTTCATTGGTCAGGTGGGACCAATCGCCTGCTTCCCTGGGGTGTATCGGGGTTAAGTGAGGACATTACAGACCTACTGTTGTTCTCATTGTGATCTTCTCTTGCAGTTTTTTGGGTTGACTCAAGTCGGTATGTGGGTTTACGTGACCGAACTTTCTGATTTTCCATTATTGAAATGAGGCAGCATAGGAACGGCTTTCTAATTCTGTCGGTACGGCTTATAATGTGGCTTCACCCCCACAACACTCATGTGCGTCTAGCTTTTTCCCTCCCCATCCTAAAGGCTGCAGGGATGGGTGAATCTGAGGAAGACATGGTCAGGGCTGACATGACTCCATCTCTTTGAAGTCTACATCGTGTGTTGGCTCAGCTTGCAGGAGTGACTGGTGTAGTCTCCATGGAGCCAAGGAGAAGAAACAAAGCTCACTCCGTTTTCTCTGTACCCAAATACAGTTGTATATGTTTTATCTCCTTCCTAACAGCAGGGAAGAAGGCAATTAAAACACATAGTTTGAAAGGTGAGACTCATACGTTTTCATGTATGGTAGCCACTAGACACATGTGGCTACTAAACAATTGGATTGTGGTTAGTCTGAATTGAGATTTGCTATAAATGTCAAATACATACGGGATTTCAAAGACTTAGTTTAAAGAAAGGAATATAAAATATCCATTAATAAGTTTTGTGTTGATCCCATGGTGAAAAGTGGATAATTTGGTTACACTAAGTTAAATAAAATAATTGATTAAAATTATTTTCACCTGTTCCTTTTTCATTTCTTTAATGTGACTATTGGAAGAGTTAAGAATACGTATCTGGCTCACGTTATATTTCTCCTGGACAGCACTGCATTCAACAACTATTTCAACCCATTCTTTAGCATTAATTCTATTGTGTAACTCCCATCTGCATTTTGCCAGGAAGTTGATGGAAATGGAAGATAAAGTAATTTGTGCCTAAAGAAAACATTTTCTCCCCCCTTGGACACCTAGAGCATGTCCTATAGTCCTCTCCACCTACAATGATTAGGTCTACTCTTGAAATAACTTATCAAAGTGCTTTCTGGTCATTTGGTCAGGGTGGCAGAAATAAAGATGTTCAGCTCTGATTTGAAGTTGCCAAAACTCCTATAGCCCTGTCAAGTCTAGGCAGCGAAGATGAAGACAATTCTAAAGTGGCAAAATCCCTGAGAAAAAGATGCACAGGATACAGGTTATCACGGGGTGGGGGTGGGGGTGGGGGAGCGTGAGCTCTGGAGACCACAAGCCCACTCAGAGATCCTTTCTCTTATTACTCTTTCTCTTATTACTCTTATTTGTGCCAATTGGTTAACTTCTTTGAGTCTCAGCAGTTAGATCTGTAGAATGGGAGTATTAAACCTTATCTCAAAGGGTTGTTGGAAGGGTTCAATCAGGTAATGAATTACAGTGCCTGATGCATGAAAGAGGGCTCAATGTATATTGTGATGATGGTTGTTGCTGCCATAAACTGGAACGTTTTTCCCAGTTCCCAGACTTTGTATTACCACAGGCAGCGCTGTGTCTTTGTGAGAACAGCCAGGGTGTGAGATACTGTGGTTCAAATCCTCACTCGATCACTTGTGGCAGGACCGTGAGGAATCCCACCCTCCTTCTGGGCCTTAGTTTTCCAGCCTGGACAGTGATGTGATGAGGCCATATTAGCACCTTTCAGAGAGTGATCTTGGGTCAGGAATCTCATGATACGGTTCATAGGTTTTGGGGTAGAGAATGTGTAGATCTCACGGTCAAATAAATGTTAGAAACTGGTCATTAAGGTGAAACAAGGTTTTTCCAAGCAAGGCTTCTCAGAGGTCTAGAAACTCCTCTGAGAAACATTCGTCACCAAGACTCTCCAAGAGCAGAACAGAGATGGTTTACATTCTGCACATTTATTTGACCATAAAATCTCTTCTCAGTGAACACTTTGTGAGGCCAGCTCCCCGGGGAACCTGTTTTGGAAACAAAGTGGCGGATCTGGCCGTGCTCATCATTTCTCGCATCTGGACAGTGAGAGGCTGGGCGTACCTTCCGCGGGCTGGAGACAACAGCCAGCTCCTGTGGTGCATTGCTCCCGCAGGGAAGACACCAGATTCTCCAGATCCTCCAGTCTGCTCAGAAGCTCCTTGACGTCAGGAGCCGCGGCGCAACCGCAGGCCCGGCGAGGGATGTTGATGCGGTGTGTGAAGACGATCTGGTTTTCCCCGTCGCCCGTGCGCTCCTGGAAGCTCTCGCTGGGCTCTGATGGCGGGACCAGGTCCTTTTCCCCACTGGCTGATTCCAGATCCACGGAGCACTGGGACCCGATGGGCAGCTTGATGTTGTAGACGTGGTTGAACACCACCGGCTGCTGGTCCTCCGGCAGAGTGACATTGACCCCGCTCTGTCGCTTGTGCCGGATGACTTTCTTGAGGACCCCACCTTCGGTAGTGAGGGTGAGTGAGGCTAGGAGGATGCCGGCCAACAGCCGGGTCACGGCCCCCATGGCGGAGGTGGGTTTGGCTGGGGCGTTTCTGTGCACTCACTCCTAGGGTGTCTCAGTCTCAGGCAGAAGTGAGGATGTGGAAGCACAGAGGAGAATCCAGATCAGTGTGTTCCTGATCTTCCCGAAGGAATTCTCTTCTGCAAGGAAAGGAGGGAAAGCAAGCCTGTTAGTATCCACTGCTAATCGACTCTATTGAGTATCATCATTCCAAGTGAATTTTGATGTTCTATCTCCTGCGTTTGAAGCTCTTCTGATACTCCTTCAGTATTCACTGTGGTGTTGATACCAACTAGTCTCTAGAAGAATATTGCCATCTTGAAGGAATGATTTCACTCACTTTTCAACTTCCAGAAATACAGGGAGATGGCAGGGAATACAGAAAAGGGCAAAACTTTGGAATAGTATAGACCAGACCTGGATTTGGATCTCAGCTCTAACTCTGTGCCTTTGGGTAAGTCATATAACCCTTCTTTGTCCTATTTCTCTTTCTGTATAGTGAATGGCTAATGTTGGGGTTAAAATAATGATATAAGTAAAAACATAAGTAGAAATCTTTCATAGATTTACGAATCCCTTCAGTATTTACTCGAGCCCACTGAGTGAGTCATTGTAATGCTATGAGGCCATAGTTGCAGTAGATGTGTTCAGTAACTCCTGCCTCTTATTACTGGTCCTCCAGTCCATATTTAGCAGCATCTGCTGGTTTCCCTCCACTCTGGGAGACAGAGGTTCAAATGATGAACGTGCTAGAAGGCAAGGCGAGTTTTAATTCCAGCCCAGCTTCTTAATTGTTGTGTGGCCATTGGAACAATACTCTACCTCTTTGAGTCCCAGTTTCTCTTCTCCTTATTTCTAAAACCTTAAAAAGTCAAGTTTTTTGGAGAATCTGAAAGAATGTTTCTAAACCAGTTGTCCAAACTATGATCAAGGGCAGGAGAATGTCCATGAGCCTCTGAGGTCTTCTCCAATCTACAAGTACTTACACTATTCTCACTGAGTGTTATGGACTAAATCCTGTCCTCTCTTCCCCCCAAATTCATATATTGAAGCCCTAACCTCCCATGGGACTGTATTTGGTGATAGGGCCTTTAGAGAGGTAATTAAGTTTAAATGAGGTCATAAGAGTGAGTCCCGAATATCTTTGTGCTAGTGTCCTTAGAAGAAGAGGATCACCATGAGACAGAACTCTCCCTCTCCCTCTCTCTCTGCTCCTGCACAGGGGAGAGGTCATGTGAGGACACAGTGAGAAGGCAGCCATCTGTAAGCTAAGAAGAGAGGCCTCACAAGAACTGAATTTTCCAGCACCTTGGGTGGTGGAATTCTATCCTGTAGAACATGTAAGAAAATAAGTTTTTGTTGTTTAAGCTAAAATAACAGTCTGTGATTCTATAATAGCCTGAACAGACTAATACACTGAGTTTTCCACAATAATCAGAGTTCTGTGGAGATAGAAATAAACATAAGACTAAGTGCCTACCCTCAGAGGCCTTAACAATAGAATTATAAATAAAATGGAATCACACATTCAATACTTAAGGAACAAAGCAGGAAGGAATGCAAATTACTGATTTTGTGGTATGGAATTTGAAAAAAAAATGAAAAGAATTGTCAAAGAGTGGTAGTTGGAAAGGACAGAATTCAAGCTGAGCCTTAAAGAGTGAAAGGATTAGATACCAACAGTATATGGAGGAGATTATGCTATTGTGAGGCAGTTCTTACTTGGCTAAATTGTCTTAGTCATCTCTCTTAAGACTATTTATCAGTATGGACAATCAAGGCAACAGAGGCAAGGGCTGTTGTCAAAGGTGGTTGAGAAATTTTTGAGTAGATAAGAAGACATGGTTAAACCTTAGATGATTATAATATTGACCTAATATGCTCTGGATGCATGTGGGAATGATATATACAGGGAATGAAGTCATTCATACCACTCTTTAGTTAGAAAATACACCAGAATATAGTTCAAGAAAATAGTTGAGAGGTATTTGGTTTTTAATCAGTCACTTTGCAAATTGGCATTTTCCTATGCCCATGCTATTCTTATACTTTCTCCTTCAGAGTTAGCTACGTATGTCAATTAGATTCAGTATTTGGAATACTTATCCTATAGAGGTTCTCTAACTTTTTTTTTTCCCAGAAAGATTTTAGCCCAACGATCAAATGCATCAACATGATCCCATGTGATTGCCTCCTGCATGAGAACAGAAAGTCTTTGCGAAATCTGGAGAGGGATTATGGCAGGGAACACTGAACTGAGAAACATTTCTGTAGGACTGAGCACAGGTCTGGGGACCTAGAAAGCACTGGCTATGTATTTAATCAAGAACTTCCTATCCACACATCCCCATCACATCCTAATTATATTCATACTTGATATTTTACCAACTATCCATGTAACAGCTACATAGGGCATCTACTCCCTGGTTAGGCAAAAACAAACAAAACCCCAAAACAACAGCAACAACAAAAAAAGGAAACAAACACTTCTTTTGAGTATGCTTTTTTATTCAAATTAGTTTCCTAAATAAGAATGTGTGAATCTGCAATGTAGGCCAGCGCATTGAATAAAAATGATTATGAAGAAGAGAAACTTGGTAAGTTCTTTTCTTTTAAACCAGCATAGCCCATCTTATTTGTTTACTGGACAAATATTCATTAATTGCACACTCTATTGCAATCACTTTAACTCTCTTTGCCTTCCACAAAGTCCTTCCTTCCACCCTCTTTCCATCAATTCTTAGCTTTTTCTTTTCTTTCTTTTTTTTTTTTTTATGAGCAAGGGCCATGGGCCAAGCTTGAAATGCTTTTGGACTTTTATCCAACA
This sequence comes from Mirounga leonina, assembly GCF_011800145.1. NCBI lineage: Eukaryota > Metazoa > Chordata > Mammalia > Carnivora > Phocidae > Mirounga > Mirounga leonina. The sequence continues at coordinate 18,587,116 of NW_023270433.1, read as the reverse complement.
CTTTTTTGTGTGTTGCTAAATGACTTAAATTTCCATCTAAAAGGCCATTAGAGCTGCTGGTTGAGATGCTGAGGCAATGAGTCTAGGGTAATAATGACCAGAGTATGGGTTAAGTGAGGGTTTTGCATTGCCGTATGTAAGAGACTTACACTGGCACAGCCAAATGCTGCATTGTTTGGTGGAAGGACATGTGATTCTTTAGGGTTGTGTATTTCCCATTGGCTCATGGTGGTCTGAGGGCAGGTGAATATTTTCTGTACTTTGGAAAAGACCCATTACATCTTCTGTGTGGAGGAAAGTGCCCAGGCTTTAGAATTAGACATACCTGGGTTCAATGCCACTCACCGGCTCTGTGACTTTGACAAGTGACTTATCTTCTCTAACCGTGACCTTATTTGTAAAATGTGAGTCGAAGTCTTTCCAAAGGGAATCGTGGATTAGAAATCATTACAGAAAGCACCCAGCACAGTGACAGGCCCATAGTAGGCACACATTAAAAAGTAGCTGCTATTTTGTTGTACTCCTAACAACAAAACGTAGCCATGAGCCCAGGCCAATAGCTTCCCTTTGCTTAAGCTTGAGCTTGACCTCCGCATTGAATCCTGTCTTAAACTCTGTAGCAACCTGGATCTAGATGAAAGAGGCACTGTAGAAATTACTGATGGGGGAGGAGGTAAACCTTATGAAGATAAATTTTCTAGAACTGGAAATATTTATGCCAGAGAGGAAAAAGGGAGCAAATAATAACCTTTAAAAATGTGAAGTATTCTCATGCAGGCAACTGGCTGGTTAATGTCTCCCTTGAGGATAGACCTAAGGATAATTATTTTGGATTGTAGTTTATGACAATTTAGGTTAAACATGAAGGGTCATGTTCTGACAGTAGGGCTTTTAAAATTTCAGAATTAACGACTTATTCTAGAGAGACTCCTTAAAAAGCACAAGCAGATTCTTATCTTTATAAGAAGTGATCAGGCAATAGAAGGTCTGAAAACTATCTTGTAGGAGGAATGAGTGTGGACTGTGTGATTATCCTGTAGCTGAAAAAGCCAGGGTTGAGAGGGACAGGATGACCATGTATAAATCCTAGGGAAGCGGGAGCTGGCTAGTCCCTTGTGTCCTCAAAGGACAGAACAAGGGCTGATGCGTGTTTATGTTGGGGGTGGGGAGGAGGGTTGGTTACAAGAAGCCAAATTTCAGCACAAGAGGAGAAATATTTTTCTACTTGGAACTCTCCAACAGAAAGGGCTTTTTTGAGCCCTTTATAGCACGGTCCAAGGCACTGGAATGTAGACTAGTGTTGAAGAACACGGCTTCTGTAGACACACTGTCTTGGGTTTGAGTCACTGTTCAACTTTCTCTTTCTTGGGTAAAATATTATCTACCATCTTAAACCAGAGTCACGTCATCATTAAAATGTGATATAGGGGTTCTCAGAAAATTGTTGTGAAAAGTGCACGAGATAATGTGGGTCGTAGGGACGGCACAGCCTTAGCAGAAGGAGCTCATCAAAGGGAAGCTTTTGTAGTGATAAGTATGGCCTTCAATTTCTAGAATTTTCTTTCTTCCAACTCTTGAAATCTACCTTGGCATATACAGATCTGCTTTTTAAGCAAGGATGAAAGTTCTGCAGTGAAGTAGAGAGTTCTCTTTCAGAGTTCCCAGACAAATATGCTTTGGAAGATATGGATGTAGATATAGATCCAGGTCTGCCTGTGTTTTATGATAAGATTAAAGGATCTAGTTGAGTATCAGGGTTTGTAAAAGAGAATAGCAGGAAGAGACACAGCCTTTGTACTGGCTCAACATAGATCGCTGGGGTTACACGTTTAGGACAAAAGGGCTGTTTCCAAGCTTTGCATGTTGCCCTGCTCTTTATCCTGTCTCAGCATATATTCTGGGTGCAGAAGAGTAGTGCAGAGCAGACTTTGCTTTGTATCTTTATCAAAAGCAATTTTTAGGTCCGAATGAACTGCTGTGCTTTGTTTTTATTTTTTTGTGAGACTCTTTAGGTCCCTCCATTCCTGTTAGTTTCTCAAAACAAAATTAATCTGGAGAGGAAAAAAAATACTGTAAACATTTCCCCATGAGGTAGAAGGTTCAAGAAGAGGTAGAAAACTTTGAATTCATTGGTCTAGAGCTGCAGTGTGCAATATGGCAGCCACTAGTCACAAGTGGTTATTAAAATGAAAATGAATTAAAATGGAAAACAATGAAAATTTCCATCCTCAGTTGTACTATTCACAGTCAAGTGTTTTACAGTGGCATGTGGCTAATGACTACAATATCAGTGCAGCTAAAGAACAGTTCCACTGTTGCAGGAAGTACTGTTGAGCAGGATTGGTTTAGAGGACGGCTTAGTGATCTTAAATCCATGGTACAGATGAGGAAACTGAAGCTCAGAGAGGTCAAAGAGAGTCCGTATGATGTTGCTAAGTGTCCTGTCTCATGAAAATGAGGTGAGTACCTCAGGTACAGATGGCAGGGGACTAGTGTAAGAAGATGCTGTTATGTGGTAACTCAGCGAAACATTAGCAAATGTGTGCGTGCAGGATAATCTCCGTTATGTTTTTGGACCTTACATGTTCAAACGTATCCAGGTACAAGTGAGAAATAACCTTTATGGCTATTGTCCTCTTCAACTCTGAAGGGACATCCACCTTGCCCCAGGCCAGCATATTTCCCCCCTGCTCCCCATCCTACCCTTGGGATAGGAAACGTTTTCTTCCCTTTTTTTCTTTCTTTCTTTCTCTTTCTCTCTCTCTCTTTCCTTTTTCTTTCTTTTTCTTTCTTCCTGCCTTTCTTTTTCCCTTCCTTCTTTCCTTCCTTTTCTTTTTCTCTTTCTTTTTCCCTTTCTTTTTCTTTTTCTTTCTCTTTCCTTTTTCTTTCTTTCTCTTTCCTTCCTGCCTTTTTCTTTTTCTCCCTTTCTTTTTCCCTTCCTTCCTTCTTTCCTTCCTTTTCTTTTTTCTTTTTCTTTCCTTCTTCCTTCCTTCCTTCTTTTCTTTTTTTCTTTCTTTTCTTCTTTTTTTCTTTCTTTTCTTTCTTTCTTTTTCTTTTTCTTTCTTTCGTCTTTAGAGCCCCAAGTTCTCCATGAGTTTCTTCTCCTCAAATCAAACCAAAGATAAGCTATTCCAGGGACCACTCTGGCCACGCCTAACATCTTATTCTGCTCTGCTTCACCCTTCTCTTGGAAGCTGGTAGAACTTGTCAAAGATAACTTATGGCTTTCCTTCTGTCGACCCATACACTACTTTTCTCCAGAGTTTTTGAGAGGACTCAGTCTCTTCCCTTCAGCAATATAAACCATTCTGTTGATGAAGCAGCTGGGTGTGAGAGGAAGAGCCTGATCATTGGACAGAAACAGACCTATGTTCGAATCCAGCTTTTCCACTTAGTAGCTGCTTCTTGTGGCCATTCATTCACCCCCTGAGTCTCACTTGCCTGGATCCCCTACGTGGCTATACCTACCTCTATTTCATGGTGTTTCAGGAGAATGGAATGAAGTGAGATATATGTTAAGCTACTAGCACAGCGTCTGGCATACAGTAGGTGCTTTATATATGGTGGCTAATATTAATATAGAAGCAATAATAACACTGGTCAAATAGAGAATGGATCAGAAAGAAAACTTTGCATCTAGAAGGGATGGGAGAATCAGGGAGATACATCATGATTATAACAACAATATAACAGATAACAACAGAGACTGGTCAACCTAAGTCTATGCGATGTTTAAAGTGGAGGGAGGCTGCATTCTTCTGGGGGGCTTAGGAAAAACACATTGAAAGAGGTACCCTCTGAGATGGACCTGAAGGATGGGTGGCAGTTTTGAGAAGTGGATGGATACAACTGCAATAGGTGGGCAGAATTCGAAGCCTGTGGAAGACTAGAAAAGGAGCGGAGAAAAGGCAAGGGACTTGGAGTGCAGGGTTGATAAGGAGAATAAAGAAGATGACACATGCATCCCTTTGCAGCTCCCTGCTAGAGGCAGAGGTGGGGGTAATGTGGATGGAATACTGAAGGTTGGTTCTCCTGGGGTGTCAAAGACATGCAGGGGAGCAGAAAGGAGGGAGCACACAGAGTTGGTAGAACCATGGTAAGGAATAGGAGGAGGACATGCAAGGTCAACTTGAAGAGCTGGCACTGAGCCCAGGAAGCAACATTGTATCTCTCTAAGGATAGGTGTCTAATTGCTCAGCGTCCTCTGTTGAGGCGTCTGTCTGCAGTCCTTGGTCTCCAAATACCTGGCATATTTAGGGTTCCCCCCTCCAAATTTAAAGAGATTAAAATAATGGTCCTGAAGCCTATTTTTTTTTTTTTAAGTGGGGGAGGGTGTTAAACTGTTAGGACTTCATTACCATTGCAAGATAAAAATTAGTTCTTCGTTCATCTTCTCCGGCATTAGATGATGCCAGTGTAGGATCATTTTCCAGATCTTGGCATTATAGATTTTTATTCAGAACATGACTCTGAGGTAACACTTCATTTAACAGGTGAGGAGAGTATGGTCGGTACCGTGGCAGCCGTTTTCCAAGGGCTTTCTAGCTGATAATTTTGTACTTTCAGGCGCCTCTTGTCTGGTTATCAGCTCTGCCCCCACCCCATCTCCACGAAGAGCTGTTTGGTGGCTAACCTTTTGGAAGCAGCATAACGTAAACTATCCGTTATTTTTAGGAACCTCGCCACAGGACAAAGACCATTGCTGGATGAAGGAATCAACAATCTTTGAAGTTTTTCCTAGTCACAGGAAGCCTGTGGAAGACTATTCTCCGCTCCTGGAGAATAAACAATTTCATTTTTAGATAAAGATAAAACTTCCAACTGGCTAGAATCGTATTTCAGAATTACTTATGACTTCATTTTTAGTGGCTCCCAGAATATATCTATCTTGTTGACTTAGGCAAGCACATGAAATATCCTAGGTTGGGGGCAGTGAGGAAGATTCCTACTGTTTAGAAATGCAGATGAATCTCTTTCCAACGCATTTTGGCAACGCATGAGGCAGCTCACACCAAATTTTTCTTCTTGCTTACAGGCAAGAGAAGAATTTTATCGAACACAGTCATTACGCATGGGCGTTCTTAAAGGTTCTAGAAATTCTTCACCCCTTGTCCTTCCCAACATCCATAAATTCCTTCTTGGAATGTGTCAGGGAGAGAGAGGGGCCAGGAAACAACCTTAAGTGTGGATTTTTTCCGAGGACATCTGATCCTTAACAGTTAGTGGGGCCAGCACAACCTGTCTTGAAAGAATTAAGAGAACCTTTGACTGCCAAACCAAAGCACCACCAAGCCCTAGGTGTTTGAAATCCAGCACTGAAAAGCATTTATCCATTCATGTAGCATGGTGACTTAGCTGGTGCCCAATTTGGATGCTACTGGAGCCAGCAATCATCCATCCCAGAGGCCTGAGAATGAATTCATTTGAAAAATTACTCATTTTTGCATTCAACACAGATGAATCGAGTGAGTGCTAAGATAGCCCAGGGGATACTGAGGTGTTTCAGAGACCTGTGATGGATCATTCTTGTTCTCATTAAATTCATGGGCCAGTAGAGGAAACACACATATCAACAGATAATTACAGGGAGGAATGATAAATGTTAAAATGGACAGTTATCCAGGGAGAGTCTGTGCAATGTTGGAGAATATCTGTTCTAGAATCAGGCAAGTACTATTGAACCCTGGTTCTGCCACTTGCTCTCAGTTTGACCTCAATGGAATTGCCATTTTTGTAGGTCAAAAATGGTTGGATAGAAGGCAACTTCATATGGTTCCATCTAGTAGCTGTGACCTTCGATATGTAACATTCCCTCTCTGAGCCTCACCTTTCTTGTTTGTAAAATGGTAATATTAGTATCAACCCCACAATAAAGTTCTTTCAACTGCAAGTGGGAGAAAATGAGATTAAATGAGATAATATATGAAAATATTGAGGATCGCGCCTAACAGGACAGAGATCTCAGTAACCTGTGTGTGTGATCACTGTGTGATGGCTTGTGTCCTTGGTTTAGAGGAGGCAGTTATTGGAAGGCTAGTCTCTGAAGGATGAGAGATTCGTAAGGGAGGGCGGGGAGCCCCCTCTTGCCGCTTTTTCCTTGGAAGTGTATCATTGTTAGTGCTTCAGTTTGTCAAGTGACAGGGATACTCTGAAATCCACAGGGGAGTGAGGAGGCTGAGGCTACAGCCCTGGTTTTCCTCCTGGTTTATCTGTTTTCGTTCAGTAGCAAGAAAAGGCAAATCTGTGAGGCTAGGGTGGGGCTCTTTTCTGGGAGGTCAGTACCCCGGCCAAGAGGCAGTGCTCCTTCTGGGATGGATGTCCATGCTGCTCTGCCAGGGATTTCTCCAGAAGAGGCTGCTTGTGGTGTAGTCTTTTAAGACATTGCTCCTGACGGGAAACGTTTGGCTCAGCTTCTCGGCACTTTCCACAGACACAGACAGACATGAGATGATAGGGTGAAAATCAGAGTTGAGCAGGGCTTAGAAGCAACTGTAGAAAACCACTGAGTCGGGGGGTGGCAAATCTGTGGCACCAGAACACATCCTTCTAGTATACGTGGCAGGCATTTCTAATCAGCACTGATACATTTCCACAGAGCCCCACTTCAGAACTGATATGAATACATCGCTCCAAGCAGCCACATCTGAATCAGGACAGGTAGTACATGCCTTGAAAGGGAATTACTGAACTGAAACATCAGAGAAGGTCTGTAGCTAATTAGTGGTAAAGTTGATATTAAAACCCAGAGATCCTCCCTCTTGGTCAATGAATTTGATTGAGGTTTCTCTCTCCCCCCGGGCTACCGAGAGCCCTTCAAAAGTAAGGGCATATGAAAGGCTTCTGGTAATTCTTAGTCTGAGGTCATTGTAAAGGTCCCCAGAAAGACGTATCAGCAATAGGATCTTGGAGAGACTCTGTGTTAAGAGATTTCCAGGTTTCTTGGTCCTGTAAGGTTTCTTCAGTTTTCCATCCATCCACCCACCCATCCATCCATTTGTCCGTCCATCCATCCATCCTTCTACCCATCCATCTTTTCAGTACATATTTATTAAATACCTACCATCTGCCAAGCCTTGAGTTAACCATGAAGGATACAACAATGAAGAAGATCAGCATGTTCTAATCATAAAGCCTACAATTTCCTCCTAAAAGTTCACAAATGCAGTTTACTATTTTATTATTTTTTATTTCAAAAGAGAGAGAGAGAGAGAGCATGCGGGGTAGGGGGGCAGAGGGAGAGAGAGAATCTCAAGCAGGCTCCACGTCCATTGATGAACAGATGGGAGCCTGACTCGGGGCTCAATCTCACAATCCTGAGATCCTGACCTGAGCTGAAATCAGGAGTCGGATGCTCTACCAACTGAGCCACCCAGGCACCCACAAATGTATTTGATTTTAAGTCCATGTACTATGGATTTAATATCTGTGATATTCTTTTATTTTTATTGTGTGTGTGTGTGTCACTGCAGATTGGGAACATGGCACAGACTCTCAGGCTGATAGCAAGATTATAAGTGTTAAGATTCTTTTAAGGGCTGCTTTCTCTTTACTTACAATGGGCTGCACAGTATGCAGTGTGCTAGGGAGACTAGGCAGGGGAAGGACTTACTGTCTGTTTCCAGAAATCTCAGAAACTAGAATATACATAGCAAGGTTCAGTAGCAGTGCTGGTCTGAATGAAGGAATTGAAGAAAGTGTTAGTCTGAGCATGGAAGTTCCCAGAGGGCTTCCGGGAGGAGGAAATTCTTAGAACTACCAAATATTGATTGAAAAGGCCTTAGAAGATAAAGAAGAGCTTGAAATCATAATAGTGATAATAAAAGTGATAATAAAAGTAATAAAAATGTCATCTATGCCATTCCCTGTGTGCTTATTTTGCCAGTTAAGCATCTTACGTTTCCAATTTTAAAATCCTCACAAAATGATATGAGGCAGTATCTTTATTATTTTGAAGACGAGGAAACTGAAGCAGAGAATAATTATGTGGCTTATGTAAGTTCAGATATTTATTAAGTAGTGGAGTCAGGATCTGAACACAAGTCCATCTGAGTCCAAAGTTAAGTGCCCTGAACCATGGTCTTCTACAGCCTTTTGGGCTGGAGGGCCAAGGAAAAAAGTTATGGTTCAAGACCAGTCCCAAGCTCTATCTCCATAACTTTCAAACACCCGGCTCAAAGGGGAAAATCTTCGGAGATGCTGCCATATCTCAGTTGTCAATGAGAGAGGGTACCAGAAGCCTCGAAGGCTGCTCGAGAGCCCCTTTGCCATCTCTGAATGGACAAATCTATTTGTCCTTCAAGACAGAGCTAAAAAATCATCTATTATTAGACATTTTCTCGGGTAATTTTTTCCCTCTGAATTCTCCAAGTTCTTGATTTGATATGATTTCCATCACGTGTCATTCTAAAATTGATTTTGAGTGACTTTATTATGTATGTACATCTTCCTCTTTTCGAGCATAAGCCCGTTCTATCTTGTATTTATATTGGACTGTAAGGTCATTGTATGGACTATGTCAGCTCCATGAAGGCAGGAACTACATCTGAGCCATTCATCTAATACCCAACACCAAGCTCAGCGTCTACAACAGTGAAGGCACAATATGTTTATACTTATGTGAAATAAAGCTGAATATATTTCTTGATTTGAACTTACACATAGCAGGGTCTCGTATGCATGGAATGACTGAATGAACAAATACTCTTATTTTCCTGATAGCTCTAAGGTAATTAGTTCTCCAGTGATCTCTTCTAAGACAAGATGTATCAAGGAATTCATCATAGCTGCACTCCCAGCATTAGTTCATTTTTATTCACTCAGCTGTTCAGTGAGTACCTACTATGTGCCAGAGACCACACTAAGCCCAGGGGTTACAAGATGGCCAAGACACACTGGGCTCCTTCCTATGAGATTCCAGGCAACACCTCAAGGGTTCTTGAGAGCCCAGTACTGTCCGCTTTGAGATAGATCTTCCATAGCATCACAGTAAACTCAACTAGACCGTTGGCAGGAGGTGAACTCGACCAGGACTGTGATGTCCTCAGTGTAAAATTCTGGTTTCCATGTGAATGAGGCCTCCTGGGTTATTAGTCTCCCCATGTCACTGCGGCATTTGTTGTTGGAGTTAGGTCACTCTCTCTCCTTTTGAATTTTGACTTTTCACTACTTATTTCTCAGCTCCCAGAGATCTGAGGCTCTCCTGAGACCGTGCAGTGGGGAGTGCAGTAGATCAAAGGGCTAGAAGATGAGCTCTGAGGCACAGTCCTGCCAACCACTCTCTGTGGGACCTTGGGTAGGTCCCACCAACTCTCCCGTCAAATAAGCAAGAGTGTGTGTCCCCAGTCCTTGACTCTTGGGTTCTAGGGACCCGTGATCCATTGCTAATTTGGCAATATTTCTGCTGAACTTAAATTTGGACTTCATTTTAGATCCATGTCAAGTAGCCAATATTAAGGATAGCCCCCTGCTCCCCAGATTATGTTTCTTTCTTTAGTTGTTTGGCTGAAGGGCTGGTGGTGCTTTGTGGCTTCCTTCTTGCCATCCCCCAAACAGAAGTTTCCTTACCAACACAATTAAGCTCACAAATCTTAATCCATAAAATATTTCCATTCAGACACAATAATGAGATTCATATTTGTGGTTTAGTATACCTAAGAAAAGCTCAGATGAAATATGACTAGATCCATTGATACATTCAGACCACAAACTGCCCTGGTGTGGTCTGGTTTCAATTTTTGAAATAAAAATTCTGCAGAGCACTTGCTTTCTCTCTCCTCTTTCTTGCCTAGACAGAAAGGAAAATAAAAAGAGGGTCTGACCAAGTGGCAACAATATAGTTCTTGTAAAGTTCTGGAAAATTGTTTCAAATGTAAATTTCAGTTCATTTCCTATTGGAACAATGACCTCCTCTGGTCTTCATCCAATTCCAGGAAATCTAGTTGACTCTACTGCAAGTAGGTTCTTGAGCTCTTCAGCCAAAATGAAGAGATCAGAGATTTGTCTAGGAAGGATGGGTTACAGACTGACTCATACCTCAATGTTAAATAAGAGACCTTTTAAAAGGGCACTGGGACATGGTGACCCCTGTGAAGCTGTTGTAAGCTACCCAATGCCAGAGATGTAGCCTTGAAAGACTCTGAAAATTTTTAAGGAGGCACTGTGATAAGATAGAGAAGAACATAGCCTTTAGAGCAGGAGATCAAATTCTATAAAATTCTATAAATAAATTCTGTAACGTTTCTGAATTGTGTCTTCTTCAGCTGTAAAATCAGGATATTTCCAGGGTTGTTGGAGACAGAGAATAGAATGATAGAGTTATATATACCGCCCCCCCCCAATGTTAGCATCTGTTCTGCTTTTCTCTCCTCTTCCTCTGTGGCTTCCCTTATTAGGGAACTCCAAAACATCGGACATACTAAAAAATAGACAGTAATATTGTAGAGGTGGTTGAAACATTGACTGAGAGGTTGAACTGGTTTGGGACAGCAACGGAGTTTCCGCTTACGCATCAACCTCAGTGAGCTGATACGGCCACCTGGCACCATGGCCTCGTTTGGACTCGGGGAAAAAGTGCTGTGATGGCTTAGCACCATGGGTCCCAAAGTGAGGGATTATTGCTATGTGTGCCAAATATTTGGCATAGCAAGACTAGATGGCTTTGGTAATCTTTTCCAAGCCAACGTGCTGATATTCGAATGAATGGAATGCCATTTGAGGCCTGAGTCAGAGGGAACCAGATGGAGTCTCTGACAATATAAAAGCCTGTATGAATCAAGTGCAGTAAAGTTTGATGCATTTTGATAGAAGTTGACTCCTGAAATGAAACAATGCCTCTAAGATTCAAAGCAGGAAACCGGACTCTCAGGGAAAACTAACACTGCTCCAGCAATTAATTTGTGTGATACCCACACAAGGAAACATACTTTCATTGTCTGCTCTCTCTTTCTCAAATGGGGCCATTTCAATGCTTCAATAGTAGCTAACACTGAGTGAACACACCTGTGCCAGGAATTTCACTACCTGTCTTACTTGGGTTATTTTGTTGAATCTTCTCCAAGACCGATGAAGTAGCTACCTTTATTTATTTATATCTTTGTCTGTTTGTTTATTTATTTTTCAGTTTAGGGATGAGGAAACTGAAGCTCCCCCAGCTCCAGCTCACTGGGCTCGAAAGGGGCAGCAGGGATTTAATTCAGATGGACTGACTCAAGTGTCAGAGAGCCCATTCCTATACTCGGCTTTGGGGTCATCCTTGACTGTTGTCCAAGTGTGGTCAGGGTCCAGAGTAACTATTGACAATGAAAGACCTTTACTTCCAGAGAGAGTAGGGGAAGCTGCACTTGAGCCTGAAAAATAGAGAGATTTCCAACCCCTGACTTGGGTTTAATTAGCTGCATAACGTGAGGGGGCATTTTGCACTTGACCTTAGCCAAAAGGCGGAGAAGAGATTGAGGGGGCCTTTTGTAAAGTGTAATCTACAACATGTTGGCAGGTATTAATGCAAGGGACACAAAGTTTTCCTAGTTAAACGTGTTTGAAAAATGCTGTTTTAAACCAAACAAATTATACAGCTTTGTTTACTTCAGGGTTTTCCAGGGTCTTTAATGGGTTTGTGTTCATCAGAAATTTCCAAGAGGGGGAGAGTTTATAGTGTTTTCCAAACCTATGTGATTATTTTGTGTTTGAAGTATGTCACGGGATTCGGTTTGGTGGCACTCAATGTCCACCAATGTAAACCATGAGTGAGACAGACAGTGTCACATGTATTCTGTGCCTGGAACTTTACAGATGCCCTTTTTATTTTAAGGTTTATTTATTTAAGAGACAGAGAGAACATGAGCAGGAGGGTCAGAGGGAGAGGGAGAGAGAATCTCAAGCAGACTCGGTGCTGAGTGGGGCTCAATCTCATGAACCTGAGATCACAACCTGAGCCAAAACCAAGAGTCAGACGCTTAACTGACTGTGCCACCCAGGGGCCCCTGCAGATGCCCTTTAATTGTGATGGCAACCTCAGGAGTTAGGAAGTGCTGTTCGTATTTTACTGTTAATGAGAGCTGAAAGCTTCGGAAGGTGAAATAACTTGCCCAGCCAGTAATTATTTGATTTAAAATTAAGAACTCAGTCCTATAATTCTAAATCCTATGCTCTTTCTGCTATACCAAGTTATCTTTTTAAGCAAGATTCATTTTTTCAGTTTAGACAATTAAAATTTATGCAACAAATATCAGAGGGATACCCAATATCACTCATGCAAGTAGAATTGTTGGATCCCTAAAACGGGGCCCCTTAGGAGGGTGGGGCTGGGGAGCTGGAGTGCACATAGCCATTTTACGTAGTTTTGAACTTGAGCGGAGGCACAGAGCCAAATGTGCTATAATATTTCTGTCTCAGGCAAATCTTTAAAGCCCCTGGAAAGAGCCTACTCTCTTTGAGTCTGGCCTGGACAGAAAGTGAGTAAGTGAGAGGAAGATAAAGTGAGAAGTAGCAGACAGAGGAGCTTAACAAATCTCTTCTTTCTGGAAAACTGGTCCTCATGCTATGTACAACTAAAAAAAAAAGAGTATTGTTTCCAAAAAATCAGTCAAGGCGTGAGTCTTTCAGAGGGTCTAGAAATTACAACTTTCATTTTTGAAAGAACGGACTTATATGAACAAATAAATAAATAAGGAAAATTGTGTGTGGGGGGGAGTCCCTTCTGGACAACAACATTTAATTCAGCATATGGCAGGGAAGTCAAGAAATTCAGCCTGAGAGAGATAAAAGGCAGAGGGGGTTCCAGGGGAAATCGAGGATGAATCATATAAATGAATAACTCTTCTGTCATTCTTCGAAGTTTCTTTCAGCATTATGTTTTTGGAGGGGGACTTACTAGATGAGCCTTTATTTCTGTTTCAATCTCTTTATATGTATAAGTATAATAATATATACCTTGCTAGGTTGTGGTGATTGGCAATTACGTATCTAAATTTAGCACACTGGCAGGGGTTGTAAATTTATTTCTAAGTGACAGTAAATATTTTAGGTTTTGCAGCTAGATGATCTGTCGCAAAGACTCAACTCTACAATTGCAGAGAAAGTAGCCATTGTCGTGGCATAAAGGTCAAATGAGCATTGCTGTATTCCAATAAAACTTTATTTATAAAAATAGGCTGCCACCTGGGTTTCCTGACCCTTGCTGGAATATAGTAGTAAAACCAAATACAGATTGAACTGGACGAGAAGGAAACTAACATTTTGTTGAGAGCCTACTATATATCGTTTTGTGCCATACCTTATGCTAGAAGCTGTTTATACATGCTACCGTTTATCTTGTCATTTGTCATGACAACCTGGTGAGATAGGTATTACTATGCACACCTGGAAGTCAAATCGAGACTCCGGGAGATTCAGTGATGGGTTTAGAGGGACAGCCAGCATTTGGACCCGAACTTGTGACTATAAAATGTGTGCTCTCAACTACTACCTTGGGCTGATTCATCAAGCAACTTCCTGTAGTTCATTTTAAGGTGAAAATTTAAATCAGCGCTGCTCAATAAAGAGAGAGATCAGAGCCCGAGTAGACACCTTCACCTTCCATTTCCTAGATCTTTAGCAGCAATCTGGTGGCTGTCTGTGTGTAAGCACCGAAATATTTGACCTCTGTCTCCCAGAGCCTCTGGCTGGACCTCAAGTTTTGTACACTTCCCCTCTGGAGAATGCTTAAGCCAAGGTGTACTGTTTGCAAACACTGATTAGTTTTTAGGCAGATGTTGGCAAGTTTCCTTTGGCCTGAGATGGGATTCCAGAGTCTGCTGCAGCCTGGCTGTGCTCATTGATCATCTCAGCCAAAAAGAGTTGCTAATTAGGGTGACACCCTGCTTCTCTTTACCTCTAGAGCTAGGTCTTCTTGCTCCGGGCATGCCTGTTTCAGCCCGAGTGGTTTGCTGGGCTTTTTACCATAGGTCTAGATGAGTGAGAGCAAATTTATAGTCCTTTTAAAAATCTATGAAGCCTTGTGCTCCAGTGTAGAATTTACCAGATTACATTCCAAGATGTTTTTAGGTACATGTCCTGTGGAAAATGGCATTTATGGTCAAATAACTTGGGGGACACTGGGTTAAATGAAGCTGGATAGGTTAACTGCTACAGGATTTCTTAGATCATGTACTCTTCTCCCCCAAATCTCCCATTAGCTTCTAATCACACTCAGAATAAAATCTAAACTCCTAGCCACTACCTACAGAGCTAATTTCTCTGTTTTATTCAGATCTCTGCTTAAATGTCATCTCCATGTCTCACCCTATTTAAAAGAGCACCCCACTTACCACCATCTCATTGTCTGCTCCCTTACTGTGTTTTATGTTTCTTCTTAGCAAATACTTGCCTGAAATTGTACTCACAAGTTTATTTGATTCCTTGTTATCATCTATCTTCTTCCACCCTAATATAAGCTCCATGAGGAGCTTAAAAGGATCTTGCATGTCCTCTTATCTACTTTATCTCCACCCTTGGAATATGAGCTAAGAATTCCCAAGAACAGGACACAGTGCCAAGGGTCTCCTAAACCCCTTTGTCCACAGGACACTTTTATAGTTGCATCTCGCAGGAATGCTGCTCCACAGGCCATAGTTTCGGGAACTGTTTGTCTAATGGAACCTTATTACCCATGACCATTTCAGTAACAGGTAGCAACAACGACAGTAAAACATTTATACCCATATATACAATGGAATATTGTGCAGCCATCAAAAAATGAAATCTTGCCATCTGCAACGATGTGGATGGAACCAGAGGGTGTTATGCTAAGCAAAATAAGTCAATCAGAGAAAGAAAATTATCAGATGATCTCACTGATATGTGGAATTTGAGAAATAAGGCAGAGGATCATAGGGGAAGTGAGGGAAAAATGAAACAAGATGAAACCAGAGAGGGAGACAAACCATAAGAGACTCTTAATCTCAGGAAACAAACTGAGGGTTGCTGGAGTGGAGGTGGATGGGAGGGACGGGTGGCTGGGTGATGGACACTGGGGAGGGCATGTGCTATGGTGAGCGCTGTGAATTGTGTAAGACTCATGAATCACAGACCTGTACCCCTGAAACAAATAATACATTATATGTTAATAAAATAAATAAATAATAAAATATGTTAAAACATTTATACCGAAGTGTCAGTTTTGTGCTAAGCAATGCACTCACCCTTATACCATTTAATCATCACAATAACCTTCTGGAGTAGGTGCTACTATTTTACCTTTACTATGGATGAAAATGAGGGTTAGAGAAGTTGAGTAACTTGGCCAAGATCACGTTGATAAGAGCAAGCACTTGAACCCAGAACTAATGCTAAAGCCATACTCTGAACCATTAGCCGATCCTCCCCCTGTGCTGTGAATTTCTCCATGTCCTAAGATAGAGAGCTCTTTGTCTCCATCCCTCCCTTGAGTCCTTCCCTTTCTGTTTGTAGACTGATCCTTGTTATAACCTTCAGATACTAGGATCTCTTGTGACTCAGCCTCAAATCCCTAGACAGGTCTCCTCTGTCCTTGGTACTGGTTTTTCCAAATCCCAGGCAGGGCATGCTTTGATCCCAGAAGCCTCCTCTGAAAGCAAGGCCATTCCTTGAAGTCTGTGTCCTGAGATGGTTTCCTGTCCCAGAACAGGGCTGGCTTCCTGCTGTCATAAGTCATGACATCACTCTGCACAGTTGAAAGCCCAGAGGCCAAGACATGAAAACAACTTCAAGTTCTGGGCTTTCTAAATAAACTCTAGTGAGGAAGGAGAAGTCCAAATCTGGGACCCAGCAATAACTCCTGTCTGTGGTTGAAGATTAATTTTATTCCAATTGTGCTCAACTTCAGATGAACCAGATATAAATTCTCCTTTCAAGAACTTCATTGGCAGGAGCAGTTGAACTATGAGCAGACAGGCAGTTCCAGAATGATAAGGGTGATGACACAAAAAGATATGGGGTAGAATGGGATGACAATAAAGGGACAATTCATCTACCCGGAGGAGGGAGGTGGTTCCTGAATTGAATTTTAAAAGATTATGAGTAGATGAAAAACACAGGGAAGGATATTCTAGGAAAGAGGGAGTGGCATTTGCCAGGGTATAAAAAGCATGAAATAGTTGGTGTTGAGCGCATGGATTACAGCTGAAGTACAAAGTCTGTTTGGAGGCCAGAAGCCAGACCATGAAAGAAACTGAATTCCACGTTGGAGATCTGAATTTTTCCTGTGGCCAGAAGAGAATCATTTGGAAATCTTTAAGCCTGGGAATGTTGACCTACAACCCAGGTTGAGGGATAGATTGAAAGGAAAAGCTGGTGGGATGGGAACCAGTGGGAAAACTACTGCTATGGTCCATCTGTGAGATGCACGACCTGAACTAGGATGATGAGGGAGGGGGTGGGGAGGCAGTGAACTGATTTACTGGTTAAGGCAACAGAATCCACAAGTTTGGAATAGGATGGTGCAGTAAGGACAAAGTGGAAAGGGAGAAAGAATTAATCCTAAATTTTAGTCTTCATTATATCTGCTAAAAGAGAAATAGGTTGGGGAGGGGAGACAATGGATGAGTTTCAGATTCTGTCACTTCGAATGTCTTGCCTTTGAATGAAATATATTTGAAGCCATTGCCTTGGATGATCCTGTCCTGAGATATTCAAGGGAATCATGCCTCCCCAATGAACTAGGACATCTAATGCAAAACACCTGGCTCCACCTTATAAATGATGGAAAGCTTAAATAAAATACAGCCCACTCTAGTGGCTGCCATAATTGTTGATTGCCCATCAACAGAAGTGCAGGTGTGGGTTGGGTGAACTTGTTATTGATAAGAAGTTGTCAGAAATAGGTGGCATTGGAGTGCTGGAATGGCAGAGAAGCTCTGAGATGGGCCCCAATGATACTGCCCCTCCTATTCACATCTTTGTGCAATTCTCTTCCCTTGAGTGTGGGATGGCCTAGTGGCTTATTTCTAACCAACAAAATATGGCTAAGGTGATGGGTATATCACTTCCACAGTTAAGCTGTACAAAACTGTGATGTCTGTTTGCCTGCAGGCTCTCTCTCTCGTTGGCTTTGATGAAACAAATGGCCATGTTGGAGAAGTCCGTGTGGCAAGGAGCTGAGAGTGGTCTTGGGCCAACAGACCTCAAGAAACTGAATGTAGCCAACAACCACGTAAGTGAGCCTGGAAGCTAATAATTCCCCAGTTGAACCTTCAGATGAGACCTCAATTCTGGCCAACACTGTGAGTGTAGCCTCAAGAGAGACCATGACCTAAAACGTCCAACTAGGGACGCCTGGGTGGCTCAGATGGTTAAGCATCTGCCTTCGGCTCAGGTCATGATCCCAGGGTCCTGGGATCAAGTCCCGCATCGGGCTCCGGGCTCAGCGGGGAGCCTGCTTCTCTCTCTGACCCTCTCCCCTCTGATGCTGTTTCTCTCTCGCTTGCTCTCTAAAAAAAAAATAAATAAAAAATAAATAAATAAAAAAATAAAACGTCCAACTAAGCTATGCTCAGATTCCTGACCTACAGAAATTGTAAGATAATAAATGGGTGTTATTTT
The DNA here is from genome assembly GCF_011800145.1 of Mirounga leonina. Lineage (NCBI taxonomy): Eukaryota > Metazoa > Chordata > Mammalia > Carnivora > Phocidae > Mirounga > Mirounga leonina. Next base: position 18,569,563 of record NW_023270433.1, on the reverse strand, counting down.
AAACCACCAAATTTCATGGCAATTTGTTATGCAAGAGATAACAAATATAGTGGACGCTTGCCTCAACCCCTGTGTGCTAAAGGTGTTCAGAAAATAAGACTCTGCTAATTTTCCCTTCTTAAATAATATATTAACTCTGACATTTTTTTTTTATATTGTCCCTGGCTTCCAAGAGCAAGAGTCAGAAGACCTCGGACTGAGACCTGACCCTGTTGCCAACTGGCGTGAGATCTTAGAAGGACTTTTTCCTCCTCTGAGTCTCAGTTTTACCATCTTCCAAATAAGAGGAGTTAAACCAGGCCAGCAATTTGCAAAAACTTTAATTTTTTTTTTTGCCTCAGAACTCTTTCATCAAATGACATTTCATGAGGAAGCTCTGTGCACAAAACAGATAAAAGTGAAGGGGCTTAAATTAAAATAAGATTGAATGGAGCCCCTGCGTGGCCTCCCCCTCTCTCCACGGCAGCCCCCAAATCACCTTGGAGGAGTCTTTTCAATCCGGTCTCCAAGCCCCTTGCTTAGAAGCTGCTGAAGAGCTCTTTCAATTTCAACATTCTATAGGTTCTCAGGAAAAAAATTTTTTAACAAACTACCTATAAGTTAGAACACTCTACTGTGACATCTCTGTATCAAGCCACCTCTGTATGACCATCCCAGGACCCAGGGCACAAGTTTCCCAGAGAGCAGCCAGCTTCCCTTGGGGGCAGCAGCAAAGGTGCAAGTGCCCAGCATGAGCTGATTTTTACTTCCCTGAGCTCCCCAGCAGGTGGGTTCTCTCCCGCTCCTTGTGTACTTGCCTCTCCCAGACTGTTTCTTCCCTAAGTGGGAAGTTATGGCTTTCCTGTCTGGATGCATTCCCATGCTTTATTGGTATTGCTGTTGTTGCTGTTATTTTGTATCTTGGTGCCTAGACTGGATGCAGTGTTTGGGAGAGGTTCTGCCTGGCAGAGAGTCCAGGGCTGCTTTAGGCTCTCTTGTTCTGGCTCTCGTGTGTCACTTCTGCAGGGAGGCCACATGCGTTCCTGCTGGACCGCATGCCTAGAAAGTTCCCCAGTGCACTGCTATGAGCCAGGAGTGCCTTATGCTGCACATGTAGGCTTAGAGTTCTGAACAAAAATATACTGACTTGCGCTCAATACTCAGTCCCCACCATCTTTCTTTCTGTCAAGTATGGTTTTACCCCTGAACACATCCCTGGGTGATAAAATTTGAGTTCTCCTACTCCTCCCAAGGATCCCCTTGCCTGAAATCCACCTTTGGCAATTCTCTTATCCGTTAAGCATTGCCCTCTCTACTGAGTTACCCTTTAAAAATGTAAATATTCCTCTGGAAAGTAGCCTGCTGTCTTTAACCTCCTTATCTGAACAATGGGAAGAAGATCTGAAGGGCTAAATGGCACAGGAAAGAGGCGCAGTTGCGGGAGATGGGCGCGCCACCTCTTCCACTTTTGCAAATGACAACCTTTCTAGGCCTCAGTTTACCCACCTGTAAGGTTATCTATAGTTGCTGGGACAATCTGAGAGTGAGGCACGGAAAAGTCATTTTATACATTTATAAACTTCTGTGCATTCTACTTTGTTAAAAACTGACCCAGCAGAGGAAAATGCTTCATAAGCCATGGAACACAGTCCCGAAGTAAGGCAGTGCTGTGCTGTTGATCCATTTCCTTTGGGACGGCAGAGAGTTTCAACAGTAACTTACTGAGGGCCTGGTACCTGTCAGCAGGTGGCTAGACTCCTTGGGCAAAATGAGTACCAGCAAGACACAGTTGCGGCCTCTCTGAAGGGGGAAGTCAGAGATACCACCAGTGGCTGCCATGCCGAAGAGAAGAACACGGGGGTCTGAAAGACGAGCTTTTGATTCTTTCTTAGCTTTGTGGTGTCCAGCCCTCTCTGTTGTCAGAAGATGAAATAGAATTAAGGTGCGGAGCGTGACCTGCGTATCCTAATGTTTATAACCACGTGTTCAGGACTTGGAGCTGGGTTTGAGTTCTGGCTCCGACATTTACTCTCTGCGTGGTTTGGGGGAAGCTACTTAAATGTTTTTAGCATCAGGTTTCCCATGTTTGAATGGCGGGGGGGCAGTTACACTGGCTGAATGGTTGATGATTCAAAGGCAAAATGCCTGGAGAGTTGTTGGGAAATGTTAGCTATTACAGTCACCCCAAAACCCCAGCTAGAAGACCTTTTTGGACCTGTTCATGTAGAAGTTCATAGCAGCCAACTGATCTCCTCCAGGGCAAGAGTTAACCACTGGTTAGTTCTGAAGCAAAGCTATCGACTTTCAGAGCTTACAAAATCTCTCTGGCTCCTGACATAGGGTGTTTGGGGGGTGGGGGTGGATGTTAAAGACCAACCAAAACTATTCAAGTTACCATGGCTACATAATTAAGAACCTGTGAATTTCAGGAAATTTCAAAAAATCTGAGACAATTTGGCATGATTTTTTTTTTCATTTCCATTCACAAATAGACTAGAAATGCACGTGAAAGGGCTTTTCCTCACATAGGGTGCTTTCAGTGTGGGCATTTTGCTTTTATTCCTTGATGGAGGGTCAGAGGATGCAATGATAGTGCCGAATGAGGTTGCTGCTAAATAGAGGCCAGAAATATGAGACAAGGCAGAAGGAAACAGAAAAACAATTCTAGGCTTAAGGGCATTACTGAAAGAAAAGTCTGGTCACCAGGGTTAGAATCAGGTAGGCACACAGACTCTTCCCCTCTACCAAGAAGCCACACGGAATGTGCAGCCCCTTTACGGTAGGTAAGGCCACTGCTGCCTTTTGTTTGGATGGGATTACGGCCTGGAGATGGCAGGATTTTGATGGGGTTTTCCCCCTTGGAAGGGAGCCTTTGTTTCATGTTTCCCACATGTTGAAGATCTTCAAATTGGCCGGGTTTAGATGCACGGGAATCCCCTGTGATCTTCTCAAAGCGAGAAGTGATTGAACCATCACCCTCATCTCTAAGACTTCAGGGGAATTTGGGGCTTGGAGCCTACAACCCTTTATTTCCTGATCGTCCTGAGGTTCACTGCCCCAGGGCCGGGCACACTGATCTCGCTCTGTCCCCCCATCAGCCCTTTTACACCAGGTGCTCGGTTCACCTGGCTCTCGGAGAGGGTGCGGGTGCAGGGACGGTGCTGCTTCTCCAAGCAGAGTTCCAGCTTGCAGAGCACAGCAAAGTCTGTGCCTCCTTTCCTGGGATGAAAACCAACAGTAATGACCTGACCGCCTCCTTTAGTGTCGTTCTTTCTTTCTCTCTCTCTCTCTCTCTCGGGGCTGAAATTCGAACTTTTCTGTTTCCAGGCAGAGAACTGCACCACTATAAGCTGACCTTTTCTGAGCACCAGGGAAAATGATATATGCAGGGCTATTCTGTAAGGTCAACAGATACCAAGGCCAGTCGGGGGCATCTCTACAGTCTGGCCAATCACTGAAAGAGATCATTCAAGGTTCTACATGGGGTCAGCCCTGCCTGACTTCGGGAAGCAATGCAACACAGTGGAAAGAACAGTAGAGTTTTAGTCAGAGAGTTTGGGTTCAAAGCCAACCCTGCTCCTCACTTACGGAAAGCCCTCATGTGAGCCACTTACCTTCTTGGGGCTTTTGCTCTCTGTCCATAAAATGGAGTGAGTGATTTATAATTTGCAGTGTTAGAGTGAGAATTAGATGAGGAACAACAGACAAACCCTCCTATCATGCATGTGATACACAGTTAGCCCTCAATGTTAATTACCGTGTGTATGTGTTTTATCCTCACCACAAGGAATTGTGTATTTGGGGTGAGCTAAATGTCTGGTGCCTACTTTCTACTTTTCAAACTAAAGTGACTTCAGTGTGGAGGGCCTTGTGCTTTACACCAGCTAGATAGTTTTCCCTGTAACAAAACATGGCTGTGTGTCTATAGAAACCCAGGGGAAGGAGGGAATAGGTATTCTTAGTTCATTGTGAGCCTCAGAAAGGGTAGGATTAAGGGGGATATGTTTTTCATTCTGTCAGCTTGAATTCCCTTTCCAAATTCCATTCTGGTTATATGATCAGGCTACTGCTGTATTTATGGGTGGCCACAGTCTGGCTGGAGGGATAGATTTAGTCAGAAAGGAAGTTTTTTTCCTTCTACAGGCAGCGAGCGCAAGAAGCAGAAGCATTCAGAAGGAACCCGGTGAAATGTGCTTCTGATTTGGGGGTCATCGGGACCTGGGTCTCAAAACTGGCTCCATCACCCTGCATTCTAGGACTCCAGAAACGTTATTCATCTTCTCTACTCTTCAACCTATGTCTTTGCCCAATAGGCATGGTCCGTTTCTCAGAGATGGGTTGTGGATGTTTAGTGAGTTGACATACACAAGAGTAGACTCTCCATATATTTTGGCTATTGGTATCATTAAAATTAATTAAAATAAGCGTCCTTTGTTAAGCATTTTATACTTCCCACATTCGTGTCTACTGTCCTACTCGGGGAATAGTATTGATTCCTGTTCCAGGTGGGCCCTGGAGGGGCAAACATCCCCACTGAAGTGCAAGATTGCGGCCTGAATGTACACTGCCTTGCTTCATGATTTTTAACTGCATTTGTGTCATTCAAGGTTCTGTGGAAATGTCCCAAGGGCTGAGAACCATGGGGTGAGTTTCAGACCCTCCCCTCCCGCTTCAACCAAAGTAGCCCCACATCTACTGGTCATACTGGAGTCCTGCCATCAATTTCATTTAATGAATATTTCCATGGCTAAATATAAGTTTGAAAACCACTGTCTGAGAACATGAATTTCAGATAAGTCCTTATAAATTGAGAAGCAAGAAAACTAAGAAAAATCTCCATTTACTGAGCCCCTACTATGTGTCAGGTACTGAGTCTGCCATATATTATCTCATTTGGATGTCACAAGAGTCCTGAGAGATAGAGATTGTCATTCTCTTTATATGGACAACAACACCGAGGGCTGGAAGATCAGTAACTTCCTTGGCGGGGAGGAGACAAGCAGCTAGAAGAAGAGATAGGGAAGCTAGGTTTTTCAAACAAAGCACAGACAAAAAAAAAAAAAAATCTTTAAAGACTGTAGAGTTGGTAATACCCCTTTTAATCCTTATCCGATGCACACTGTTCTGAGCAAACCAGAGATTATTCATATTGCGCGTTTCTTCCCCAAAACGCCATCACCTACCTGAAACACGTATGGTCAAAGCACAATCACATCTACGGCAGTGGGCTCAGATGCACACGATGCCAGCAAACTTTCCAGAGATTTCTTTAGCGCTGAACCTAAAGTTCCTCTCCCCAGTCCTCAGTTGGGCTTACCATATTGAAGGACAAGGCAGAAAGCTGGCTGGAGTGGGTAGCAGGTTTTATTTCTAAAGCACATATGGGAAAGCTTCATAAAAAAGGGGAAAAGGTCCACAAAACATGAAAAAGAGGCATTCATTCTTCAAGTGGGGCTCCCTGTCCCGCTCTCACTCTGGACGGAAAGCATTTCCAAGGAGTCCCCGGCAGCACCGTACTTCATAGCTGACAGCTTTAGAATCTGCAAACGCCCAAACTCAAAACCTTGTGCATTCTCGAGTCAGAACTCGACATTTACATCCAGCCCTGGGCTGCTCCCTTCCCCCTAACTTGTGCCAAAACAACCTCCTGCTTATAAAATACGGCCAAGTCTCCAACCTGTCAGCCCACTGAGACACCCTCAGACCAGTGAGATAGAAAGAAGGGGATTTGGGGTAGAGGATGAGGAACACATGAGAAACAATCCAAGATCGCCTCTTTTAACTTCCAAGGTGATGGCAGTGTTTGACAAATGACAATGATTATCCCAACTTCCGGTTACTGAGCACTCACTCTCCCAAATGCGTTATGGCCCATTTCCTCCTCATAATGACAACAGAAGTTATTGTCCCCATTTTAGATAAGTGGACACTGAGGCTCATAGAGGTTGCAGATTCTCATCTTTGATGGTGGTGGTGGGGACACCAAAATGACTGACCCTTGCCTTCAAAACCCGAGCTCTGAATCCCCTTACGACGATGAAGAAAGAGAGGAGCCCCTGTGCCCTTCTCAGAGTCTGCCAGGTAGAGCTTCCCAACCCTGGGGCAAGGGGTTTCTCAGGGCTTTCTGTGATGAGAGGCGAGGAGGGGGGAGGCGATTCTAGAAAGACTCGCGGTACTGCTGGCCCCAAGCACCCCCAGACATGCACAGGTACCCAGCCCAAGGATCATTGAATCATGAGATACCCACGGGGAGTCCCCCTGCCCTTCAGAATGGAAGCTGGTGTCCACCCCTCCCACCTTGTAGTCTGGCCCTAGGAGTCCCTTCCTCCCTTCTGTCCTCCAGCCCTCATCCTTTCTGTGTCTTACCACAGGGAGGATGTGGTGGGATGAGGGATGGATACAAAACTTTTGTAAACTGCAAGGTGAGCGCTGTTTAGATAGACAGTTTTATCATTCTCTCCATCATCCTCTATCAACCTTCCCTTAACCTATCCCAGAGAAAGGCCATGAACGATCTCCACCTTCAAATTCTACCTCTCTCCTCCTAAAACAAAAATATTCACAGGTGAATCAGCCAGGCAGGGAGTTAAGAGAAGATTCTTACTTTTCCTCTGGAGAACGCAGAGATAAAAACTTTACAGAAAGTTCCTTCCACGTGTGACTGTTCGCAGAACTCAAACAAACCCCCCAGATCTACAAGACTGGAAGGGGTAAGTAGAAGACAGTCAACGTGCATCTGATCGTCACAAATACCCCATTTTGCCAGCAGCGAAGACACAGCGAAAGTTTAACAATTATGAACCCACAACTCCTTTGGTACCAGGAATGCAAACAGTGTGCCATAATGATCTTTGGTGATGGGGGTGAAACCCACTTACCTTTCCGGAGTTGGGAAGGACCTAGATCCTTGAATGAACCGGCTGCATGGAGTCAGTACCTGGCTGTGAGCAGCGGGGCTCCCACGTGCGCTGCCCCTAGGGTCACCCCCAGCCGCACAGTCTTTGTGCGGAAGAGAGGCCGGCCGGTGTGTGTCTGCGCTCGGCTCGCGGGAGAGCGTGTGACAGTAGGCAGGCTGTGGCCAGCGAAGCCAGCTTTGGCTGGCTTATATAGCAACTCCTTCCTCTGTAATGGGACGCCTCGCCTCCAGACATCCTTTCCTACTTTTTCAGTTGGTGAATTAAAGGAACAGCCCTCCCAGCGGAACAGGGTTAGCTCATGAAAGACGCACTCACTCCCTGCTGCCTGCCAGGAAAGGAACCCATTTGCATACAATTTATGGCGAAAGTAGGAATTCCACCTCCCCCTGCCTTCTGCCGCCTCCCTTTCTCCACCCCCGACCCAGACCCAGAGCAGCTGTTAGCTAGGTGTGATTTTTGCTTTGCTCCCCGAACGGATTTTCTAACTGTGAGACAGAAGCCCAGGGAGCGAGGGGGAGCAGGATCGGCAGCCCTTGGCTCTCCTACTCAGGCGGGCTGGAAACGCGAGCCACGGCTCGCCTGGGCTCTGGGCAGCAGCTGCCCAGCGTCACCTCCGAGAGGAAAAGGGCAGAGCCCAGTTCCTGGAAAGAGGAGATAAAGCCCTTCAGAAGCCTGGGGGTTTGGGTTTCGCTGGGCAGGCGGAGAGATAACCCAGGATTAGTTCTCAGCAGGTGGGGCGTGCGGGGAGCGCAGATCTGCCGGGCTTGGTCTTCTCGGGGAGGGAGCCATGCCCAGCTGCCCAGAGGCTTCACCGTCCCTGCCCCAGTGCCCTACCAGGGGCAGCTTTTTGGACAATGCCCATGCCCTGTGAGTGGGCTTATCTTCTAAGCAGCACCTCCTGGGGGAAGCTCTCTCAAGTTTTCTTCTCCGTGCTCAGTGCGGAAAGGTGTCCAGCACAAAGCAAAAAAAAAAAAAAAAAAGGTAACAACTTAATCTTTGAGACATGAGCTGTGCCTTTGCTCTCCAGCCTGCTGTGGATTCTTTCCAAGCTCTGAGTCATCCATTCGTTTGGTGGTTAGCATGCACTGAGGATCCGCAGGGCACACACAGGCATCTGAGGCAGTGGGGAAGCAGCGAGGGCACGGACGGCACCCACGTTTCAGCTTGTCACAACACACAGCAGTTTGGGGATAGTGGAGGGAAAGGACAAATCATGTAACCTGTGGCTATCGTTGGACCCACTCTTCTTAAGTCTATAGTAGCTGCTCCACGAGGTACTTGATGGATATTATTTCATTACAGGCTTACTCACACCAAGCAGGTGTTGAGCCCTGTTGACAGGCGAAGAAATGGAGGTTCAGAGAAGTAATGTAAGTCCACTTAGGGAATACACCTGGGAAGGGTTTAGATGACAACACCGGACTCCATAGTTCTTTCTACTGTGCACCACTGTCCAGGAACATTGTCAGATGATATTGAAATGTTTTATGCCCTACTGAATTATAACACTGCTTGTACAAAAATCACTGCCATATTTAAATATGGAAAATATATTTCTTTGTTCCATAAGAGCTAAAGGGGAGATCCTTGTGGGTTTTTTTTTTTTTTTTTGGTTCATTACTAATAATGGTGACTTCAATCATCTGCCTGTTTTTAGTAATGAAGGATATAATTCCCATACTTGTTATTATTGCTGTGGGCCTCAGTTTAACCATCTGGAAAAAGCGGCACGAGGTTCGGTCATCCCCATGGTTGCTATGGCTCTGGCATTCTGGTTTCTCTGCTTAAGTGACCCTCCCGGACAGCAAGAAAGCCCATAAATAGTCATGTCATAAAACAGCTCATTTGAACTTTTGAACATTTCGGCTGATTCAAATGTTGGTTGTTTCGTAAGTTTTTAATTCTGCGTTTTAGCCAAAGTATGTTGCAGTAGCACGAGGCTGTGTCTTTCAACTCGTAGTGAATGCTTCCTTGCCTCTTGGTTTCCCAGATTCGACCAAGTTTATCTCCCCGGGTTAGGGAATAAAACATTAGAACAGTATGTAATACATTTCACATGGCATATAGGCTATATTTACATACAGCACGTAATCAATATATATTTGCGATTGTGTGCGTATTTAACTGCGATAAGCATGCTAGAAAACTGGGTAATAAATATGACTTCTGGGAACGTCCAAAACCGATCCCCCCCCCCCACCACTATTCCACAGCCATTGACTAGGGGTCAACTACAGGTGGCTTAGACAATCAGAGGGAAAACAAAGCCAAATATCACCAGACTGGTCCTCAAGGCAGGAATAGGCCAGTGGAGCAAACACATAAGAATACGACTACGCATTAAGTTACTATCATGGAAGCATATTCTGACAACATAGAAAAGAGATGGCTAGCTTTATTTATGTATCTTTAGAAGAGATAGGAATTTTAGGAAGTTTCTCCAAAACCCATGTGGTATCTTGAGCCACACCCTGGCTTTTGAGTAAGTGAGGGGGGCAGACAAGGACTCCTTTCCATTTTCCATCCCTGGGCCTTTTGCTGCCTCCGTTCCAGGCACATGGGTCTGCATATGCTCTCCCATAGCTGAACCTTGGCTAATTCTGTACTCTACCTAGAATCCTCACCTCCGCCTCCTCACATCGGCTTATCATCCAGTTCTGATCCAACTTCACCATAGAGCTTTCTAAATTTTGTCCACAAGAAGTGCTTCCAAGCACCGTAGCATGTGGGAATTCCATTAGGACATTCATTATCTGTACATGGTAGATGGAGGTCTAGTTTTTTCCCCCTTACACTCTAGGCTTCCAGAAGACATGGATCACGCCTGCTTTTTCTGTGGTTAGTACAGAGCCTTGGGTATTGCAGACACTCAGGAAATACAGTTTATTGAATGAATACAGTAATGGAGGAACAAGTGAATGTCTGACATGCTGTGTTTTATCATTTTAAAATCATCCTTTTTCATTCCTAGAACATGAGAGGGAAACTAGATGATCGTGTCCAACATACCCATTGCACAGATGAGGAAAGGGGATTCCAGAAATGACTTGCCCAAATGACTTGCTTTCCACCCTAGACATCACAGCAGAGGGTGTTTCTAGAATTAATACCCATTCATCCTCCTGTTGGGCAGAGCCACACCTCTTGGCATCCAGCTCTTACGGTCTTGTCCGGTCTTGTCCTTCTCGGTACTGTAAGCGCTTTCTTCCCTGTGAGAGAGTGGAGTGAGAGCTTGTAAACACCTCTGCATGGAGTCCTCCGCCAAAGACTGATGCTGTTGTTGCTTGTTTGTAATCCTCCCTCACCGGCTGCTAGTGGAGGCTGTGGTTTGGAGGCCAGAGGAAGCATAAGGGTTTGCCTCAGTTGAGATCATTCTCATTTCTTTGAAGGTCTGTGAAACGTAATTTTTTTTTTTCCCAGATAGATCAGCCAGTGAGTGCAATGTCGGCCAGGACTAGCATTATCTGAAGCAGTCAGGCATCTATTTCCTTGAGAAGTCTGGCACCCCCTTCCCACAGGACCCTTTGCTTCCCACCTGCTTAGCCACTCCATCACTGTTTCCAACCTTCTCCTCTTCTTGGAATTCATCTAGTGTGCTAACTCCTGCCCAGAAATCCCATGTGACTCTACAATTGCCAGAAATCTCTCCCAAAGCAACGAAGGAGCTCTGACCCAACACAATGGGCTAGTCATTCAATTAGATGCATTTGTTTAGAGTCAAGGTTCCCCAACTTGCTGTCTGCAAGTCTTTGTTCAGTGATCTTTGCCATCTCTTCTCATTTTTCCTAAGACAACAAAGGACAAAAAAGCTCAAAGACATCATTGAATGAGTCTCAAGCTAGAGCAGAGCTTTCCTGCTTGACGGGATAGGGCATAATCAATCAGTAGGTAGATTGTCTGGTCAGCATTGCAGAAGGGATGGAGCTTTGGCTTAGAGTGGGTTTCGAGTCCTGATGCACATCAACTTACTGTGTGACTTTGGGCAAATCCCTTCCTTGCCTTAGCTCTCAGTGTCCTGGTTAGCAAACGAGCCACCCTAAGGATCTTAGCAACTTAAAAATTTTTAGTAAAATACTCAAAGAAATAATTTAGAGGGCTCTGAGACTTTGCACATTCAATTCCCTGTCCCTAGAACAATCTTCCTCCCACTTTGTCCACATGGCAAATTCCTCTATTATTTCTCAAGATTTACTCTGTAGTACTTCCAAGAACATTTCCATGACCTTCCATTAAGAGAGAAGGGCCCCTTTCTATTCTCATCCAGACTTTCATTTTTCATTTTTAGCACATTATACACTTTACCCCATTAGACCATGAACACTTTGAGGGTACGTACGATGTCTTTCCTCTGCTTATTAACAGATCTGTTCATGGTTGGTTCTTAACGCCATGTCACTTGCTAATTATTGTGAATATCATTCCTGCACATCATGGTTCTTAGAATGGCACAGACCCACAGTAGATATAGGAGGTATACAACAAAAAACCCCAAGTTTCTTGGAATGATTTACTTGATGATTGGAGACTTTATTATTATCACTGATTTACTCATCTATTCCCCCACTGAGACTGTGAGAGCTCCTTCGGGACAAGAACTCAGCTTTCCATCCCAAAGCACTGGGAAGTCAGTTAATGTTCCCATAAAATGACTGACTAAACTGATTCACTAGATGATGGAAAAGGCATAACACTGGTAATTTGGGTTTTCACCAGCTTGACCATTTACAAGGTGAATTACCTTGAGGAAATCATGTCCCTTCTTTGAAACTCAGATTCCCCATTAGTGAGACAGATAAAATTCCTATCCCTAGTACCTCCCAGCGTTGGTTTAAAGATGAAGGAAGAGAGTGGAAGAGAAACTGTGATGATTTAGACAGATTTGGGGGATAATGAATGATTTTTCCCCCTAAAATCCCAATCAAAAGCTCACACTTTGCATCACTGAATTGCACTTATGGAAGCATGAATCCCACGTTCTATCTCAAGTATTTCTCCAGGGTTAACAGGGGAGAAAAGGGAGTTAAAGCCACCTGGTGCTGTCTTGTCTTCTAACACTTTCTAAAGAGGGCTTCTTAGCTGGAGGCCCAAGGGGAAGAGGGAGGGTTCAAAAGATTAGCATTGGCCCATGCTAAGTTGGAAGGTCTAAAGTTGTGGATTCCCTACAAAGGGATGGCATGGATTTGGTTTCCATCCTAATTCAACCACTAACCAGCTATGAAAAGAAGTGGGTCCTGGGCCATATTACGTAACTTGTGTGTTATAGGTCCCTCATTTGGGCACAATAAGAACTGATACTTCTTAGAGTCACTCTCAGGATTAAAGGAAATACACTTAGTCAAATATTTATGCTTGCTACACTCTGAGTAATCTCAAAATGGTGGTCATCGGTTATTACAGACAAGTCATTTACTCTACTCTGAGCCTTTACTTTCTCATCTTTAAATGATAGAAAAGATCATCTCAGAGCCATGTCCTAAAATAAAAAGGGTTCACAAAAAGAGTGTATAGAGATTGAGATATACCTTGAAACTCCTGGGTTGACCAAACTGAGTGCACTGGTTACTTTATTTACTCAAACAGCCCACATAGGTTTCCCCTCCACCCTGCTAGGCACATGCAAAACACACACACACAGAAGCTCACGGAGTATTTTCCTGAAGGGATGCTTAGTGTTGGTTTAAGAGATTATCTGGAAGAAACAGTGTTAACTTCCTTTGAGTAGTGGAACTACATTTGCCTATCCCTTCTGTAGTGGGCTTTAAGGCCCCTGTTCTGCCATGGCTTTCCAAGTCTTTGCGCATTTGTTTCCTCAGTGATGCTGGAAAACTCTCCCCTATTTGGAGTCAGCTGGATGGTATCACTTGCCTCAGAGCTGGAAGCTCCCTTGGCAGGGCCTAGAGGTTGATGGACTAGTATGGGGTATGGGGTCACTCTCCTCCATGGGGAGCACCTGTGGGCTGGCCTTTGTCTTGCCTGGGCAGTCTCACCTCTAGTCCTTCCCTATGCCACAGCCTCCCAACAGCAGGAGCAGTGGCAAATACACCCACTTATATTTGCTAATAATATTACAAAGCATTAAATTTTAGCCTCAGCTGACACAATTCAGGGGGGGGACTGAGGTGAGGAGAGGTCAAGAGATTTGCTTAAAGTCACATAACCAGTGCGTGGGTTGACAGAGGGTCTCCCCAGGCAAAATACTGGGCTCCTTGGTTTCCACTGTGGAAACCATCTATATGGAGTATTATTTCATCAGGTTTATGAGGTACAGAGGCATAACAGAAGAAGCCCATCACTTGAAATTGTACAGACTTGGGTTTAATCCCAGTTCTGCCATTTATTAGCGTGTGAAGTGTTTCAAATGCCTTCACTGCTGTGAGCCCCATCTGGGTTGTTGCCTGTAAAATGGGGGGTGAGAATACTCACTTCATCCAGTGGACGGGAGGACTATAGTGGGCTGATTCCCCCACCAAAGATGGCCACAACCTAATTCCCCAGGACCTATAAATGTTACCTTATATGGCAAAAGGGACTTTGCAGATGTGATTAAATTAAGGATGGTGTCATAAGATTATCCTAGATGCAATCACAAGTGACCTTATAAAAGGGATGCAGAGGGAGATTTGACTGCGGGACAGGAGAAGGCAGAGTGACCACGGAACAGAGATTGAAATGATGTGGCCCCATGCCAAGGAATGCTGGCCCCTCCCAGAAGTTGAAAGAAGCAAGGAACAGATTCTCCCCTGGAGCCTCCGGAAGGAACCAGCCCTGCGGACAACTTGATTTTAGCCCAATAAAACTCATTTTAGACTCTGCCCTCCAAAACTGTAAGAGAATAAATTCTTGTTCTTTTAAGCCGCTAAATTGGTGCTGATTTGTTATAGTAGCCATAGGAAGCGAATACAAGGACTCAATGGGATGATGTCTCTGCCTGGTGCACAGCAGGGCCTTAAAAACGGTCATTCCATATCACTGGATTTTCAAGTATCTTCTTATAGCAGCTCCTTGGATATGACTTTTTAGGTACTGTCTGGAAGACAGGGAAAGCAATGGAAGCTGGAGGGAGCTCAACCTCCCCCATTCGCCTGACAGTTTTGAAGTGGCCTCTTGATGTGGGAGTTTTGCAGTGTTGAGTGAGTTAGTCCAGACACAGGGGTAAAACTGGACTTACACATCACATCCTTATCATTCCAGAGTCAGCCTGACCCTCATAAGTGTCAGGCTTATCTCGGTATCTGCTCATCTATAATTCCGAGGACTCATCTGCAGCATACTTTGTCAAGCTGAAAGAGCTAAGAGATCAGCGTACTCAAAGAAGAGATAAGAAAAGGAGGCTCCGAGCAGTGGTCTGCTTTGCCCACACACTGTGAATTGTGTCAGCTGAGGCTAAAATCCAGCTCTGCTGATTCTCAGAGCAATGTTTCATATGGAGGAAGCAACTTGTCCAGATTTCTCTAAGACTCACAGAAGCCAGAGGAATTTATTTCTTAGAAAACTCTTCACACAGAGCTGCTTCTTTAAAAAAAGAAGAAAAAAGATTTTATTTATTTATTTGAGAGAGAGAGAGAGCATGAGAGCGAGCATGAGAGAGAGAGAGCACACAAGCAGCGGGAGCGACAGGCAAAGGCAGAGGGAGAAGCAGACTCCCCGCCGAGCAGGGAGCCCGATGTGGGGCTCGATCCCAGGACCCTGGGATCATGACCTGAGCCGAAGGCAGACGCTTCACCGACTGAGCCACCCAGGCGCCCACACAGAGCTTCTTCTACTTAGAAAGAAAAGAGGTAAGAAGGTGGCTGAGAAGAGCAAGGGTCACTGGCCAGGCACGGCTCTGCTTCCCTGCTTCCATGCACAATCCACAAGTCCTCTCTCATCTGATTCCCTCAGGTTTCCAATTCACTCAGTGACCATATCAGATGGAGCTGTGATATCTGGGGACCAAAGGAGCCCATAGTGAGATGCCAAGCCAGTCTCTTGGACACCATCTCAGAGACCCGCCTCTGTAGGGGAAGTTCAAAGCCTTTCTAAATTCTTCAGAACACCTACCTGCCCAGGCCAGGAATGATCCTGACTCGCAAAAGGATGGCACATGGGGAGTGCGCTAGAATAAGTACAGATACATGACTCACTGTTTGAAGTAGATGATAGAAGACTTCCTCCCTGGAAATACTTTATAAGGAAGTTATGGCGAAGCCTTGATAATCCCCATGGACAGGAGGGGGTGGGGGCCAGAATGAATCAGTGCGACAGCTGCATTGTAGAAGACCAGCAGAGGGGTGCTTACTTGGAAGTATGTTCTGCCAGTATCTCGTCGGGAGTTAGTATAGTGTTGCCAATGAGAGATCTTCTGGGAGCCTGGTTTAATGAGCAGAAATCAGTAGTGAATGGATGCTTGTAAAGGAAGTGGGAGTACTTTGGCTCTTCAGCAAGTTGCAGTCTTGTTTGCACACAGTGAATCTCACAGATGATTTATGTGAAACTGCTGGTATTCGACTACCTTTGACCTACAAAGATGGCACTTACATATTAGTTCAGCTAGTGAACTCAGGCTTTGCTAAGATCCCAGCACCACAGCTGGGTGTGCACGGAGCACAGCCACTCAATTCTAGGGATGCAGGCTGGCCCAGTGAGGATATCTGCCATGCCCAGAGCCGAAGGAGGCGTGCAGTGGTTCCCAGATAATCTGGGACATGTAAGACCCCTGGACACTTGAATGAACCAGGAACAACTCCCCACCAGAGTTGAGACTGAATTTAACAGATACTTGGTGACTTTTATTATTATTATTATTATTATTTTCATTTTACCAGTTACTTGGGTGAGGACATAGAGCAGAAAGGCAGGGTTGAGAGAAATGAAGAGAAATAAAGAAATGCCGTGTTTCTTTTTCTTTTTCTTTTTTTTTTTTTAAGATTTTATTTATTTATTTGACAGAGAGAGAGACACAGTGAGAGAGGGAATACAAGCAGGGGGAGTGGGAGAGGGAGAAGCAGGCTTCCCGTGGAGCAGGGAGCCCAATGCGGGGCTCGATCCCAGGACCTGGAATCATGACCTGAGCCGAAGGCAGACGCTTAACGACTGAGCCACCCAGGCGCCCCGAAATGCCGTGTTTCTTATGCACCAATGTTGCAGAGTATTAGATCTACTCCAGGGCTATAGACATAAAGCTACCAGCTTATGGTCAGCCACAGAAAATGCCAATTTCCTTCTTCCTTCCCATGGAGAACAATCACAAATGAAGTAATGAAGGAAGCTGCTTTTCAGCGGAGTTACATGATGGTTGGAGAGATGAGACCTAGAAGTCTGCCAGACTTCTCAATGCCCAGACACCTGCTTTGGAGGCTACCTTCTGGTTAGGAAGTATCTGTGACTTAATAACTATTTTTTTTTTAAGATTTTATTTATTTATTTGAGAGAGAGAATGAGATAGAGAGAGCATGAGAGTGGGGAGGGTCAGGGGAGAAGCAGACTCCCTGCTGAGCAGGGAGCCTGATGTGGGACTCGATCCAGGGACTCCAGGATCATGACCTGAGCCGAAGCCAGTCGCTTAACCAACTGAGCCACCCAGGCGCCCTAATAACTATTTTCTTTGTGCATCAGCTGTTCCCTTCTCCAAAGGTGCTGAGGTCAGAGGATGGACAGTTTGTCTCTCAGAATTCTGAGTCCTTTTGTTCTCTCTAACCCAAACATCTGGTTTCCTTTGGGTAGCTGAGAAGAATGCCTAACAGCAAAATCATTCTCTAGGTCTCGAATGATCCAATTAGATTTAACCAGCACCTTGAAGAGTGACTGGCCCACAGTAAGCACTCTGTAGATATTTGTTTTATGAATATTTGAATCTAATTATCTTTGAAACACAAGCTTGGATGTGAAAAATCTGGCTCATGCTTTTTCTTTATTAAAACAGCCAATTTAATCTAGTACAGAACTATTGATGCTCTACATTGGTTCCCATTTCTTGGACTTAGTTCGATCCTGAGGAGTATTTTTTAAAATTTGTATTTTTTAAAAAATAATTTAGTCGCTCTTTGTAGACAAAACTAATTTCTGCAGAAAATACTTAGCCATTTAAAAATACCTTGCTATTGATAGAAAAAAAATAACAAGCTATTTTTTTCTTTATCAATGATATTGGTTTCCTTTGCAATTTGCACAATGGGGATGTGAATTTTTACTTTACTCATTTAAAACATATTTATATAATATTTGTTTTGTGCTATGGACTTAAGTGGGTCACAGGTGGTAAGCTCATTTAATCCTCATAACCTAGCGGAGAGGTATTATTTTTTATTTATTTATTTATTTATTTTTTAATTTTTATGTTAATCCCCATACATTACACCATTAGTTTTAGATGAGGTGTTCCATGATTCATTGTTTGTGCATAACACCCAGTGCTCCATGCAGAACGTGCCCTCCTCAATACCCATCACCAGGCTAACCCATCCTCCCACCCCCCTCCCCTCTAGAACCCTGTTTGTTTTTCAGAGTCCATCGTCTCTCATGGTTCGTCTACCCCGCGGAGAGGTATTATTATCATCACTATTATTCCCACAGTTAAGGAAATAGGTCAGGAACTCAGAGAGGTTAGATAACATGTCTAGGGTGGTTCAACCAATAAATGGCAGAGCCAGGACTCAAATCCAGCCTCTCTGGCCCCCAGAGTCCCTACTTATAACCACTACACTGCTACGCCTTGAGGAATTACCAAGGCAAATGAACTACGACATGTGCCCGTCTAAATGGCATGAGAACTGAGTATTTTAATCTCTATTTTGCTGAGGAGTTAGCTGAGGCTCCCTGTTATAAAGTGCTTTGCCCAAAGCCACATAGCTGATAAGTGTCAGAGCTGGAATTAGATCCTGGCACCGTCCAAAGCCAAGTACAAGCCTTCAGGTCTATGTCATCACTTAGGAGGCTCATGGCATATGGGCCACCCCATTCAGGGACAGAATCTTAGAAACACAGCCACTGAAACATGCTTTCTCTTCAGCCTACTCTTTACTTTATATGCCTTAAAATGTACCACCCCTTAGGGGTTAATTATGTGCTATCTCATGTTGATTTATAAACATGAGTTGGTTAGTCTTGTCTCAGTAAGAGCAAAGGAAGTCTGATTCTTCCACTCAAATCCACCCACCTCTGTCTAGGCTGATGCTGTATGTAGAAGTTCTCATTAAATACTCACTGGTTTAAATCATAGACTTTGAAATTTTTAAGATGTTGCATACACACTCCAAAATAATGCACTAAGATAACCCACTGGTTCTGAGTTTGGGTTTTACATTATGCGGACCCAGGTTCAAATCCCAGCTCTGTTATTTTTGAGCTGCATGCTCCTGGGCAAGACTGGTCACCTCCCCGAGCCTCTGTGTTTTCCTCCATGAAATGCAGGTAAGAACCGCTACATTCAGTGAGATAAAGCTCTCAGTACCATGCTTAGGACACAGGAAGTGCTAAACAGTTGGTAATTATTATTGCTTCCAGATTTTCCCTTTATTGAACAAATATCATCTGAACAAAACTTCCTTATAGCTTTTACTTCATCTCTAAAACTAGATAAGGAGCTGGGACTTACCGTATTTTATTTTCCTCTTGAATTCTTTCCCCTGCTTTGATATAAAGGAGTCCAATTTGTTTCACTCTTTGGTTTATGGCAGTGGCTCTGACCTGGGAGGGAAGGGATTTTCCTCCCCATGGGGCATTTGGAAATGACTGAAGATATTTTTGGCTGTCACAGCTTGGGTGGGAGCGCCACTGGCAACTAGCGGATAGAGTCCAGGGATGCTGTTGAATATCCTGTAATGCACGGGACAGCCCCCCACCCCCAAACCAAAGGCTTAGGCGGTAAAACACATCAATAGTGCTAAGATTGAGGTGCCCTGGTTTATCCCCTCTAGCACCTCACACACACGCACGTACACACGCACACCACACACTGCACACAGACATGCTCACACTTATGTGCACCCCAAGTCCCCTGTGCACATGGAAGGAACAGTGTGTGGATCTGAGTCCTGGTGAGCTCCAGGATGATGTCCTACTGGGGGAGACCCACACAGGCCTGTGGTGAGACACATTACACATGGGGGAATCTCACCATTTCTGCACAGACCCCTCACCTCGGGATCACCGCCGCCGCCTCATATCCTGCTCTGATCCCTCCTGGGAACATCGGAAGCCTTGTAGCAGATGGGGTTTTACTTAGTCACATTCTCTGTGGTCAGATCAGATTACATCCACAGCAGCTCTGGCTCTAAGAGACCCACAGTTGCCTGGTGCTCTCTGGGCTGGCCTATGACCTTCCAAACGCAAACATATCCCAAGACAGGCAAGGAGAGGGGTTTGTTTGCAGCTCTATCTATCAAAGGAGAGAAAGGTGGGAAATAGAAAAAAGCCAAAGGATGCTGGTATCCTTTTCTGAGGGCAGAGACTGGGTGTTTCTCTGTGTGTATTTCTCGTGCTTACCACACCAGGTGGCAAGTAGTCTGTAATTTAAAAAAAAGAAAAACATGTAAGTGATAGAAATCTTGCAGGAGTTTGTATTTCATAGGAAAGAGTAAGAATGGGTGCTAATTCTTGAGTGGTTATAATATTCCAGATACTGTTATGTGTTTAACAACTATTATTTCATGTAACTCTGAAACAGTGATGTGTAGATTAGCATCTCCACTTGACAGCTGTTAGAATACAGGGCGAGTGAAGCTGGCTGACCCATAGGCACAGAGCTGCTAAGTGACAAAGCCAGGATTCCAACCTAGATCTCACTTCCTTCAAGGCCTGAGTTTTCACCATCAAGCTAGATGCCCCTCACTAGTGCAGAAAGCCTGGCTAAACCAAGAGGAGTTACATGAGGAGTGATGGAAGGATCCCAGCCACTGAGGAGTGACGGAAGGATCTAGGACTCCTCTTGGCACTGCTCTCTAGCAAACAGGTAGAACAGGTGCAGTTAAGTCCTATGTCTCCCCTGGGCACACATTTCTCACCTGGCCATGCTGCTGCTGCCTTCTGTCTCAAGCTTTGGGTGTTTTCTGTCCTCTTTGTAGCCCATGCTCCCAGATTCCTTGCTCTTATATTTATCTGATGAATAGCATCATAGGCTCAATGATGACACATCTGCAGGTAGAAGTAAAAGAGTTGTTGTACAGAAACAACAACAACGACAACAACTTGCACAATTTCTGTGGCTTAACACAATGGAAATTTGTATCTTGCTCAGGCAGAGCCCTGCTAGGGGGCTGACTCTCCACCAAGCAGTCATACCAGAATATTTCCATCTATGGCTGTACAACCTTGACTTCCATGGAGATCGTGCTTACTTGCAGTAAGCCAGCAGAAGTAGAAAGAACAAGGAGGATTGCATGGGTGGGATTATGGAACAGACACAGTAGTGACATTCCATTGGCTAGAACCTAATCACAGGACTGCACTTAACTGCAAGTTTATCTAGGGGTCTTAGGAAAGTGAGGAAACAAATTTTATGAAGAGCTAGACCATCCCTGCCACAGTAGGGATCAATGAACTTGTTCCTGAATTTGGAAGAGATGGTTGGGGATTTAGAAGAAATTCTGGTAGGTAACAGATCTGGCCATGCCCCTCAGATCTCACCTTTAAGTTGATGACTAGTTCTTTCTATGTATAGACCTTTCTCCTGGGTGGTGACAGGGACAAGGCAGTGAACAATACTCCCCTGGGGGTCGGACCAATTTATAGGATGAAAATAGAACTCTTTGGGAAGAAGGATCAATGGGGCCCTCTTATCTCTCTGTTCCATGTGAGTCTACCCATATTGTAATTAATTCATTGACTCATTTATTCCACATTCATTTGAGCATACTATGTACAATGCTAGGCAGTGGGGACTTAAACAACCAGCCTCTGCTACTGGGGAGCTTACATTCAAGTGTAGAAAAGATGAGGAATGGGGCTGTTACAATCTAGCAGAATGAGTCCTGTGGCAGAGATAGGTACAAGCTAGATGAGGATCATCTAACCCAGGCTGGATAGAGGATTAGCTGATTTACTTCTACACTGAGTCTTAAAACATCTTCAGAGCAAAGCAATTGGGAAAGGATGTTTTGGTAGAAGACGGTAGAAGACACAGCATGTGCAAAGGTAAGGAGGCACGGAAGAACATTCAGGAGCAGTGAATAGTTCTGGAGGGATGGATACAGGATCCATGAGGGAGAGACATGGTTGGACTAGATCATGATGAGTACCATGTGCCCAGCAGAGGAGGATGCATTTATTCAGCTTTCCTGACCTTCTGGAAAGGACAGTGTCCACTGGGGAATAGGGAGTTTCATGGAACACAGTGGAACTGCCCATGGCTGGCTCTGGTGAGACCCTGCTGCTTGTCCATAATGACTTGGGCACCATCAGCATACCATGTGCACCTCACTAGGCTAGGGACTTCCTCTTGTCATGTCCCCTTGCAGCTGTAGTCCACACACAATCTCTGCTACACCTTCTAGCCTCTTATAGCAATTATGTGTGCCAGAGAGGGCACTGATTCTCTACCCACTTGGTTACCATGCTTGGTTTTCCCAAGGACTTACCCATAAAATGATGTCCTTCCTCCCTCCATCCCCAGGGGACTGATGGCTGTTTCTAGTCTCCAGAGAAAAAGATTGAGTCATCATATCATCACTCTGCAGCAACATAACACCCTGTAGTCACTGGCATTCATGAAAGAGACAAATTATGAGGATGCACTGGGAACTAGAATCTCAGTTTATCGTTTGTAATCTATTTTTGGATAGGAAGCAGAAACACATGGAAGAGATTTGATAATGTTAACAAATGACACAATAGTAACTAGCTGAGCCAGGAAATGTTTCTTCCCTCACTCAAGTGATGTGCTTCAGTTACACAGACTTCTGGGAAGACAGCCTTGTCATCTTATCTAAAATGCCATTTCATCTTCCAATGCTCAGCCCGAGTGCCACCTGCTCTGTAAGTCATTCCTCGATATTCCACTCAGAACGCCTCTCTATATTTTACTTGTGTCTCTGTTCCTTGACTACTCCCTTTGCCAGGATCATAAATAATTCCTTCCATATGTGCCTCTCATGAGATTATAAAATAAGGTAACATTTATTATGAGCCTGCATGTGCCAGGCACTGGGATAATTATTTTACACATTTTTTTTTTCATGGAATCTTCTCAAATTGACTGTGGGCAGATGTTACTAGTTCCATATTAAAAGTGAGTAGATGGAAGTTCCTAGATGGTAAGCTCTGGAGGGTTTAAAAATGTACGCCTTTGAGGGCACGTACTGCATGGAGCACTGGGTGTTATATGAAAACAATGAATTGTGGATCACTACATCAAAAACTAATGATGTATTGTATGGTGACTAACATAATAAAATTAAAAAAAATGTACACCTTTATCTTGTTCTGCATGCTACATTGATATGTCATAACAGTTCTGAAAGTGGTAGGAACAAATATCCTTGGAATTCTTCTTTTCCCTACCCAAGTAATGCAATATCCATCCAAGGCTTGTTTTATATTAGAAAACAAATACTAGGAAAGCTCAACAGTGGTGTAACCAAGGAGTCAAAGCACTAAACCTTGGCCTTCTGCCACAGGCATTTACCATAGGACATGTATTGTTCTGTGCTTCATCATGATACGAAGAATGTTCAGTGACGTCACGATATATTTTAGGATCAGATTTGCAAAACTCCAAAACAACTGTGTGTCACAGTGTAGAAAGGGCTTTGGCATCTGGACCACCCTGTGTCCTGCCCTTTTTCATCTTCTTTCTTGACCTTTAGCAAGCCCAGGGTGCCTTTCCCTTTAAAGAGCTTGCGAGACACAACCCTTCCTTGGGTCAATCCCTGGTTAAGGGAAATCTTCAAACACCTGCTTCAGTCTGTGTGTGTGTGTGTGCGCGCGTGTGCACATACACGTGCGCGCGCGAGTGTGTGTTGGGAAGGAGGCAAAAGTGAGGAACTGGTTTCCACTCAGTAGTCTGGGGCCCACAGTATCGGAATATTTCCCCAAAAAAGGAAATGTTATAAGAGCTCTTCTTTTGCAGAGCTTGGAGTGGATTCCTTTCTGTTTTTGGAAGAGCAGGTGTGAAACATCCATTATGTTCTCATCCATGGTCAGAAGGTCTGCTCATACTTTTAAAATTGTGGAGAAAGCATTTGTTAGCCTCTGTTTCCAATTAGCTGAATGAGTTGGTTCCCCTGCTAAGGGAACATGATCTCACAGAGATGATGAAGCCATCTTAACCAACCCCAGGAGAGGGAGGCTAGGGGTAGCCCTAATGAGCTAATGACAAAGTTCAAGCTCATTTAACTTTTGCAATCACCCTGTTTGCAAACACAGCATCTACCATGAGAATGTATAGTATCCATTATGAGGTGAAGATAAAAATGAGTATATTTCTTTATCTAATACATATATTCTGATCACTTGTTCTATATTCAGCATTGTTCTGGGCAGTGAGGAATTTAGATGAACCACAGGGTTTGCCCTGAAAAGGCTTATAGCCCAGGGAGAAGACAGACAAGTAAAGGGACAGTTCTGACCTGATGTGATGAGTGCCTTGGAAGAGTGGGTAGAAGACATTTGTGGGTGGGAGTGGGGGAGAAGCTTGCTGGAGAGCGTTACACCCGAACAGAGTCTTGGACATGATTTAGAGTTACAGAGGAGGGGGAAGGAAAGAAGGAAGGAAGCTGGAAAGGGGCAGAGGGATCTGCCTTTTCAGTGTGTGGAGATGAAAAACAGCATTGTATATGCTAGAAATGCTGGCAGGGGGGCAGAGGGATCACTGAGGTTGGGCTGGTGAGAAGGGCAAGGTTGGTAGGTTCTCATGCAGGCCTTGAAAGCCATGTGAAGGATTTTGATCTCTCCTACAGCTAGGTGATGGGAGGCCATTTCAGGACGTCAGCAAGGTAGGACAAGGGTAGATTCATGCTGTAGAAATATCCTGGCTGCAGAATGAAGTAGAGTTAAAAAGAAGGCAAATTAGAGTCAGGGAGACCACTGAGAGGCCATCAGAGTCATTTTAGCAAGAGATGATGGTGGTTTGGGCCAGGGTTGGAACTGTGGGAATGGAAGGAAGTGGAAGGTTTTAGTATTAAAGATAAGCTTGCCAGGGTTTGGTGATCGATCAGATATGGGGAATGAAATAGAGAGAAGCAGCATCCTGGAGGTGGGGGCCCAGCAGATGGTGATGCTATTTACTGAAGTGGGATTAAGAGAAGAATGAGGATGACCACCACCATTTGGACCTGGAAGTTGCAGCTCAGGAACAGAAGCCATAGCTGTGAAAAGACTTCTCTGTGACCCTGGCCTCAGCAGGACGTAGTGCCCATGTTCCACTCATCTCCAGACTTGGCCTGTGAGCTCATATACATAGAACCCCCTCACTTGCAATGGAGCCAAGGATAGGCCAAATTCATCCCTCAAAGGGCTCTCCTCACTGGTTTGATGTGTTTTTATTGTCCCAGTCCAGCACAGTGAAATAGTTCATGTAAGCCAGGCTGCCTGGGTTTGCAAATAATCTAATTCTTACTGCAGTGTCACCTTGGCCAAATTACTCAGCCAGGTCAATGGGTAGGGTGGACATTAGGAAGGTGGGGTAGACATTAGGAAGGTGGGGATCATAGTTCCACTTGACAAAATTGTAGAGAGGAAAAAATGTATAGAACCACATCTAAGGGAGAAGGCACCTGATAAATATTGATAAAACAAATGAAAAGCTATCTTCTTCTTGGTTCCTTCCCTCCTCCTCTTCGTATAAAACATTGACTGGATGCACTGAATGCCATGGATTCAGGACCCCCCCCCCCCCACCTTTTTTTTGAGGGAGAAAACATTGTTGAGAGGTCAGCTAAGGGTTTTTGGAGAATCTGTTTGCATCCAGTGCTGGGCTACACATTTTTTTTTAACATCTTTGAGCCCATGAACACCCAGAATCATCATCCTAGAATCCTGATCTAGTCATGCTTCTTCCCATTGCTCAAAGGATCAAGTCTCAATAAGGCTTTCAGGGTTCTTTGTGACCTATTCCCAACTTCCTTCTTGAGCTTTATCTCCTGTCCCCACCTCCTACACACTGATTCTACCCACTGCATTAGCCGCAATATGTTTTCCATTCTTCAAATGTCATGATGGTATATTCTGCCGTGTCAAGGTATGTGCTGTGTCTCCTACTAGAACTGCTTTCACTTCTCCCTTATTTAAAACCTGCCCAAACATCACCAGCTCTTACAGGATAGGTCTCTCCACTCTTCTCTGATCCCTTGCACCTTGATGGGTCTTCTAATAAAATGCTTACTACAGAGTATCTTAATTATTTGTCCATGAGTTTACCTTTCCCTTATTAGTAAACTCTGAGCTCTTCAGGGCAGAACCTGCATCTTTCTGGCCTTGGAAGTTCCAGAAGTTGGCACAGACTGGGTGCTTAGGTAGGGCTTATTGAATGAGTCAATGGATAAATAAATCCCACTTAAAACTGAAGCAACAGTAGATAGACAATATGCATTTTTTCCTCCTTCCACCTCCTTAACTTGCCTTCACTTCAGTTTAGCAATCTGCCCAGAAAGGAAAGCATCTGGAATTGACCAAAGAAGGAAAGAACATCCTAAAAAATGATATAAAAATATTTATTGCTGGGACACCTGGGTGGCTCAGTTGGTTAAGTGTCTGCCTTCAGCTCAGGTCATGATCCGAGGGTCCTGGGATCAAATCCTGCATCGGGCTCCCTGCTCAGTGGGGAGCCTGCTTATCCCTCTGCCCGTTGCTTCCCTTGCTTGTGCTCTCTCTCTGTCTCTCTGACAAATAAACAAACAAACAAACAAACAAACAAACAAACAAACAAACAAACAAGTAAGTAAAATCTTCAAAAAATATATATTGCTTTGCTTATAAGCAAAGGCAGATAAGGCATTGATTCCAAGGTGCCAGTATTATATTTTGTAATTAAAGAGATTTTTTTTTTTTAATCTCTCAACAAAAACCCAGGGTTTAAAATTTCAATTTCCTAATGCAAGCTATGGTGCCAGTTACAAAGGGTAGCATGGGTTCAGGGACAGGAACACTGGACTGGGATTGACAAAAAGGCCCAGATCTAGTCCAATCTCAGCCCAACGTGACAGGCAACATTTATACTTAGAAAATGTGTCATCCTCACCACCTTTACACAGAAAGTTTATCAGCAAATAGGGTCCCTTTAAACACTTACCATTTGATCTGCCCTCTTATAATTATTGAAGAGATCGCAAAACACAGTAGTGGTAAATACAGTAAATTTTCCAGTGGTAAATACAGTAGTTTTCAAGAGTTTGCTTTGTACCCTAAAATGATCTTGGAAAACCATTTCCCTTTTAAGTTGACAAATGCTTTTATTGTATGTTTAAGTAGTTGCAAAGGATATAACTTCAAGGATATTAAAAAATATATACCATTTAAAAATAAAACTCTTTCAAATAGATTTCACAAAATCTAAATTCCATACTGATTTGGTACTTTTTACCCATTAAGAAATACATGAATAAGATCTTTCTTAACAGTTGAAAACTTACATTCTTTCTTTTCCTCTTTAAATGTGTATTTCCATTTCATTTCCTCCACAGGAGTTTATCATATGTAGGGTATTTTTATACTTTAAAGTCTTTCATTGATCATGTTATCCTATTCCTCTAAAACAAAAGATGTATATAAATTGATATTATTTTTTTATGTTCTGTAAGTATAAGGTTCTAGCACAAGACATTTCTTCTAGATTGAACTATCATAACAATTATTCAAAGTACTTAACTGATAAATCCACTATATACTTAGTAAAATTTTGATAAATATTTATGACATGAAACAAAGTTTTATTGGAAGTTCGTTCTTTTCTCTTTCTTTCTTTCTTTCCTTCTTTCTTTCCTTCTTTCTTTCTTTCTTTCTTTCTTTCTTTCTTTCTTTCTTTCTTTCTTT